>NW_012148485.1:232734-238339 GCF_000956105.1 Propithecus coquereli
GATAATTTTCTTTCCTCCAGAAGACATTCTCACGCCCTCCCACTGTTCTGCGCCGGCGTGGAATATATTCCCTCAACCTGGCGTTTTTTCTCTGGTCACTGTCCCTCTGGTAAAGGGACCCATTCTTTTGGGTCCATCCCAAATGTCACCTTCTGTAGGGAAACTATTCTGACCCACTCCCCCAGCCTTAGGCCATCTCCCCTTTGCCGACGCCCCGCGACACTCTGCGCCTCTCATCACGGTGATCGCGTTCTGTCCTGCGTGTAAAAACCGTAGCTGACGCTTGCTGAGAGCTCCACGTGTGTGAGGGTCTCGAGACACTCCGCATGCTCCTTCCATGTAATCCTCGCTGTATTCCTACCTCGAGGAGGTCAGAACTATTATTATCCTCTTCTCACAGGTGAGGAAGCAGGTGAAGAGGTTGGGAGACTTGCCCAGGTCACAGGGTCTGTGAGCGGCAGCAGCACCTGGGGGCTCGTGGTCGCTCGGCCCCTTCTGCCTCCAAATTCCTGAGCACTCGTGTGCGTGTCCTTTGCACCCTGGCCTGACCCTTCCCTGTTACTCCACAACGACTCAAGGGCAGGCTGAGCAGCTTATTTGTGCATTCAGCAAACGTCTGTGCAGAGTCACCGTGTGACGGCCAACGCCGCTCCGTGGGACGAGGTACAGTGGTGAGTAAAACAGGACAGTTTTGACCCGGGTCAAAACTAAGGAAATCTGAACAAACTACAGACTTTAGTTAATGACAAGAATGTTGGCTCATTAATTATAAAAAATGTGCCATATTAATCTGTCAATAAAAGGGGAGAGGGGGTGAGGGAGTATATGAATAATTTGTACCATCGTCTCCATTTTTCTATAAATCTAAAAGTGTTCTAAAAAGTCAAGCCTATTTTTTTAGTCTTTTTTTTTTTTTTTTTTTTTAAGAGCATGACCATGAGGTTAGTTTTCTTGACTGGCTCATAAACGGCCTCTTAACCCGATTCGAAAGACCAGTGTAGTCACCTCCGGCAAAGGCGGCAGCACCTGGAACACAGACGGGGCCCATTTGGGGGATGAATTTGAGCTGGGATCTGTCCAGCTGAGCTGAATCGCGCCATGTGTTTCTTAAACTCAACCCCATACATTTTACTTTCCTCCCCTCACAGAACACTGACATGTTCCAGGCTCTAAGTTCTCCAGCTTAATTCACTGTGTTTTAATTAACATGCCCAGGAAGGAGTTCAACACACCTCCTACTCCTCTAAGCCAAGTACAGTAGGTCTCAGAACGGCTCTAAGAAGTTTCGTTAGAAAAAAAAAAGCGCTGGCAAAGTACTAAAAGCGAGGGAAGGACTGAACAATTTTTTAAATGATGATATTGATGAGGGGGAGATAAGTCAGCCGCAATTCTTTCTTCTGAAAAATTCAAAGTTATAGATTTGAATTTGTGTTAATAAAAATCACAGGCCGGACACGGTGGCTCATGCCTGTAATTCTAGCACTCTGGGAGGCCGAGGCGGGCGGATTGTTTGAGCTCAGGAGTTCGAGACCAGCCTGAGCAAGAGCGAGACCCCGTCTCTACTAAAAATAGAAAGGAATTAATTGGACAACTAAAAATATATAGAAAAAATTAGCCAGGCATGGTGGCGCATGCCTGTAGTCCCAGCTACTCAGGAGGCTGAGGCAGGAGGATCGCTTGAGCCCAGGAGTTTGAGGTTGCTGTGAGCTAGGCTGACGCCACGGCACTCTAGCCCGGGCAAAAGAGTGAGACTCTGTCTCAAAAAAGAAAAAAAAACTTACAGGAAACTCAAGGTGACCTTTTTCTTTGACCTTACAATAAAATAAGTAATGTTTTAAGTTTTGCAACACGGCCGATAACCATAAATAGAAAAGAGTTTTCTTTCCCCAGGGGCCCCCAGTCAGGCCCGTGCTACAATTCTCAGTTTTCAGCCAGATCCCAGGAAAAATGGGGGAGAAAAATGAGTTTTACCATGGATACAACTTGGGTGGATTTTACAGGAACCGCCCTCTACAAAGTACGGCCTAAAATCAGATTCTGCGTATTTCTCTCTCTGTAGGCTTGTCGGCCAAGTGACCATTCTGTTACTAGAACCTTTCGTTCTCAGAATCTAACTCGGATGAAAAGTCAAATATTTTTAAAAGAGCAAATCGTTTAAAACATTCAGCTCTGCCCCCGGTGTGGAATGCAAAGCTCCCAACTCTAGTGATTAACTCGGGGTGTAGACTGCTGGCCCTGAAGGGAAATGAAGGCTCCCCGGGCACCAGGATGTCGCAGAAGCTGCTGAAAGAAGCAGTTTGCTGAACGGCACTTCTGTGTCCTCTCGGGTCTAATGTGCCCAGCGGTGGAAAACGGAAAACCATTTGGACCGAAGTGACTGAAACTCAAAGCTCGCTTTGTTTTTAACCAGAATAACCGAAACTGAAGATAGGTCCCCAAGGTTTTTAATTTCCTCCCTCACAGTGCTTTTCCGTCTGTGTCCAACTGTAAATCGATAGTTTTTAAAAAAAAAAATAAAAAGTTTAACTCCACCCTCAGTAACACGTGTGCTCTGAATTTTGTTTTATTGGGAATGAAAAATGGGACGTGTGGAGTGACCCTCGCCTTCCTTGCGTGGCTTCTGTAGAGAGTCCAACGCCACAGAAATGGCGAGAAATGTCCTCAGACTTCACAGTGAACAGCTCCTCTCTCTGCCCTGGTCAGAAAAGCTGTCGCAGAACACGAGAGGAGACTCGGGCGTGTCCACGCTGTGTGCCCGTCTGCGGGGTGTCTGGGTGAGGGGGAAGGCACAGAGAGTTGGGGCTCAGATAAGAATCTTGAGGTGTCCCCTCAGATGGGTCTCCGCCACCTGCCTCTCCGCACCTCCACCCTGCTGTGTGTCCCAGGCAGCCGACCCACTCAGCAACCGGCTCTCTCACCCACTGGCTCCCGGGTGGCTCCGTCCCTGCGGGCTGCCCCGGGTCCTGCCGGGTGACCCTGTATGCAGAGCCCTCCACCTGCCACACTGCTCCAGGCCTAGGAGTGGGAGGAGCGTGGCTGCTACTCGCCCCAGGACTCTGCGCCACCCTTTGTGGTCCCCACACACCCTGTCCCCAGTTTGAATGTGCCGTCTGTCTCTTTGTGAGACCCAGACTGCTATGGAGACCTAAAACCTTTGGACACTCACCTAACGAGACCCTGCCGCGTAATTACTAGTGTTTTGATCCCACTTCCACGGCAGCCTGAACGCCCACTGTTCTGGCTGTGCACTGACACGCTCTTCGCTTCTTTTCATCGACAGAACGCCACTATCTGCAACAAGGCACGCAGCAGAGGAAACGTCCGGTGGCTTAAGTGTTCGTTTCAAAAGCGTCGTCAGAGCGAGTCCGTTCTCTGCTCGGAGCGCCCATCTCTCTCAGAACTAGAAACGTCAAGGCTGCTCCTGCCCTGCATGCCCTCCAGGTCCTCCAGAACCCCGTCCCCTGCTCCCCCACGGTTTTCTAGCCTCACCTCTGGGTCACTCTTCCCTGTGCTCGCTCTGTCCCCACCTCGAGGACAGCTCTCCTGTTTCTCAAACTGCCGCCCTGGCCACACCTGAGGGCCTGGCCCTTGCGTTCCCTCTACCTGGAATGCGCCTCCCGGTCGATCACCTGTAACTGCCCCAGGGGCGCTGGACCGTGATCGTGATCGCGTCGCAAGCAGCCCTCTCTTGCCCCCGGCTCACTCTCTCCTTTTGCTTTTTCTTCATTGTGTTTATTTCCTCGATATCTATTTATTTACGATCCATCTCCTCTCACAAGAACGTACAGTCCCCACACAGGGACCTTGTCTGTTACGGTCACCGTTCATCGCCGCGGCCCAGAACAGTGGGTAGCAGACAGTCAGCACTCACTAACTATTTGTTGAATGAATGAATGATTCGGTTAGAAAGAGAGAGGGAGAAAGAACAGCTGGTCTGCTTTCTTAATGACTTCAGGCTCGATTTCTAGTGACCAAGAAGATGTCCGGCGGCCCCCGTGTACGGACGTCATTGAAGGGATTCCGTTTAGATTAGACGAGATTATGAAATAACCGGCCATCCTGAACGAGGATGTTTCCACACTGCACATCAAAGCCGGCACAGTGCACAGCAAACACTCAAAAACAGGGTCAGATTTAAACTTAAATGATTGTTTAAATCGGGGCAGCAAAGATTTTCTGTGAAAGGCCAATAAATAACTTACACTCGTGGGCCGGAGTCTCCGTCACGACCGCTCAGCTCTGCCGCTGCAGCACGAGGTAGCCGTCCACGTGCGTAAGTGATAAGCGTGACCGTGTTCCAGTAACGTTTTATTTATAAACACTGGAATGTGAGTTTCATATTCTGATTTTTTTTTTTTAACCATTTAAAAATTTGAAAGCCATTCTGGGCTCGTGGGCCATATAAAAAAATGGGTGATGAGCTAGATTTGGCCTCCAAGTGTAGTTTGCTGATCTCCGGTTTTAACTATTTCTATGGGTGTCTTTTTTTTTTCTATGGATGAAATACATTCTGGTCCATGAATCTGTTGGATATTCTAGAACTAATGAAACATGGAATAACTTATCTGTTGAGGAATAACTGGGGGTGGGGGGAGCTCATTTGGGTAAACAAACATAACTAACTCTTTCTTCCGGGAACCTCTTTCCACCCGGATTTTGGTCATCTTCTCACAGAAGCTCTGGGAGCACCTTTGTCCGAATCTAAGTGTACTCAGCTGCCCCCCTAGCGATGAAATTCCATCATACTCCTCCTTCCTCCATCAGAGGCAGGAATTATAACAAAACCTCAGGGTAGGGAGAAGAGGGAGGCTGGCTCCCCAGGCTTCGGGGCGAAGCAGATTCAGGCAGAACGTTTTATGACTAAGTGAGCACTTTGCTTTCAAGCACTTTCGAACACGCCCTGTGGCGTGGGGCCTGGAATGGGAGCTATTTTGATTGCAGGTGCTGCTGGAATTCAGGGTCATCGGTCCCCACGAGCTATGAAATTTGCCGAAAGGCCAGGCTGAGTGATAGCACAGCCAAAACGTGTTATTTTAAAACTTGAAGCAGAAGATTTTAAATTTTACTCGATTATAATGATAATCCCAGTCTCTCACATAACAGCAATGTGTGAAAATACAGAAGTTCAAGAATCATTCTGCTTGGTATTACTCGGAAGAGCGAACTCCCTGTAGGAAAGAGGTGTGGTCAACATTGACCATGTCTGTCTGAGCCTAGGTACACAGCAGAGAATAAGAGCACTTTGCTCTAGGTCTCCAGATGTTTTAAATGTCCTGAGGGTAGGTGTCCCAGCAACCCAACCACGAAAAAATTCAAGAAGAAAAGTTCTCCCCATATACGCCTCTCACCTTCTCCGAGCCTCAGGGACCTGGAACAAAACCAAAATTTACTATAACCAAATTAAGGACAGACTCCACTTGCCCTACCCGTTTTGAAAACAGATCTACCGGAATGTGAAATGAAAATTTTTAAAGTTCTTTGAAGGAACTCTAAGGGCTCTGTTTCTTGAAGAATTTCCAAGTAAATGAAATTCAAACCAACAGGCCAAAGGAAGCCAATGGTTTTCCAACTCCTACTGCAAGTAACACACCCTACAGATTTACTG
>NW_012148485.1:238892-255719 GCF_000956105.1 Propithecus coquereli
AAAAAAAAAAAAAAAAACTTTAGGAAAAAAGTTTCCAAAATTCTTATGAAATTAGAAAAATCACATAACTGATTTTTAAAAATGAAACATCAGGTGTTATGTATTGAAACACGGATAAGGGACATCACAACGAGTTTATTCTCCAGACTGCTGCTGCCTACATTCTAAAGAAAAATCTTCATCTTCATATCTGTCATTCAATTTCAGCATTCAAACTAGGAGGAAAGGAGGCAAATCACACCATCAAAGGATGGGCACAACAGTCGTCAGACAAGGCCATCAGGACTGAAGAGTTAAGCAGCCACTGCTATTAGAGTCCTCTCCTGTGACCTGTGACCTTTGTTTAGGGATTTTAATTAAGAGAAAAAGCAAAATGTGGACAGACAAGGCAAAAGATATTTAAAAGGCACACTGGGTTTATCTGTGCATCAGTCATTACTTGAAACCCAAACAAGCAGGCTTGTCTTAGCAAACAGCTCCCCTGATTAGCAACCAGACTTCGGAGATTTCCAGGGCCACCTCCAGCCCTGTGGTCTGAAAGCAAATACAATTCAGTCCAAAGCTCCTTTTAGAGCAAACAAACTGAGCATAAAGGTACGCCCTCAGACACACTTCAGCAAGACGGGATTCTTCGTCCTTCAAATCACACTGTGGAAATATCTTTTTCCTTTCTATTTCTCAACTCAATGTTTTAACTAATAAACTTTCCTGATAATGTTTGTTAGCCTAACACATACTTTGCCACTCTTCCCATAAAAATTACCTACTTCATCCGAACAAGACACGAAAAACCAGCAAATGAGCATTAGAAAAACAAAATCACAATGTTTTTAAAAACATTTAGTAGGGTTTTTATAGAATACGTTGAAACATAACAAAAGCCAGGCATGGTGGCTCACACCTGTAGACCCAGCACTTAGGGAGGCTGAGGCAGGAAGATCGTTTGAGGCCAGGAGCTTGAGACCAGTCTAGACAACATAGCAATACTCCATCTCTACAAAAAATTTAAAAAATTATCCAAGTGTAGTGGTGTGTGTCTGTAGTCCTAGCTATGGCTTGACCCAGGAGTTTGAGGCTGCAGTGAGCTATGATCCTGCCACTGTACTCCAGCCTGGGCGACAGAGTGAGACTCCATCTCTTAGAAAAAAACAAAACAAAAAAAACATCATAATGAAGCAAAATGCTACATAATTATACTGCCCAACTAGCCCCTAATATTTTTTTAAGGAAAGAAAATAAATGAACATGGTTAGAAAATTCAAATAATACAAGAAAGAAAGAAAAAGAAAAGTTTTCCAGTGTATTAATGGTTGTATTATTATTAATATATATCTTTTATAGGGAAAAAAAGTATATACTAACATATATACCTTTTTAAAAAATGTATACAAAAGGGAATGGTAATAAAATGATTCTACAAAACATTTTTTCATTTATATATATTTAATATGTGTGTGTGTGTATATACACGTGTGTGTATGTATCTTATAGATCGTTCCAAAAGAGCACACACACAGAGCTACTTCATTCTTTACAAACATACTACAATATAATTTGTACAAATATCTTGGCGTAGTTTTAAGTGAATCTATTTTTGAAATTACTGGTGATTTTAAATTCTGAAACACATCACAATTGCTCTCAAATTGGGCCTACTTTAGAAGATAATTTAATTTCAAACAGTAGTCCGTTTTCTGCATGTGTTGTGAGTATCACATCTGACCTGCTTTGTCTCAAACGGCATCACAGAACCAGGCAAGCCGCCCACAGTGACCACGTCACGATCTTCTAGACAGCACGGAGTCCACGAACCATGCCAGAAATGTCTACAGCAAAGCTGGAGGTTGGAGCTGGAGCTTCGTAAAGGGTTCTGTGTAGTTTAACCTTCACTTTTTGTGTAAGAGGCAGACACCACTGCAGGAAAACCAAGCAAGGAAGGAGCAACATCTGCTACTTAACTAAGGATGTCACCAGTTGAAAACACCAGGAAAGCCAGAGACTGACCAGAGTCTCAAACCATCACAGAGTTAAACATTTTGGTCTCTCCTCAGTGGAAAACTCCAGGGAGATCTCAAACAAGGAGTGCAGAGTGGGGGTGAGGGGAACCAGGAATGTCCAAGGATTACCTTCTTCCTTCCTCCCCCAGGCAGCTGTTTGGGAGACTCTGATTCTCCCAGCCACCAACACACCCCTGGGCAACTCACAGCAAGTGGGTGGTGGATGGTTGGGCCACAAACCATGGCGGAGAAACCTAGGGCAGACTTCCCAACACGCCCTGCATTTTCATCTCCGTCTCCGGGAGTCTGATGAGGTGCTTTGCTCAGGCAAAAATGCTTGAAAATCCCCACCCACTGACTGGAGGTATCCTATCTCCTACTAATTTATCAGAAATAGCAAAATGCCACTTCCCCAGATTAACCAACGTGAAGCACTGCCTCCTTGGAAATTTCAAAGCATTCTTTTTTTATAAGTTCTTTAAACTTGTTTTCAAAAGTATTTATATATTACCTTGGGCCTTTATTATCTCATAAGTTATAATAACAATGAAAAATATATAACAAGAGATACATACAGAGTTCACTAGAGGTCAACCACTTTATAGACAGCACTTTTACTTATACAAGTATATCACAGAGTTTAAGGGGGTAAAAACCTAGATTCAAATTTAAATTAGTAGATGTAAGACTTGGGCAAAAATCATTTGGTCTCTCCAATCTTCTCTATTTATCAAACATTCTCTCTTGCACGGGATTGCTGTGAAGAGTAAATGAATCCCCTCCCCCCGCCCCATCAGAAGCTAGGAAAGTGCTTAGTGCTCATGCAAGCTCTCCCCAGAAGGGCTTGTCTTTGGCTCTCTCCCCAACGACATTTTATTCTATTTTCTCCAGCAACTACCACAGTGGTCTGTCTTCCTGGGCCTTCCATACAGAATACAGTTAGCAAGATCACTTGGAATTTAACTCAATTGCACTGAACTAAAACTAACTCAACAACCCTTATCACTGATAGGTCAACCCCTGCTCAAGACCTGTGGTCATTTTCAATCCTATTTTAGAATCATCAAGGGTCTAAAGTCATGGTTGGAACTCCAGACTTTTTACACCTGAGATAAATCCTTGGAAAAGTCACTAATTACCGTCTTACTTTCCTAGGCATTTTGACACTTTAACCAGACACCAGGAAAGAGCTACAACAGCAGCCAACTATCCGCAACCTTAAGCGCCCTTGGAAAAAAAAATCACCCTTATGAAGCCAAGCACAGAATAGTAAATAAGATTCTAAAATCTATCCTCAAAGGGCCTCAGCTTCGTGATGATTCCATTAAAAAACTATTTCCTTTTATTCATAGAAAGGGTACGACAGCAAACTGCACAGAACAATTTTCTACTGCAAGCTAGACTAATAGCATCTTCATTTTCCATAAATTACTAGTTCGGATACTGTCTACGTAAAAACATCCAATAGACTATTTTTGTTCATGAATGAAGCAGGAGATCAATACTTATTTGAGCAGATAATAATCAATTTGGAAATCCCCAAAATTTGAAATAGTTATCATGTCATGAATATAGATCTTACTTGGACAGTATAATCTAAGCAAATGTTTTATTCATCATAGATCAGTGTGAAACCGACAAAGTTCTACTTATTCTTGTATCGCTAATTACAATTAAAATAAATAACTGACTATATGTCACTCACACATGGTATCTGTGAAGGGTTTTAAAGGAAACCTATACTTCACAGATTATTTAACACAAAAAATATAAAGACAAGCAAAATATCAAAGATGTAATATTCCAAATTCTATTATGTATTTATCATAAGCATCCTCATTACAGATTTACACAAAGAATGTGGTTTCTACTAATGAAAGCAACTTCCAGACACTCTCTTTCTTCTTGTGTTGGCTCAGTGACTGCGTCTAAGTTGATCTGATTTTGCTTCATCTGCAAGCAAACGATGATAAACAGGCCGCAGCCTTCGCAAGGTAACTAACACACCTCAAACTTCAGTGGTGCAACCATTCTGGATTCCCAACCTCAGCCAGCAGAAGGCTCCATTCAAAGCAAAGAGTGGTTAGGAGGTTACAGTCATCCAGCCATATTTTGATTCAGCTCCCAAAGAAAAATAAGACCAACGAGAGCATATCCTCCTATCCTCCCAGCACACGACATTACACTCCTCACAGTGTCAGTCTGTGAGCAGGTCACGAAGATGTTTAGAAGGGCACAATGAGAAAGAAAAGTGGGTTAAGAGATCATGACACCCATTTCCAGGGTTCTAGAGATACGAATGAAAACTTAACCTATTCCTTTTTTTATATGAAAAATAAAAAGAATAATTCCGTGTTGCTCTCTGGATATATTTTTATGAAGTGGCCTTATCGGCCAAATGACTACCTGGGAAAGTAAAGGGGCCAGGTAAGAAACGCGTCAGTTCCCAACAAGCTGGTCTGCCCAGGTGGAAATGGGAAGATTACGAAGAAAGCAGGAAGCAGAGAAGCCATCCTGAGAACTGAGCCCTCGGGGAACTGGGAGGCTCAACTAAAGCAACTGCAGAAACAGGCTCCAAATCTAACAGTGTGATTTTAATCCCCGAGTAAAGCCCAGTAGCGTAGTCAGCTTTTAGCAACACGCCACAGAGTGAAGTATCTCTGCATTTCACCGAGATCAAATTTAGATATTTTTCATATTAAAAACAAGTCATGTCCCAAACAAAATTATAACTTTATTAGAAAACAAAACAAGAGAAATTGGGCAACTGGAATCCAAACACCACGATAAAGCACTGATTCTTTTAAAATTTCCTTTTCAATCTTTCTGCATTCATATTTTTTACATGGCTGTAACTGAAGAAGATATATAAATTTGCAATCTCCATGTTTCTGATATAATTATCTTAATGTCTTTAGAGTAGTCTGCTGAGAACCATACTAATACAAAGAGAAAAACAGAATAGGTAAGTACAAAAATACAGCTAACATTTTATTCATTTTAAAACATTTTAATTACACTATGAAAATGTCTAATTTTCATAAAACACATAGAACCACACCATGTTACCAAACCCAAGCAAGACCACCTTAATTCATAGATTTTATATTTTGTAAAATAATAGTTTTATGAAATTCTTATTTTTCTGTATGAGACCCAATTCATATCACCACCAATGAAAATTCTTGAAATAATATACCAGAGTTGTAAATGCTTCATCTAGTAGTTATTGGCAATGATTAAAACGGAGGTAATGAAAAATTCAATCTGTTTTATTCAGATGTAGAATAGGCACAAAGCTGCTTGCCACCTTTATGGAAAACAAAGCATTGCTTAGATTTAAAGTAATATATATAGTAATTCAGAAAATGCATCCAGATGTATTCCACATTGTCTTCTACCATTTAAGATTCCCATAATGATTCCAAGGAGAAATCACCAGAGACTAGTGACTCATAAAGGAATGGGGAAGGAAAGTAGCAAAGCTACAACAATATTTTTTTACTCGAGACTTATTGCAGTTTAAGTCCGTTTCTTGAGCAAACTTTTTTCATAGAAAAATTGCATTGCAAAACCCAAGTACAGTGTGGTACTAGCATAAGGGTAAGAGTATAAATCAGAGGAACAAAATCGAGGGTACTAAAATAATCTCCCACATTTACCGCCAACTGGTTTTCTACAAAGGTGCCAGGACAGGTCAGTGGGCACAGAAGAGTCTTTTCAGCAAATGGTGCTGGGTGCTCACATGCAAAACGTAAAATAAAATAAAATAAAATGACTGTAGACCCAAATCTCACACCATACGTGAAAACTAACCCAAAATGGATTACAGACCTCACATGAGAGATAAACAACAAAAATTCTAGAAAGAAACACAGAAGAAAACCTTCATGAACCCTGATTAGCCAAAGAGTTTTTGGAGATATTAACAGTTGGGGAAACCACCTTTGGGAGTTACACGGAAACTCTATACTTTCTGCTCAATTTTTCTGTAACATAAACTTCCCCGCAAAAATGAAGTCTATTCATCTTAAAACAAGTAAACAATGTTAATTATAAAACATAAAATAATGATAATGAAGTCTGTCATTAAAAAGAGGAAATAAATATTTAAATTCATTGAATTTATTCAATTCTACTGAGAACAGAAAGCCGACTGAGGTTTTGGTGAGAACAGCAGCTGTTACCCAGTGGTATTGAGATAAACTCTGGGCCGGGCGCGGTGGCTCATGCCTGTAATCCTAGCACTCTGGGAGGCCGAGGCGGGTGGATTGTTTGAGCTCGGGAGTTCGAGACCAGCCTGAGCAAGAGCGAGACCCCGTCTCTACTAAAAATACAAAGAAATTAGCTGGACAACTAAAAATATATAGAAAAAATTAGCCGGGCATGGTGGCACATGCCTGTAGTCCCAGCTACTAGGGAGGCTGAGGCAGAAGGATCGCTTGAGCCCAGGAGTTGGAGGTTGCTGTGAGCTAGGCTGATGCCACGGCACTCACTCTAGCCCGGCAAAAGAGTGAGACTCTGTCTCAAAAAATAAATAAATAAATAAATGAACTCTGGATGGCTTTTGGATAACTTCTCATTTGGCTGTTCACTAAACAATTGCTTTTACAATAAATAACAAGATCCTACTACTAGCAAGTCTCTGAAATTATCTCCCTTATCTGCAATTTACTTTAACTATAGGCTCTGGAAAGAAAGCCTCCCTTTCTTTTAGACTCGAAAAGCAAGTAATTGAATTAAATGTATTTTTTTTTAAATGTTCCTGAAGACGAAATCCTGTTTCTCCTTTGTCAAACAGCAGCCCTCTCTGGTAGCCTCTCCACCACCCAGCAGAACTCATAATTTCGTCTCTGTTCCCACAGAACTTTGTTCTCACCTCTGGTGACACGTTTTTATACTACACATCAGCTACACGAATACCTACCCGGCCCGTCCCCTACGCCTTGGGTCCTGGAAGACAGGGACTGCGCCAGTCACTTTACACTAAGACGTCACCCCTAGAAGGCACTGCCCATCAGGAAGCTTCGAGTGTGACAGGCGCCCAGCTCGAAGGAGGAGGAAGAGGATGCTTCGTGGGCAAAGTCAGCATTCACTAACCTGATAGGCTCTCAGACTGTTAACTACTCTTTTCTAGGGAGTGTTTATTAACCTCTTGTTAAGTACGAAGCTGAATTTACCCAATCAACATCCAACAGAAATTGTTTGCAGTGTCTGTCTCGACACAATATATGTTCTCAAACTGAATCATTTTCCACCTTCCTGCCACGTACGGGGTTATCTACGCTGTTTCATTCTCCTGGTCCACAGTGAGACTATTTTGCATTTATTTAGACGTTTCTCTTCCCTGTGCTAGCTGAGTATCTTACTGC
This sequence comes from Propithecus coquereli, assembly GCF_000956105.1. Classification (NCBI taxonomy): domain Eukaryota; kingdom Metazoa; phylum Chordata; class Mammalia; order Primates; family Indriidae; genus Propithecus; species Propithecus coquereli. The sequence goes on from NW_012148485.1 coordinate 246,262, forward strand.
CAGATGCAGACACTGCAGAAACGAATGCGTTGGTAGCTTTTGTCCGGGGGAAGATAAGAGTATGCAAAATCTTGCCAAGCAAACCAGGGGCACACAGGCAGAATCTCCCCAACAAAAACGTGCGGTTGTAGCTCCGTCGATATTTGCGCTGAAGATCTCCCTGTCTCCTCTGAGAGGGGAAAGGAAGATGAAAGAGGATGGGACGGAGAGGAAGACAACAGCACACTATACACAGACGGTCAGGATATATCCGCCATTTACATGACGCTGGGAATCTCTCAAACAACTGGGAATAATTATTTGGGGTTGTCTCAAAAATAGTTATGAAAGGAACAAAACAATCTTTCCCTATCCAGCCCAATCTACTTTATTCAGCCTCTCTCGTCTTACACCAACCTGATTTTGCTTAAGTTACCGTCTGTCTCTGCCTTTCACAGGAGCTTTCTTTTGTGGATTTTCCATCCAGCGAATGTTTCTGTTCCACGGCTGGGCAGGTCCGACCACAGCATGCCTGGCTGCAGACCGCAGCGGCTCCCACAGACGCTCAGACCTGGAGGGGCGAAGGCCAGATGCCATTAGAAGGACTCAGACGCACAAACGTTCTCTCTCCCCGTCTCTCAAGCATATCTGTTTGGCAGGATAACCTCGAACATCTTCCAAATGTTTAAAGTCATTAATGAACAGAGCAACAGCTTATCAGATACCCCAAAGCCAAGTTTGGACTATTCTGAGGGAGGCTTGAAGTATTTAACCATCATTGAAAAGGTTTGGCCTCATGATTATGCTCTGTTTGTGGAAAACTTAAAAGCCAGATGTTTTAATTAAACCACGGAAAGCACAGGCTACAACTAAAAATCTCATGAACACAGTGATCTGCCCCGTGGAAAACCACAGGAATGTTCTGGCAGGGTTCAGTCTGAATTCTTGGGACACCGAGGGCTGGAATCATTCCCTTTGGGAACTCAAACAGAAAATTAACTTGCTCAATATGTTTAAAAAAGTAAAGTGAAACCCAGATTTAATCTCATTCAAATACAAAATATTTCAGGATTTCAAAAGGCACCACCAGAAGACACAGAAGGGGGGTTCATGAAAAATTCTAATGTGGTTCAAGATTTAGGATGTATTTACAATGCAACGTGAAGGGTGTGAGAGAGTTTTAGAGGCTAAATAATCCAACGGGGAACTAACCCTTCATTTCCTAATAGAGGAAATTATATATGAAAGCAATATTCAACAAGTAAGTCATAAATATTGTCAAATGTATAATATATCTGGGCAAAAGGAACCCCTTCACTATCCTGCTGCCAAAGGGGTGGCCTCACCCGCACTAGCTACCATGCTCTGGCTGAATCAGGACATTCAGAAAACCAGTGTCGGAATAACTTATGCTCCCTGATGATTCTGGCACAGAAAACTCAAGGAGGGGATCTTACGAAAGCAATTAGTGAACAATAGGAGCAAACAGATTAGGAAGTCTTCATTTGCTAACTGTAATAATAGTCATGACGACACCTATATATGCCAAACACTGAAAGCCTAGTCAAGAGGGAACAGGACAAATGTTATTCTCAGATACTGGGTCCACAGTTCTATTTCTGTAAATCAAAACAGTTCCTGTCGTATGCGTGCCAAGCATAATATCACATTAATCTCTAGCCTCATTTGAAACCTCAGTCCCGAAAATCATCTCAGAAGGAACACGGCAGGAAAAAGCAAGATATCAAGTTGTATGTGTATGGCGTGGTCCCAGTTTTGTTCTACAAACTGCTTGTGTATGATCTAAAGACACCCAAGTGCGAACAACATTTCTAGGTTATGGAGTTAGAAGCTATTTGTGTCTCCTTTTTGGTATTTTTCCAAGTTTTCTACCATTAAGATGCATTGCTTGTAGAATCAGAATATTTTAAAATAAAGTTTGTTTGTTTAAGAATATAAAAACACAGATCAGAGGTGGGACATCTATGCCATAGCAGCCTCATCTGTGGATTGCTTCTAATCTGGACAATCAGAGCTAGGAAGTTAAGAAGTATTTGTTTATCTGAGCTCGGCCGTTCCTAATTTAGAAGTTCAAACCCCCAGCGCCCAGTAACACTTCCAAGGATGATCAACAGCACTTTCTTAGAAATGAGAAATTCTTTTTTATTGTGCAAACGTGCCACAGAGGAAAGAACATAGTTTCTTCCCTCCCTTAACTATGGCGTTCGAACTTCTCCATCATTGGCCGCGCCATGCAAGTGTCGTTTGATTAAAAGAGCGCCTCTTAGAGTTACCTGACGGCGTCACCGGAGCCAAGATGTCCATGTCCCCTGCCACACTCCATTCCCGATGCTCTTGGCATCTCAAAAAACAACAGACACAATGCTGGGATCCTCATGCGAGGGCCCGTGGCAACCATCCTTCCAAGAAGCCCATGCCCAGAGAGGTAAAGCATCTCTGCCTCAGCCACACAGCCAGCGAAGCAGGGGTGAGAGTCCAGACCACCTGCCTCCACTTCAACCAGCTGCTCCTCCCACCGCCATCTCAGCACACACTCGTGGAAACGAGTTTGCATGAATCACACGCACGTGTTAAATTCTTATCAGCAAAACTAGAGAACAAGACAGAAATTTAGTCCACCAAAAATGAAATGCATGCAGAAAAAAAGGTAAGGCTCAAACCCAAGCCAAAAAAGACCTGGCTCTGCCCAGAACGTGTCCAAAGGAACAATGGTGGCGCTGCGCTCCGGCAGCAGGTGTCCTGCACAGAAACTGCCTGTCACACGGAAAGCTTTCTGGTCCTAGCTCTGGCCCTGTTGGTAACAGCGCGGTCCCGCTGCTCAAAGCAGGACGAAAGGTTTTCAGCAAAAGATGATACCTGCACCCGGCCACCTGCACACGCACGTTAGCAGTAGGTGCTTCACGGCTGCGGTCCCCAACCCCCAGGCCGCAAAGCTCCACCTCTCCCCACCCAACCCCATCCGTGGAAAAATCGTCTCCAAGAAACTTAGGAACCGGCCGCACAGCAGGTACACAGAGCTCCGCCTCCCCCATCCCAGCTCTGCCTCGACCTCCCCCAACCCCATCCGTGGAAAAATCGTCTCCAGGAAACCAGTTCCTGGTGCCAAGAAGGTTGGGGACCGCTGATTGACAGCCTCAGGTCTACGCCTATTTCTTCCAAAATGACCCAAGTCTTAAGAGAAAGACCTCAGTGGTTCCAAAAATTCAGAGAACAGTTAATGAGAACTAAAATAAAACAATCCTAATGCTCCTTGTCTTGTGTTTTACACAACCTTACGAAATGAGCAGGCTTTTTCTCTTTTCTTCAGGATTATTTCTCTGAAATACTGCTCAGCTCCTCTCCTTCCTCAGCATCGACCCCACGGCGTCCACACCGCACCCATCGGACACCGAGGAGTCGCGCAGTGTGGACGGTCTGAAAAGCAGGGACAGAGGACAGATGGGAACGACAGGCTCAGAGATGCTCCCGAAAGGCTGCACGGAGCCCGCTTCTCTCCATCCTTCCCTTCTGTGCAGCAGGACAACAAAGGCTGGAGCTGGGAAGCTGCTGATCAAAAAGCCCCATCAAGGGACGACGAGATACAGCTCCGAAAGAGCAAACAATGGCCCTGTCCCGCCTCAACTGAGAGGTCAGGGCTGGATGAGACAGAAAATGCTTTTTTTCCACCCAAAACTCCCCCGAAATCCCCACCATACACGCCCATGACTGTCTGTGGGTCTTCGTCAGTGGTTCGTTTATTCCCTTCCGTATTTCGGTTCTGATATTAACGTCCACAGCAGGCAAAGGAATTAAACTCTTTCTGATAATTCACAATGAAATCGTGGCTTCATCCTGAGCACTGTCCAAGCAACTCTTTAGAGCCACGTGTGAAATTATGGTAGTAAGTCTCAACGTGCAAGTCTGGTAAGATGTAGAAGTCTACACACCACAAAATGAGTAAAATCTCGCTGACGTCACCAAATTCCTTTCTCAACAGAAGACTAAACAGGAATTAGAATTAGATTAGAGTCGCAGGGTTTGAAAACCTTTCTCAACTGGAATCTTGGCTGTGTGGTGTGGGGTCTTTGGCTTCAGTGAACGGCTTTGGCAAAACGCGCACCTAGATGGTGCCACGATTTGGGAATCTTTAATGTTTGGCCTGCATTTTTTTTTTTCTATTCTAATGTCACAGAGAAGGTTTCTCCTCGCTGAGCCTGATTCCAGAAACGTGAGCCAAGACAATTCAACACTGCAGAAATCTCTGTCTCACAACGACCAGGCAGACAAGGCAAGAAAGAGTATGTTGGAGAACATGTCTCTCATGGTGGTGAAAATTTAATTTTAAAAACTTAGATTCACAGTATTGAGAAAGTAACTTCTTAAAATGTTTGGGAGAGGAGCATATAAATTGTTTCAAAGAATGAGGGCGAGTTGTTGTTTTTTTGTTGTTGTTGTTTTTCCCCAAAAAAGAAGGTATCACAGGTATCCATCACAGGTAACCAAAAAAGAATTACTATGAATAACTCACACGGGTTAATTTTTACCTCACTCAGTACATTTTTATTGAGCAATGACTATGTGCCAGGTTCCATCCTAGGGTTGGAGATTTTGCACCAAACACAGTTTCCACTGTGACGGGGCTGACATTTCATCATTCTTCCTCCATGTGGAACGTGGTACGCATGCACGAAACAGACACGAGCAGCGGCGTGGCTCCCGCCACTATTTTTTAAACCAAAGTATCCACACACCAACGTTAAAAGGAATATTCTAACTGAGCTGTAGACAGTAAACATCTTATTTCTTACTGTAAGCTCCAGACCATATTTTACAACATATAAATCACCACCACCATACGGAAGGCACTCTCAGGTTGGAGGGGCACAATCTGTGTGTGTTGGCAGGGAGCGGAACACTCCCCGCTCTCCTCCCCTCAAGTACAAGGAACACAGGCTGGAATCCCTCCAAAAACAACCCCAGTTTTAACAAGGGAATATTGGTTATTCTAGAAGCATTTCCTGCAGTCATATTTTTGAAGGTTGAAAAAAGTTGAATTCTTTATTTTAGAAACTGAACTCAAGTTCAGTTTTAACATGTCAGAAGTCTGCCTTAGCTGAGTTTCTTTAAAAAAACAAAAAAACCCTGTTTTATTTAATTAAAAAAAAAAAAAAAGTCCTGAGAACTAGACTGTCCAGGATATAGTCAACCCTGAACAAAAATTCAGTATGGGTTGGAGGGGAAAGGATGAGGAAAGGAGGGAAAAGAGAAGGTACAGGAGTGAAGATCCGCACACTAATCAATCTCTAGGGGTAATACCCTGGAGACCCACATACGCAACAAGTACTAAGAGCCGATGTTAAAAACATTGCACAGGCCGGCCGCGGTGGCTCACGCCTGTAATCCTAGCACTTTGGGAGGCCGAGGCGGGAGGATTGCTTGAGCTCATGAGTTCGAGACCAGCCTGAGCAAGAGCGAGACCCCGTCTCTACTAAAATTAGAAAGAAATTAATTGGACAACTAAAAATATATAGAAAAAATTGGCCAGGCACGGTGGCGCATGCCTGTAGTCCCAGCTACTCGGGAGGCTGAGGCAGGAGGATCGCTTGAGCCCAGGAGTTTGAGGTTGCTGTGAGCTAGGCTGACGCCACAGCACTCTAGCTAGCCCGGGCAAGAGTGAGACTCTGTCTCAAAAAAAAAAAAACACATTGCACAGCAAGGAAGAAAGTAAATATCCAGGTAAAGGTGACCAAGACGTCACTCAACTCCAGAGCAGGGGCTCCCCAACCCGGGGTTCCGACATAAAATGCAAAGTGCAAATACTCTGACATAGCAGGTCTTGGGTAGTGTCTGGGAATCCGCATTTTTTTAAACTGTCCCCAAATGATATACAGCCATGACCGGGGACCACTGACTTACTGTATTTACTTGCTGGAAATAAGTATTGGAATATTTTTATTATAATGACGGACAACTGTTTCTGCTTTTCATGAATCCTCACGTCCATCCTGAGGTAGGAACCATTACTACGCCTGTTTTTAAACGGGGAAACTCGAGGCGAGGAAAGGTCAAATAACCTGACGACCAGAACATCAAGAAGTTCGACATACTCCTGCTCACACCTCATACCAACCTTCTGAGTGACATCACCGCGGTGCCAAGCTCAGCTCCCAAGTGCGTTCTGATGGTCTCACTTGCCTGTCCGGGGCACACCTACGCACTCATCATGAGATTACTGAGATGTGCCATGTGCCACCACCGTCCTGTGTCTCCAGACCAAACCTCTCTCGACCACTCCGGGACTCCTAGGCCCCTCACGCTCTCTCCCCCTGCTGCATCCATTCTAAGAGACATTTTCTCACATTTTCACATAGGTAATATTGCAACGTGTCTTTTTTTTTTTTTTTAATGGTATCTTAAAGATTTGGGCTTAAAATTTTTTACCTATAATGGTGGCTCATACAAACGATGGTATTTTATAGTCCATGCACTGCAGAGATCGTCTCCGTGCATTTTCCCCTCCGTCGTTCTACAACGGTGCCGTCCAACAGAACTTTCTTCAGTGACGGAAATGTTCCGTATTTGTGTGTTCACTACGGTGGTTATTGGTCACCAGTGCCTTGAAATGTGATCAGTATGATTCAAGAACTGGATTTCTAACTTTATTTAATTTTAATTAATGAGATTTATGCTACATGTTTACCAATTTCTTTGTTCATCATCCCTTTTTGCGACTCAGCCCTTCCGCCTGGAACCACTTTCTTCTTCCTGAAGTAAATCCTTTAAGAAGTTTCCTAGCAAAGCAAAGGTCTGCTGTGGCAAAATCAGGTTTAGTTTTTTCCAAAAGCGTATTTTGCTTTTTTCTTGAATGACAGTTTTGCTGGCCTACGACTGACGGTAGTGTCTTTCAACACTTTGAAGATAATTTCACTTATTTCTAGCTTTCGCTGTTGCGGTGGAGAAGTCAGTGCTCAGTCTATCATTCCTTATAAACAATCTGTCTTTTCTTTCTGAATGTTCTTAAGATCCTCTTTTTCAATTTTAGTGCAATAAAGTTTCTTTATGTCTAGGTGCAAGTTTCTTTGTATTTATCCTCATTGGTATTAATACATGTTGTGCTCCTTCATCTGCCCGTAAATTACTTGGATTTAAGGAACACTGGTCACTTATGTCATTCATAAACTCTCTCCGGAAATTACCCACATACTAGATCTTCAAATATTACTTCCCTCCATTTGCTTTTATTATCGTTCTGAGACTCTGAACTGATCTCATTGCAGCCTTTATATCCTTGAACTATACTTTCATGTTTTTCTTCTCGTTCATGCTATTTTCTGGTTGATCTCTTCAAACCTTTTTTCTATTTCATTAATCCCCTCTTCCGCTATTCCTAACCTAATGTATTTAGCTTTTATTTCAAGAGTTCTAATATTTTCCGTACATTTTGTTTTATTTTCCAAATCTACCTGGTCAATTACTATAATCTCATGCTATTTGCACTTATCTGTGATTACATATTTTATTTCATAAAACATTTCAAACATAGTTATTTTATATTCTGTATCAGATAATTCTAATATTTAAAGTCCTCAGGGTTCTAAATCTATGGTTTTGTACTTGTTTCTGCTGACTCTCACTCCTGGTGGCTTGTTTTCTAGGAGGACTGGAGATCTTTGATTCTGAAGTCCTATTTGGTTGATCTTAGCCAGGAGAATTCTAAGGTCTAAAGTGGGTATGTTTTCCTCCAGAAAGGATTTGTTTGCATTTCCTTCCACCAGAAGCCAAAGGGCAGTATCTACCTGGGGCGACTTTTTGGGTCCTAGTGGAACCAGGCTCTTCTACCCTGACACTGACCCAAGGCTTAGTCTCCAACCACAGCGGCAATATTACAGGTTGAATATCCCTTATCCGAAACGCTTGGGACCAGAAGAGTTTTGAATTTCAAATTTCTTTAAAATCTTGGAATATTTGCTGAATGCATACTAGTCGAGCATTCCTAATCTCGAAATCCAAAATCTCCAATGAGCATTTTGTTCGAGCATCATGTCAGTGTTCAAAAAGTTTTGAATTTTGGAGCATTTTGAATTTCAGATTTCCAGGTTAGGGATGCTCAACCTGTAGCATGTGCTCTTGAGGCAACCTGTCTTTTGTGTTTGCTCATACATAAAGCTCCCGGCTTCGGTTTTACCTAACCCTTTGGTGGTTGGTTGATCTAACTGAAATGGGAAGCTCTGGAGATATCTTAGTTCCTGTGATCCCAGGAGTGTGTTAAAAAATGTTTTATCCATAATATAGTGCTTTAGTGGGGAAGTGTGTTGGAGCAGCGGTCCCCAACCTTTTTGGCACCAGGGAATGGTTTCATGGAAGACAATTTTTCCATGCATGGGGGGTGAGAGGCTGGTTTCAGGATGATTCAAGCACATTTATTGTGTACTTTATTTCTACCATTATTACATTCTTAATCTCTCTGCTAATGATAATCTGTATTTGCAGCCGCTCCCCAGCACTAGCATCACGGCCTCAGCCCCACCTCAGATCATCAGGCATTGGATTCTCATAAGGAGCCGCAACCTAGATCCCTTGCATGCACGGTTTACAGTAGGGTTCGAGTTCCTATGAGAATCTAATACCACAGCTGATCTGACAGGAGGCGGAGCTCAGGCGGTGATGCGAGCGATGGGGAGCGGCTGTAGACACAGATGAAGCTTCCATCCTCACCCGCCACTCACCCCCTACTATGTGGCCCGGTTCCTAATAGGCTACTGACCTGTGTACCAGTCCATAGCCTGGGGATTGGGGACCACAGCATTACAGCATCCAGTCTACCATGATGCTGGGAACCTAAACAGTATCAGTCTTGAACTAATCATCTTCCCCCAACACCTACTGTTCCTCCTTTGTTTCACATTTTGCCAAATGGCACCATTCACTCCCACTCAAATCTGCAACCCCAAATTGCAGGCACCAGTGACCCCTCCCTTTCCTCCACCACCCCACGACATGAGGCACAAAGTCCTAATGCCTTGTAGATCAAAAGTGGGTCTGCATTTTATGTTTTGGATCTTGCCACCTACTGGCAGAACTTTCACCACTAAAGCCAAATAAAAATAAAGGAGGCAGAATTAAAACCTACATCCTGCCTTCCTGCTAAAAGAGGGTGCTTTATATGAAGGAAGCTTAGAACACAGAGAAGTAGAATTGAGTTTCAACAGGATCTCAAAAGAACTGGCACGTTAGCTGTCAGAAACACAATCACGTTTTCAAGGACGGGTTTAATTTTAGTCAAACAAAATTATCTGTCATGATAAATTAATATTAATTTGAATTTTATTGGTTTTGTAGTTTTGTTTGAATTTGCTCTATAAATTTGTCATTGCTTTATGGTTAAATAAGAGCTACAGGCCAGGCGCAGTGGCTCACGCCTGTAGTCCCAGCACTCTGGGAGGCTGAGGTGGGCGGATCGCTCAAGGTCAGGAGTTCAA
>NW_012148485.1:256464-278188 GCF_000956105.1 Propithecus coquereli
TTAAGAAACAATGGTCTTTATATACCTCACCACCTTTGATACATTCATTTTCTCCATAAATGAATAAAGAAAAATAGAACACAATAGCACAAGCAAGAAATCATTTGCTAAACTCCAATTTCCCCCGGTTCTCCAGCTGTTTGAATTATGCCATTACTGACCCATCTTCGGAGGCAGGAAGCTTTGTTTCTTTCCCCCAACAGACTTGGTTTCTAATACGTTAAAACCATCACCATCACCCACTTCTACTTAAGTCTACAAAATCACACAGATGGACCCGGCAATCGTACAACAAACAAAAATGTGTCACACAAGGCATAGTCCTTGTCTTGAGGAAGTCTGTTTCCTGGTCGGGTTTCAAAAACTGGGAATTTGGGGGAGAACAGCATCGTTTTTCTGAATAAACACAAGAGAACTAGCAATCATTTATTTTAAACTTATATATTTTTATTCTTTATTAACTGTAGTTCCTTCAACTTCGATAGGCTTCATTTTAAAAGTCCTGCTGCCAAGATAAAACTTGCTCTCTCCAACATACCTGCCCATGTGCTAACATCTTGTGCTTCTCTTCCCACGGGGTCCAACTCAGAGCAAGAGGGAGGCCACGGAGTGTCCACTCAGCCCCTGACGGGACAGGCGGGCGTTCCAGGCCTGGAGTCACACGGCTGCCGGGCAGAGACCAGCACCTGGTTCTCCCCAGTCCTGCCACCCAACCCGACTGTGACTCATCTCACTCATTTTAAATCTGACGTGGTATGAACAATGCTTTAAAATTAATCAGCTTGGCCATCATTCAACTTTTTGAGTCAGTTGGCATTTTGCTAATAATAATTTGAGGATGTCCACAATATATGAAACACCAGCTCTCGTTTTAATAACAGTCTAATGAAAGTTTCCGAAATTCTGGAAGCCGATTTCAGGATTCTCCCTTGGAAGTGTTCTTTGTTGTTTTTGTCTTTACGAATCAGAGGACATTAACTCAGGAAAAATGAGATTACCTTGGATTCAAAGACAGAAACAGAACATTCTACTGATAGTTTAAAGACAACACTGTGACCACAGGTAACTCTAATCCAGCTACTCTCAAGTTCAGATTCTGGGCTGGGGGGCAAGAACACGAATCTTTAACAGGCACAACTGATTATAACGCTGCTAGTCTAAAGGCCACTTGATGGGAAACATTAGTCTAGTCGATGTTTCTAAAAATGAAACAAACTTTTGTAGTATTTCTACCTAGTCAAGAAAGGAATGAAGAAAAAGAAAGAAGAATAAGAAAGAATCCAGGCTGGGCGCGGTGGCTCACACCTGTAATCCTTAGCACTCTGGGAGGCCAAGGCGGGAGGATCACTCAAGGTCAGGAGTTCGAGATCAGCCTGAGCAAGGAGCGAGACCCTGTCTCTACTAAAAATAGAAAGCAATTATCTGGACAACTGAAAATATACAGAAAAAATTAGCCAGGCATGGTGGCACATGCCTGTAGTCCCAGCTACTCGGGAGGCTGAGGCAGGAGGATTGCTTGAGCCCAGGAGTTTGAGGTTGCTGTGAGCTAGGATGACGCCATAGCACTCTAGCCCAGGCAACAGAGCAGGACTCTGTCTCAAAAAAAAAAAGAAAGAATCCAGAAGACACGCTACCCAGACAGACTACACAGCCAGACATGGTGTTGCTCTTCAAGCAATGGGGAAAGCAGCTTTCATGCAGTAATATTCCTAAACTCTGGCCTAATAAATCATGCTGAGAGGCGCTGCTAAGAATTTTTAAAACCAACTCAAAGCAGAAATGGAGCTATCACCCAACAAAGAGGTGAAATCGAGTCACAGACTAGCACAGAGTTTGGCAGATTTCAGGCCCTCAAGAAATATTTGTTTAATTAAGAAGCAACTCCAGCTCTGGCTGGGAAACCTATTTAACCACAGAAGTGAAATCATAATTAAAACGATCACTTCTTATTTTCCCCTCTGTGTTTGTTTCCTCAGGGCATCTCTAATAGCTGAATTGGAAATGGAACCATAAGTATTACAATAACAACAAATAGGAAAGCTAACCCTATATTTTAGTAGCTCATAAATTGATAGATATAGCTTTGTTAACTGTTCTCAGACTTTCCCAAAAAAAAATCTGAACTCTTTAAAATTACATCATCCACTAAGTCATATTTATAGGCAAAAACTTCTCCTAGAAAAGACAGGTAGGAAAAAAAAAAGGGGGAGGAATAAGAGGTACAAAAAAATCAAGCATAAAGAGTCAGAAAATAAATGCAGCTAAAAATACAATTGCTGCTTCATGGTCCAGATACTGTAATATATTATTTTTAACATAAGAGAAAAAAAAAATCCCCAACTTCAAAGAAGTTCAGAGCTCCTGAGTACACTGGGGGAGGAGGAACCTCCATGTGCTCTATATAGGGGCCAGCTTCATTCATTCCTTCATTCATTCATTCATTCTTTATTAATACTTCTTTCTTTTCAGGACAACCTTCACAGTGTTTTATTTTATTTATTTTATCCAAAAGGAAATGGTCATGTTCCATTAGGAAAAAAACCTTCTATTTGCAAATTAACGTCCCAAAGTGTTCCGGAAAATTCCTGGGCTGAGGGGCCTGAGAAGAACGGGTTCGAATCCTGACTGCATCACTTGCATCTGCGTGATCTCGGAGGTCTTCATCTAACTTTCTGAGCCGGTTTCCTCCTCTATAAAACAGGGACGGTAACATCCACCTTTCGGGTGGCGTGGGGATTAGGGACAGGGTGTCCGGCACAAAGCCAAGGGTCATCGTCACTGTTTTGCGCACCTGCCGCCCTGCCCTGTGGGCTCCACGCGTCCCGGTTTGGGCAGGTCGGGCTAAAGCAGATCTTCCCCAGGCTGCTTTGTGCCTGTTCCGGCTGCCAAGAGCGTGAAAATCCCCCTCCAAAGCCCACCCAGCACGCGGCCTGTTGAAGCTCACGGGCCCTTGGGAGCAAAGTGCTCTTAGTCCATCACTGAGCTACAGTGAAAAAAGTCAAAGAAATCACCCCCAAACCTTCACCCCTGGGGTAGGCTAATCCCAGATACTTCACCAACACATGGGCAGAGTGGAAGGAGCAAATACGAGAGGTGGGGTTGCAAATCTGCCTCGCCGCCCACCCACTCACCCGCCAGGGCGCACGACTGCTCTGACGGGTGCGTCCTCCCGAAATCCGGACCCGGCCAGGACACGCCAAGAAACAACACAGGCTCAGTGGAGAAAGAAGCTGCCAGTTCTCACCAAATCTCCACGGCCCTTACGTAAGAGCTACGCACTCCAAAGCCCATTTTCAAGGGAATCCTACCTGTGATTAAGAGAAGTAGACTGCATGGGTTCAAGGCCTGGCTCTGTCCTATTTGAGCTGCGTGACCTCAAACATCTCATGCAGGACGGGCACAATGACACCACCTAACTCCTAGGGCTGCTGTGAGAATCGAATAGCTAAAGTCTGTAGAAGTGCCCAAGCTGGCTTCTATTAGTACCGTGGAAACCATCCATCCGCTTCTCATCAAGGAGGCAGAGGGGACAAGGTACACGCTCGACTCAGAAGAGGACCCCTGTATCCCTAACGGCGACGCCAAACTGAAGTTCCATCCACTGAATCGTGTTCTAGACGCACTAAAGTCACCCTGGTTTGCTGGAAGCAGTGGCTTTAAGCTGGAGTGGCAGCAGGAACATCCCGGAAGCTTTTCCAGAAGGTACATGTCTGGGCTGCGGGTCTGGGCTGGAGCCCAGAACGTGTATTTTGACAAAGCAGTGACGCCCCGGTGCCCACAGAGAGGAGAGACACTGGCTGGAAGCAAGCCCCAACTCTGCAAGACAAGCCTCTCCTGGGAGGGCAGGGATGGGTCAGGGGTGTTTCGTGGGTATCACTGGCCACAGAAACGCCGCTGCGACCCATCTGCAGCTGCCTGAAATTAGCAGTTTTCCGTGGCACGAACCAGAAAGCCTTTTAAACCAGAAAAGGAGCTAACGCTGGCGGAGCACCCACAATGGGCCAGGACATTTATGTCTGTCCCATTTATGTCAGCGTCACCCTGTGGCACAGTCACTGTGCAAAGGAGGAAACTGAGGCGAAGAGAGGTGCCCGGCAAAGCGAGACCCCCCCGGGTGTGTCCGCCCTGCACGACGCTGCCTCCCGGCCTGTGACCTGGGCTCAGGACCCCTGGAGCCAGTTCCCAACCAAGGACGACGAAACCGGACCGAAGGGGGAGCTTCACACACACCCACCCCACAGCCAGGTCTCCGCAGGCCGTGCTGAACCAGGATGGGGCTGCAGGGTAGACACGCAGGGAGCACCCTCCCCTCCCCTCCCGCCCCGCTGCCGCCTCCTCCTCCTCCAGGAGAGAGTTCTAGAGCAAGTCTCAAATGCGCTGAGCCTCAACGCTACACCTGCGCAACAGAGATGCATTAGCCCTAAATCAATCCCCACCTCGCTAACAGGCGACAGGAAGGAAGAGAAAGGAACAAACGAATTAATAGAAAGTCAGTTAAAAATGGAGAAAGTGACCCCATCTACCTCAAAAGAGCTACTTTACTACGAAACACGAACGACATCACAATAGACACAGTAATATTAAGATTTACTGGACTCAATCAACACCAAGACAACCATACCCTAGAGATGGGTATTATCGTTCCCATTTTTTCAGATGAGAAAACTGAAGCAGCAAAAGGTAAAAATCACTTGTCCAAAGACCCACCGTTTGTGAATGGAAATTCAAACCCAGGATTACATCTAACCTTTTCAACTCTTACGCCTAGTAGGCGACCTTGTCCGTAATATCACTATGTAATCCGACAAGTCTGGAAGAGATAAGACTTTTCCCCCTATTACGAAATCTGCATGGGCTGTACAGTGCCTAGAAGCTGCAGAAACAGCAAAAGGATGTGGATAATCTATAAATTGGAGTTTCATCCCTGGGATAAATAAGAGAAGCTTGTAAACCTATTTTCAGAGTAATGAACAGAAAATAGATAGAAGCATCCAAAGAAAATGAAGGCAACCAAGAACCAGCATTCAGGAGAGAAGCAATAGGCTGAAGAGCAAAGAAAAAAAGTCACAGGATGCTGTCTGTGGGTTCTGGGGAAACAATGCCACCGGGACGTCAAGGATGACAAACCAGGGCAAGGAGGTGACTCAGGGGACAGCAATGCGAGGATCAGCCGGGCTGCAGGGAAGGGTGGGGGCCTCCCAGGTGCTGCCGCCTGCACAGGGAGGACAGGGCCTGGGTCACCAAGCCTTGGAGAGGAAATGACGGACGCCCGCTGCTTATGGGGTGATGAGTCGGCGCTGAGAAACGCCACGTGTTCCCACCTCCCCTCCCCGCACACGCGAGGGCATCACCAGACGCTCGCTCTCAGCAGGGGGTGGTTTTTTCAATATTAGACCAGACAGAGGGAGAGAATCTTTCTCTCCAGGACACACGCTAGTCAGCGATTGGGATTCGGAAGGAGACTTCGGGGAGCTGAAATGACCAGCAGGCAGGAGAGCCGGGTTCGAGGTGGGGCTCACCCTGGCTGGGCCACCCCGACAAGCCCCTTCGCAACTTGGCCGTCGGCACCCCGGAGAAGGGAGAGGCTGCGCTCTGGTGCCCGACTCCCTTCCGGGTGGCCCTGGTCTCCCCCTCACGCTGCGTGAGCCCTGCAGCCTGCGCCCGGCACCAAGACGGGGAGGAAGAAACCGAGGACGTCAAGGAGCCTGACCAGGACTGGAATCCCAGACAGACACGAACCAGCAGAGCCGACGAAAACGACACCTGCCATTCGCTGAACCATCTACGCAGCGCTGCGCCAAGCACTCTGCACTATTATCTCACTTAATCCTCACACAGCCCTCTGAGGAGGGAGGCAGAGCAAGTAACTTGTCCAGTGACGCTGCTTGTGCTTAGGCTGAGATCTGAGCTCGGCCTCCAGAGCACGACCGCTTAATTATCACACACGCGGCGTTAACGCTGGCGATGAGACTCCCCAGCCAACGACGACACGATGCTTCTCTGCGTTGGACCGAAATTATATCGCCGCAAACTGACAGCGGGGTCACAGAACGCTGCAGGTTTCCCTGCGGAAGGAGAGGGGACAAGTTTGGAACTGTGATGACCTGGCAGGTACACGGCTGGAGTGAAACCACGACCGTCTCACACGTGGCTCCTCGGTTCTGGAATCTTCCTCCCCGAGTCCAGGCCCAGAGTCTCCCTCAAAAGTACAGTGTTCCAGGCAGCCACCGGGAGAGTCAGTGAGGCCCAGAAATGTCGAATTCAAGTGGCTCCCAGTCACAGAGAGAGAGACAGGGCCGGAATCAGCCTCCCAAATCCCAGTTTAAAGGTCTTTCGATGCTTTAAAAACATGGCCCATGTCCTATCCCTTACTTTATTTTTTACCTTTTATTACAGAAACTTTCAACACACACACAAGTAGAGAGAATGAACGAACCCCCATACACCCATCATCTAGCTCCAACAATTACCACCTCGTGGCAAATCTCGTTATATCTCCCCCCTTCCCCACTAGGTTAAATCCCGGAGTCCCATCCCTCCACCCACGGACATCCCGGCATGTGTCCCAGTCGGTCTAATCAGAATCCACATGAAGTCTACACACGACAACTGGTTAGTGTACCTTACATCTCTTTTAATCTCTAGGTCACCTGTTCACCTCTCTGTCTCTCTTTTTTTCTGACAATTTATTCATTGGCAAAATCACGTCAACTGTCCTATAAGGTTTCTCACAGCCTGGATTTTTGTGAGCTTTCTTTTTGCCCCCTTGTGTTGTACCTTACGTAAAGGAAGTGTGCTGAGCTCACCCACGAGCAATCTCTGTCTCTCTCTCCCTCTATACCCACACACCGCTACAAACTTATTCTAAAAAGTTTTATGTTATGAAAGTATAATACATTTCTATGTTTTGAAAAATTAATTCCATTTAATTGTTGATTTAATTCAACAAATACCTACTGAGTGTCAGGAAAGGCAAGGTTCGCGGAATAGCAAGGTGAACAGGTATAATCCTTACCTCTGGGAAGACACAACCCAACGAGGGTGGTAAGGTCCGTAACGTAAATTCAAATAAGACAAATGAGCAGTAACCGAGAAGACTCCAGTAGAGTTTTCAGAATGAGGTAGGACCTAACCTAGACGCTGTAAAAGATGGGTTGGGCCCACGTAGAGCAAGGCGCAA
This sequence comes from Propithecus coquereli, assembly GCF_000956105.1. Classification (NCBI taxonomy): domain Eukaryota; kingdom Metazoa; phylum Chordata; class Mammalia; order Primates; family Indriidae; genus Propithecus; species Propithecus coquereli. Next base: position 263,645 of record NW_012148485.1, read on the forward strand.
TGAGACACAGAAGATAGCTCAGGTGATGCTAACAAGGTGGCAACGTTTCTGGCATGTTTAAAACCGACGGCGGCTCTGGTAGGGAAAAGATTCTGCGGGAAGACAATATGGCGACCAAAGACTGAATATCTGCAGAGGGATTTAGGAATGATTGGATGGAAGAGCAGCAGACCAGCACTACAGAGTCAGCAGCAGCACTGAGAATGTATCAGAGGTGGGGAATCTGGTTTGGACTTCGATATTGCTGCTGACGGGTCCCTGAGCTGGGTCCCTGAGCTAGGTCACCGGAACGACCAAGGAGAGAAGGAAGTGACAGTCTGTCGGCTGAATGTCTGGGGCCAGAAGGCGGGAACAGTGAAAGATACTGAAAGCTGATTTTTATTTTCCTGAGGCTCTCTGTATTGTGGACGTGTGAATCTAAGACAAAAGTGTATTTTCTACATTAATTTTATTTAAGAAAAAAAGAGAAATTCAAGCCTGAAAAATTTGAGACCTGTGTTACACTCCAAAACCTCAATGACATACGTTCATAGCTTTGTATTAAATCCACATAAAATATAAACATTCCATAATGTTCCAAAGACAAGGAACATAGGAAGAAGAATGTTAATTGTAAAGAAAAGCTAGGTCTCTAAGGGATACAGGTTGCGTATCCCTCATCTGAAAAGCTTGGGACCAAAAGAGCTTCAGATTTTCTTGGATTTTGGAATATTTGCACATACGTAATGAGACATCTTGGGGATGGGACCCAAGTCTAAACACGCAGTTCATTTGCTTTTCATCTGCACCTTATACGCATAGCCTGAGGGTAATTTTATGTAATATTTTTAATAATTTTGTGCATGACACAAAGTTTTGACCGTGACCTGTCACGCGAGTAAGGTCAGGTGTGGAGTTTTCCACTTCTGACATCACGTGGACACGTGAAAAGTTTCAAATTTCAGAGCATTTCAGATTTTGGGTTTTCAGATTAGGGATGTTCGACCCGTATGCTGAGATACAACCTAAGCAGTGTTTACATCACAATCTCCATCTCTAAAATCACAACCTGTTTTGAAAGTACACACAAATTGTGACCAGCAGTTCAGGACTATAGATTTCCAAGACACTGGCGCAGGGCACAAAAGAAGGCTCCTTTGATCCTGAGAAGATTCCGGGACACACAATTTCCCTTTTATCCGATTAGGAAACCACGATGGTTTCTCTCTGTGCCAGACAGCACAAACCCAATTAAGTGTTTAACAGATACTGGCTCCTCACTGCACTTCTCTCGGGGATGACACGAGGAGCAGCTCTGATTCTCTGAGCCTCCAACACAAACTAGGGTCCTATGATCCAATCCCACTCTGACACCAACTGCCCAGAACGAGAGGAAGGGGCCACAGGTCGAAGGGTCAACCTCTTCCAGACGCTGGTCGTAAGTACCTGGTCCCCGGGTCACCTCCACCTTCTGCCTGACTTTGCTACAAACAGGTGAGTGGGTTGCCCAATGCTACAGCCCCAAATGGCACACCTGGGGCTCTTTGGACTCCAGATCTCAAACTGTCTCCTACCTGGGTGTCTTGCAGACAACTCGGATGGTCAAACAACATATAAAATCATCAGTATTTTTGTTGGGGAAGTGTTAGAGATTCATTGGTTTAGGGAAATGGTTTATTACACTGATGGTGAAGCTTTCTGCAAAGGGGGCTAAAGGGAAAATATACCCACTTAAAATCCTTGGTAAAATAAAAGCTAGAAGTGAAAGTGAAATTCAGAATTACTCCCAGATAGCAGACTCTGTTAAACTCAACATGTACTTAAACACCTGGATTTAATGTAGCCCCTGAAACACAGCTATGTTTGGAGAGATCGCTTAGGAATGCTCCTAACTGTTGGGGGTTCCCCCATAAGCACCTCCCCATTCAATAATTCACTAGAACCAGTCACAGAACTCAGGAACACACTTCACTTATGTTTATTTGCACATACATACAGGTGTAGCACGAAGAATACAACTCGGGAACAGCCAAACGGAAGGTGGGCGCAGGGCGGGCGGGCACACACACGCAGTCGCCAGTATCTTTGGCCTGCCCAGCTCCTCCCTGCGCTCACCGACCCAGAAGCCCCCCGAACCCCGTTGTCTAGGGGTTTCTTACGGAGGTGCCGTTACGTAGGCACGGCTGATTGAATCGTCAAGCCCGCCCAGAGCTGGAGGTCTGGGACGGGGCCGAAGGTTCCGACCTTCTCACCGTGGCTTGGTAGGTGACCGGCGGGCAGCCGAAGCTATGGACCCCCCACACCCAGGAGTCACCCCAGCGCACAAAAGACACTCTCAGCACTCAAGGGATTGTGGTTTAAGTGAGCTCCTTCCCTCCCCTCCCCACCCCCAGGGCCACATTCCTGCCAACAGTTAGAGGTTCTGAAAATCTGAGCAAGGAGCCGATGGCCTTCCCCTCCCCAGCTCCTCCCGCAACACGGTGACGAGCTCTGAGTTGGCCCAACTCTATGAGGCTCAATCTGAGGTCCTCACCCCCTGGGCTGTGGAGCAGGACCAGTCTGTGTCCTGTTAGGGACCAGGCCGCGCAGCAGGAGGTGAGCTGTGGGCAAGCGCGGGAGCTTCATCCTTTACAGCCCTCCCCATGGCTCACATCACCGCCCCAGCTCCGCCTCCTGTCCGATCAGCCGCATTAGATTCTCACAGGAGCATGAACCCCACTGTAAACTGCGCATGGAGGGGTCTAGGTTGCGGCTCCTTATGAGAATCTAATTAATGCCTGATGAGCTGAGGTGGAGCTGAGCGGTGAGGCTAGCGCTGGGGAGCGGCTGCAAATACAGATGATCATCAGCAGAGAGGTCTGACTGCACCATAAATGCAATGCGCTTGAATCATCCTGAAACCATCACCCCCAACAACAACCGGGAAAAAACAGCCTCCAAGAAAACGGGCCCCGGGGCCAAAAAAGGTTGGGGACCGCTGGGCTCAAAACTCTGGAAAAATAGTTAAGAAAATTCTTTCCCCAGATGTGAACAAAGATACACATCGTCTGGAAGCTACTGGCAGCCACTTTGCCACACTGAGGAGAGCTACACTGACTAAGCTGGCAGAAGGGGCCAGTACCAAAGCAGAGCTTCTCAGCGTCTGTAACAAGGGCGGGACAGAAATTGAGATTAAGCATGTTTGGAAACACTGACAGCAATTTGACTGAATAATTTTATGTCTGTTCAAGTCAGTAATTAAAAATACTGAGCTCATAATTGTCTTTCTAAATTTCATTTTTTGAATAATTCATTTGTACTGTATTTTACAAAAGTACGGATCTGCGATGGTTTAGAAAATTTTTCTCCTCACGTAGCTTGAGAAAAACCGGCCTGAAGATCTGAAGAGAAACGGAACCACAGACCTCATCAAACCTAAGCTCTTCTCATTAGTCGGGGAGCCGGCCGACACCCCTTTGCTGCTTAAGCCTGGTGGAGCTGAATCTTCTTGATACAGGAAAAGAACCACCAGCCCAAAGTAAGAGGAGGAAGAGGACAAAGACGGAGGGGAAGATACAGTGCGCAGGCAAAGCGCAGAGAATTCCAATCACCACCTAGAACTGCTCCACGTGAAACTGAAGCGACAAAAATCCATTCAAAGTCATATAATCAGATAAAGGCTTTTCACAGCCCCAAGATTCAGTGGCCACCTTGAAGCATTTCCTCCCTCTAAACAATGAGCCGACGCAAACATCCCATAGTTTCACCCATCTCAGCAACTGCCAATTTTGAGGCAGATGAATTATCTTCGAGTAAATGCCACACACAGTGGGTAGTGATTTCATTTGCCTAAGTTGTTGTCAAAGCTTTGCATACTAAGGCTTCCAAAAAGGAGAGCTGGAAAAATGACAGTTTAGAGGTGGGAAAGAAACATGAGTTACTGCAAAGCAGCAGCCTGCGCCACGGCAAAATCTTCTCCCGACGGTGCCTCCACCAGGCGTTGTCCAAGCTGTAATCATTCCAACCACTGGCTTTCGCTGTATTTATGCTAACATTTAGCTGATTTATTTTTATAGTATTTTACCAGGGAGAAGAGCCAAAAACTATAAGGAACAAAAAGGAAATAAAATATTACTGGAGGTTTAAAAAAAAGTAAAGACAACTAGAAACGGGAAGAGTTAGGAACAAAGAATGAACTTTGTTAGGAAAAATGTTGACTGGTTTCATTTCTATTAATCTAAGACAATCCTAAAACAGAATGAGGTTACTCTAAATTCAAATTCCACGTATAACAGTGAAGTGAGTAGATCACGGGGGGAAAGACCCCCTTTAATAATCAATTCAAGGCCAAGGAGCTCCGAGATCTCATCACGATGGTACAGCGTCTGGTGAGTGAGGTATTTGGGACAGGTAAAGCCATCCTAAGTTTTCCTAACCGGGATCCAGGGACATTTTCCCCAGTGGGAAATCTGAGGTTTAGAAAATTTCTATTTTTTTGTTTTCATGATGACTTAGAAAGGTAATACGTAATAATATAGGCCTATCCTAGGCCATCTAGAAGGCAGCCTTATTATAGCCAGGTGATCTCAATTCCTACATTTGCATTCGTAAGTGTGCTGGCACCAGGATCCCTTAAAATAAGAGATCTCACTCTGGCATGTCCCAAACGATGCAGTCTCAGGGCTCAACACTGGCTCAAGAGCAAGAAACCTGAGCCTAGTTAACCGTATCGTACCCACCTGGAAGGAGGCACAAATTATCGTTACAAACAGAGAACGGTGATGTGCCCTGAGAAGCCCACATTACTTCCATAATACTCTTAACACACACACACATAACCTGCATTCAGTCACGAGGAAACAACCCAAAAACTCAAACTGAGGAGCATTCTCCTCAATGAGCACTGTTCAGAAGTGTCAAGGTTATGAAAGACAAAAAACAGAGCGAGGCATTGTTCCAGGTGAAGGAAGGCTGAGGAAACAACTAAATGCAGCATGTCATCCTGAACCAGAAAAAGAACATTCATGTGCATTGACTGGCAAGACTTGAATAAGGTCCACAGATGACGACGGTATTGTACCAGCGTTAATTTCCTCATTTTGGTAACTGTACAATGATTACGATGTTAACATTCAGAAAAATCGGGGTGAAGAATGCAGGGGAATTCTTTGCACTATTTTTGCAACTTTTTTGAAAGCCTGAAATCATTTCAAAATGAGAAGTTAAAAACGGTAAAAATTTTTAAATAGATGAGGGAAGGTACGGACTAACAAAAAGGAAGCCCAAGCGACTAGAATGCATCAACCTGCACAATGTCTAGCAACGCCCAGCAACTGAAGCAGAGGGTCCCCTGGCCAGGTCTGCAGGGACGGCCCTTACGAAGACCGGACCAACTTGCGTATCAGGTTCTGACTCGGCTTCCCACGAGAGTTTGCTTCCAGAACCCAAGATAAAACCCCTTCCCAGCTCTGGTCTGTAACATTAGCCATCTGGCATTTCAGTTCCACGCATCTCCTACGATTTGGGCTGACCAGGACCTGTCTCCCAGAGTCCAATCACACTACAGATGTGCTGAGAAAAAAACTTACTTCCAGATTATCGAAACTGAGAGTCCGACCCAGGACTATGGCGAGAAAGAGCTACCTGCCCAGCAGGCCCTGCCCAGAGACCATTCCACACACCTGAAACTCCCACAAATTGTTTTGTTTCACCGCTTCTTGGCAAAGACAACAGGAGGCTCCAACAACAAAAAAGTTGTCAAGGTAGAGTCTCCTTGCAACACAGGGGACGGTATCGGGAGCAAACGTCGAATCCTGTTGAATAAACAGGACCACGGAAGACAAACTAAGGGCCAAGAACCAAACATGTACTCAACTTGGCAAAGGCTTAGCGATTGCTCGAGTTGATTAACCATTTTATACCGTTCCACGAGGACCTGTATCCACAGGGACCCGGAATGATCCCTCTAAAACATAAATCTAGCCATGTCCTTCCGCTACTTAAAACCCTTTAACTGTTTCCCGCTGCATTTAAAATAGAAACCAAAATCCTGGTCACGGCCTGGTGCCCTGGCCCTGCCTGCTGCTCCAACGCACCTCACAAAGGAAGCCCCCCCTGTGCACACCCCAGCCGGATCCAGCCTCCGTCGCTGCCTCAAAGGTTAGTGCAAGCTGTGCCCTCTGTCCCCGTCTACAGCGCCCTCCCACCTCCACCGGCCACCCGCCGCCCCTATGCGTGCACCTAACTTCCACGCACCAATATTTATCCAGGTTTCAGCGTAATATCACTCAAACTGGAGCGGCTTCCCTGACCAACTGTGGGCACCCGATGAGAGCCCCCTGTCTGATGTTCTCACAGCTCCTATAACTTCTCTTCACAGAAACCACCACCATCTCAAATTACGTATTTGTAAGGCTCTTGGTCTCCTCCGCTAGAGGAGGGGCATCCAGAGAGAGCAGGGACTTGGTGTGGTTGCCCACGATCGATCGCATCCTAACGCCTAGGACCGGAGCTTGCACTCGTGCCAGGGAGGTGGATGACCCCGCCCACACCCTGGGCTTGGAGTGAGATCCGTGTGCTTGAAATCGTGTGGACGCAGCAAGCACTCGACTGACAGCTGCCGGGATGATGTCGAAACGGCTTCTTCCCTCCGAACAGGCTTGAAACTGAACCCCGCTTTTCCTTTCACCTGACGGGGGGAGGGGAGTCATCTGGCAAAAGATGCCAAGCTGTCATTTCTTTCCATGATGCTTTTTGGCTGTCAAATCAGCTCGTTTTAGTAGACTGAAAAACTTCAAATTGCAAGGTATAATATCAGAAAGGAAATGCCTCTAAAATTAACACACTGCGTTTATTCTGCTCTGAAATAAATCTGTACTCATCGTCAGCGACAGCTTCACCTCCCTCCACAGCCTCGCGGTGGCCTCCGCCTTCAAAACCCCGGTAACTGCCGCTACAAGGACATTCAGTTCCTTTCTCGAACACCGAAGACCGTACTAATAACTTTCGTGAGAATGAATTCCAACTATGGCTAAAATTTCATTTGCTTAAAAAATACGAACAACTTGCTCCCATCTCAACTACGCACTAAAAAATGCAAGATACATCACAGCTGTCCAAAGTAGTCCCTGTTCATAGAAGGATTATCATTTAAAATCCTAAGTTAGTTAACAGATAAAAATGGGGGATTGGAACACCCAGACGAATCATTTTTTTCAGGGTGTGTTTCACCGGAACAGCAGCTAAATTCTCCCAGGCCCAGGTGATATACTCAGGCAAAGGAAGAAGGAACCAAATATGGAGATTTCTTAAGGGATAACTAGACAGATTCCTATCGACTAGGGAAGAAACATGAGAATTCAAGAGTTTATTGGATCTCAGCAGCAGAGAATCTGGCTCTAAAAAATGTCTCCACTAAAAGGGCTGCGTTCCAGATACAGTCACGCACCACATACCAATGTTTCGGTCAAGGACAGACCACGTATACAATGGCAATCTCATAAACTTATAATGCCGTATTTTTACTGTACCCTTTCTATGTTAGATGCACAGATACTTAGCATTGCATGCAAGTGCCTATGGAATTCGGTACGGTAACACGCTGTACAGGTGTGTAGCCCAGGAGCAACAGGTCATACCGCATAGCCCAGGTGTGCAGAGGGCTAGACCATCTAGGTTTGCTTAAGTGTCGTTTATGATGTTCGCACAACTAAACCACCTACCAGTGCGTTTTCCGGAACATATCCCCATCGTCAAGCAAGGCATGACTGTGTAGGCATCATGCAGCAATACCTAGCAGCTACCTGCAAAGCCCAGTGGGTGATTCAAAGATGCACTAAAACACGATTCTTATCCTCACAGTCATGGGATAAACGTAATGCATACCGACATGCATACATCTATCCAATATTGTGGTTCCTAATCTTTTTTTAACTCAGAGAATCTCAAGAAAGCTTTAAACCTTCTCCCCAGAAAAAGATGTTTCTACAGAAGAACCTCTCTCGACTGATCTCTGCTTAACCACTCTGCCAAATCACCCCGCACATCCTACTCCCCTGTAGAACACACTGACCCATGTTGGACCACACCGGCAGCTTACGACTAGGAGGAGACTCTGGCTTGCGCATAAGACGACTCCAGGTGTGGTCCAGACGAGGGCTGATTTGCCGAATGTCTGCTAGAAGTTGCCCTGAGGTAAGTACACAGGTGGAGAGCAGACATTTAGAGACACACGCAGCCGTTAGTCACGCTGCACCATCCGAGTGCACAAGCAACAGACTCACTTCGTTGGCCAGTCCCAGCGCCACTGACCTTGGCAGGTGCATGGGGCACCAACCGCCTATGAGGCAGGCTCTGAAGAAGCACGTGACCACAAGTGATAGTTTAAGGTTAGTTTCTCAGCTGTAATACAAAAGTATCAAATCAGGAATCCAGCCAGGCAGGGAGGCTCACACTTACAATACCAGCCTTTTGGGAGGCCAAGGCAGGAGGATCGCTTGAGCCCAGGAGGTCAAGGCTGCAGTGAGCTATGATCGCACCACTGCACTTCAGCCAGGGCAACAGAGCAAGACCCTGTCTCTAAAAAAAAAAAAAATCGAATCCATTTCTTAGGTTGAAAGACCATTTAAATTTAATCATAAATGTATAGGATAAATTGTTGGACTTGGCTACTAGGGAAGGAGTGAAGATGAATTTTGATACTATAGTATCGCTTGCTTCATTTTGTAGAACAGTTAAAAATGAATATCCTGAGCTTTCTGCAGTTGCCTGAAAATGCCTTTTCTCACTCATTCTCATTAGCATCCCTCTGTAAGATCAGTTTCCGTACCATGAGAGTTACTAAAACAAAACCAGAAACGGTTTAGATACACGTTATACATGATGCTTTAGCCCCGAGATAAGCTGGTCACCAACCCAGTCTAGCAAGAATGTTTAGGTTAACTAGAAGTAAATTCATTTGTGACATTAAAAGCTTTAAATATTGATAAATATGGAGTCTGGTCAAAGTATACACAGAGTTATTTAATATGAAGAATCATCATTTCAGTTATACCTTTTTGTTTAGTTACAAGTATAACAGAATAAAAAAGTAACAAGAGTAACGGTGATTCTTTATGTGAACTGCCAATCTATACACACTTTCAAAGAACATGTACAGATTTTAAATTTTTTCTTATGTTCGTTCTAATTATATTTACTGAAATGTAATTTTGTCATTTTCAAAATTAAGTTTAAAAGTTAAGACTTGTATTTTATATGTCTTTTTTATTTCTTCTCTTTTTTCCATTTACAAAAGTACAAGTTCATGACAGATTGGAAATAAAAAAGACTAGACTCTACCACGTATAGGTTGAGCAACAATTATCTGCCCCACCAAGCACGCTGTACCCTTCCCTAGGGTAAGATGTGTTTATTCCTAACCTACTTACACCAGGTGTTCTTTTAATTTAATTTTATATAAACACATACAATAGGTGTTCGGAGAAATTAATGCTTCAATGAAAATGAAGTTGAATATTTGAATGATTTGGAATAATTTGATAACAGTGAAACAGTAAAATAACAGCTGTATTATCAGGTGTGAGGAAGAGGTAGGAAAGGACTGGGAAGCGTATCACAAAAATCTGGAAGGTTCTGCACTCAAAGAGTTCACAAGTATTTTAATGTTCGTATAGAGCTTTAAAGTAATCCAAACTAAAACCACATAGAACATCAAGAGTGTGATTTATGTGCAAAAAACAACACAGAAACCACTTATCGGGACTAGGCCTACATCAGAAATTAGCAAACATATATTTGACTTTAAAATGTTTCAGATATAAATGTAACATTTTTCACATTTCTCCACCTTAAATAACTGACCAGCTGTTTATCATGATATTCCCAGACAAGAGAGCTGATTCTGTAAACACAAAATTCAGGGCAGAATATTCAAGAGATGCTGACCCCTGGCTCTACTACTGAAATATAACCATTCGGTGACAAAAACAGACAAAATAAAATGTGTGCAAAGACTCACACAAATCTCAGAAAGCATAAAGAGCCCCCAAAAGGAGATTCTAACCAAATAAATAAAATGAAACGATTTGTAAAACTGCAAGCTCACTGTCTCTTTCTTAGTAACATACCCACACTCGATTCCTGCACAGAATGAATTTTTTTAGCTGTTAACAGCATTAACCAAATTAAAGCAGAGCCCTCAGGGGACAAACTGGGTTACACTAGACTGAAAGCCTCATTCCCATTTCCTCCCCTCCCACCCCTGCTCTCCCAGCAAGGCAGAGCCCACGGGGCAAAAAAAAAAAAAAAAGGCAGAATCAAAAAGTAATATACAAAAAGTCCCTGACGAGACACTGCAAAACATTTCTCTTACTATCACTGCAAAAAAATGCCAGCGATTCCAGCCGTAAGCCAAACTAACCAAGCCACGGGTTTAGTTTAATTCTGCACTCTGACATTTTGTAGCTCATCTGTTTAGCCATAGTTGAGGATTAAAGTTTTAATTTAGTGTTAAGAAAAATAAGCAAAACAAATGACAAGGATGATAGTGTATTGAGGGAAAGTAACACAGGATGGCTCGTTTCATAAAGCAATTTGTATTGACAAAACTTGTAAGAAAAAGACATTAAAGATCTTACTAATACTCACATTGAGATAATCTGAACACAAACTCATTCTGAACTAATACCCAGAGCATATCTTACCTCCACTTCACAGCACTGGGACTTAGCTGAGTTAATACATTTCATTGTTGACTATATTATACAAATGCAACAGAATGGAAATAATATGCCAAAAAAAAAAAAAAAAAAGGTGCAGAAACACAGAAGTACTAAGGAGGCTGTGGGGACACTGGACAGACATTCTGGGTCCCGCTCTCTGTTCTGGCTCTGCCAAGAATTAGCACCACGGGCCGGGCGCGGTGGATCACGCCTGTAATCCCAGCACTCTGGGAGGCCGAGGCGGGAGGATAGTTTGAGCTCAGGAGTTCGAGACCAGCCTGAGCAAGAGCGAGACCCCGTCTCTACTAAAAATAGAAAGAAATTAATTGGACAACTAAAAATATATAGAAAAAATTAGCCGGGCATGGCGGCGCATGCCTGTAGTCCCAGCTACTCGGGAGGCTGAGGCAGGAGGATCGCTTGAGCCCAGGAGTCTGAGGTTGCTGTGAGCTAGGCTGACGCCACAGCACTCTAGCCCGAGCACCAGAGCGAGACTGTTTCCAAAAAAATTTTTTTTTAAATTAAAAAAAAAGAATTAGTACCATGGCCCTAAGGAAGCAGCTTTCCTTCATTTTGGGGTTTCCATCCACAAACTCAGGGACTCAGTTTACGTATATGCCATAGATGCTATCCACGCCAAGATTCTCCTGCCCTAGAGCTAAACGCACAGGTGATAGTGAACTGAAGTTTCTCTGAGCAGTGAAGGACAGAAGGCAAATAACATCCACCCCGATGACTGGCTCAGCTGCCAGTCACTCTGGCTATGAAACGAGGGACAAAAACGGGGAGCTATGCAGCCCTGAAGGCAAGACCAAGGACCACCAAGCTTTTATAATTCTTCACTGCAAAATGCAAATTGCAACGTAACTTTAAAAATTATTTTGCCTTAAAATACGCTTTTTCCCTAATTCTGTAATTAACAAAAATTTATTTTAAAAAAAACAGGAGGTAGGAAATATACTGAAACAAAGAGATTCACAGTGGTTATTTAAAGGTTACCTTATCTTTACTTATAGAATATTAAATTCTTTGTTTTAAGGAAAGGGGGTGATGGGGAGATGAATACACTCCTGGAGCCCCATGGCCTGACTTCCAAGTCCCGCTTCCCGGCTACACAGCCTGGCCAATTCCAGTTTCCTCAGCCGTAAAATGAGGATAATACGGTTGGACAATACGGTCTCAAGAGTGGTTCTTGGGAGTTAGTAAGAGTTAATACAAGTATTCCTTATGCAAAATGCTTGGGACCGGAAGTGTTTCAGGTTTAGGATCTTGGAATATTCACATTATACTTACTGGTTGAATGTGAAATCCGAAATGGTCCAATGAGCATTTCCTTTGAGCATGACGTCAGTATCAAAAATTTTTGGATTTTGGAACATTTCAGATTTCAGACTTTTGGGTAAGATCTCAACCTGTATACATAAGCACTAAGGACAGGGTCTCTGGCACACGGAAGAAACTACACAAACGTCTGTTAATATTTTATACTAAACAACTTCATGTGTAACTAAAAACAGATGTTCCCTAATATATCAAATGCAAACTACATAAGCATCAAGACCCCAGAAAAACCTCACTTAAAAGTATCGATATTAAACAGTAAATACATTAAAACAATTCCCAGCAAGCAAAAACACTAATATGTGTATGACAGTCGTTTCTTTATTCTCCCAAACAGGACCCTTCATCAATCTACCCTACACGTCGCCAGCAGATGAAGCTTCCCAGAGCAACGCTGGGTTAAGCCACTCCCACTACGGACCTGCACACAACCTCCCGGATAAACCTCAAACCCCCGCCCAGACCAGAACGAGCCTCTGGACTCTGCACTTCACAGTCTTGATGACAGTTTGTAATTCGATATTTGAGTGATTACTTGACTAACATCTTTCCCACTGGAGTGAAAGCTAGGAGGAGCTGGGTCTGTGTTTCACCCAGCACGGCGTTGCCGCCGTCCGCCATCGCTGACGGCCCACCGGAGGCGCTCAGTCAATACGTGTTGGATGAACGGACCTCATCTTCCATCAAGGCTCACGCCACCTAATATGCGGGACCCTCCTCAGTTTGCAAAACGCTCGTATAAACGTTCTCATCTGAGCCTCATGACAACCCTTTGGGGAAGGCGGTGCAGACGAGAGAACCAAGGTCCAAAAGTTCACTGAGCCGCCCAAGGCCACATCCTTAGTAAGTGGCAAAGAGCCAAGTGTGTTAACTCCTAGTCTGGGGTTCCTTCCAGAACATTCTGCTGCCCAAGTTCAATCCAATACGAATACTCAGGCCTTGGCCTTTCCAGCCTCTGCGGATTTTACTCCCCCCTTCCACCCACCCAGAACTGCCTCCTACCTCTCTTCCCACTTTTCCTTCATTAAACAAATATTTACTAAGGACTGTGATTGACAGGCAGGCTCTCCTTCCTCCAGAGCACACTGCACTGTACACAAGCCACTTTTACTGCATAAACGCCCATTTACTCACTCAACAAAAAGCGTTCTGTTGCAAGGACACAGTTTGTTCTTTCAACACGACAGTGGACGCCTGCTAAGTGCCACGCCGTGTGAGGTTCCAGTGAGACCATACAGTTAGGGTACTGGTGTCCTAATGGTCTGAAAAACTCCTGAAGTTTCTCCAAGAGAGTAACAATGTAAATCAACCTGCTTTAAAAAGCAATATACCTGCCGCAATTCACACAGCCTGAGATGTCCCGGGTACCTCGATTGAGAAGTAAAGCAAACACTAATAACCACCAAAAGAATATACATCGTATCAATTTATGTATCAGTTTAACATACATACACAGATTTAATTCTACCATCGTTTAAAAAAATAGGCTCACACAACGGCATCCACAGGCAAAGTACTCCCGGGTCTACTCTACCAAAATGGTTTTTATCCATCAGGTCTGTTAAATAGTTAACAGCCCTTCTTAAACTTGTCAGCTCAAAAGCACACACGATTAAAATGGAAACAACAGATCTGGGAATCATGCCTCTCGATTGCTAGCCCAGAACCACAACTCTAAATAAAACAGCAATAAACCTGCAGTAATCCTCATGAAATAGAGTATCAATTAAATGTTGGTGCAAGAAATGTAATGCAGAATTACTGCCGTATTAAAACTCCCTGAAGATAAATCACCAAAGATTTTAAACAGGCGAAAATCGATTCTATGAATATTTAACACAGCTGGCTTTATTTAAAATTTCCCGTGACAGACATACAGGGGCATGAAAAAAGAACTACAAAGGGTTAATAATGCTAGATTATATGTGAATTCAGGAGCGAGGAAGACAGTTCCTGGGAATTTTCCTTATCCTGGAAATGAGAATATGTTAACGCCTCGAGGAAAACAAAGTAATATTTGATACTGTGTTAACTCATTACAGGATTTAATGGAAACAATATCCGACGAAGCCTCCTCTTTCTTTCACGCCTAAATTTAAATGCTGAATCTAAGAGGCCAAACTCAGATAACAAAGGGAAGATGCAAGAACAAAACACCTCTCAGAATGGACAGAAAACTGAGAAATCATTGGTCTCTGGGGGCGAAGGTTAGGGTTGGTGAAGAGCTTTGATCAGTATACGGCGACGCGTCTGTGTCCAATCTCGCCGTCTCCCACGGGGACACAGTTGCTTCTAAACACCAAGTTCCTGTGGATCTCGAATAAGCCCAGGTAAACCTGCGTGACGGTGAGGTTGTGCGCGTTTGCTGCGGGGCGTCTAAGTGTTTTCTCACGTCTTCCAACAGACCAGGCGGACACGCACCTCCAGATCTCCCGATCACTCTCCTCGATCACCCCGAGAGGGTGACTTACCAACCCTGCGGGGAAGCCACGAACACCCTCGGGAGGCCTCCGTAGGAAAAATT
>NW_012148485.1:291523-293342 GCF_000956105.1 Propithecus coquereli
TCTGATTTCACTGCAGTATATTTGCTTTCTAAAACTTACCATATCAAAAGAGTTTCCTACACAGGCTATATCTTATCGTTCTGTCTGTGACCATCTCATCAGAAGAGGTGAGAAAAGAACAGCAAGTCTCAATCACAAAAGAAAGACTAGACATCTTCCTTTATACCATTGGGTTTGGATACTCAGTGTTTTGTTGTACAGATTATGCATGAGACAACTTCATGCTAGACATATAAACCTGGCCATAAAAATAAGGTTTGATTCCTGGAGTTAGCTAAACTTTACCTCCTACGTAAGGCAAAGCAGTGGAGCCAATAGAAAGTAAGACTGTTCTCTGAGAAGATCTGAAAAGAAAAAAGCCAAAGAAAGCTCATCATCTACTTCTGATTAAGGGGCTTTGAAGAAATGGGCCAGGGCTGGTCTCTCTCCGACGAGTGAGAGCAGCAAAAAGACATGTGGATGGGGAATCCAAGCCAGCTACGAGACAGCCGTGCCTGGCCCATCATTTCCCATGTGGATGATGCACTGAGACCCAACTGGACCGGTTCAGCTCTCCCCAAGGAGGAGCTTGGCAGGGACGCAATGGAGTCAGGTGACATCCAAGAGGTCGAAAACGTGCTCCCAGCAGCCATGCCCACCCAGGAAGGAGAATGCTCAGACTGATAAAATACGCCACTCATGGGACCAAAGAACTGAGCGAGAGAGGGGTGGAAAGCATGTGCCATATATATTTTCCTCCTTTGTCCATTTTAGCCAATAAACAGCCTCTTCTTCCCCATAAATGCCTGTGGCCTTAACATGGTCGAACCATGCAGCTAGGTTACGAACAGTCTGCAATAACCCAATCGCTCTGCCCAACCTGGCATCCGCTGACAACATCAATACCTATTACGTTCTTTTTAAAGTTCATTCCTATGCATTCATTTTTATTTCTCCCCCAACCCTCCTTAAAAAACCCAAGTGTAAAAGACGATGGTTCTATACGGTTAACTAATTTTTGACAACTGCACAATGGGGAAAGGATAGACCCTTCGATAAACTGGAAAACTGGATTTCCACGCAGGATAAAACTGGGCCCTTACCTTACACCATACACAAAAATCAACCTAAAATGCATAAAAGGCCTAAACGTAAGACCCGAAACCATGAAACTCCTAGAAGAGAATGTCGTGGCAAAGCTCCTTAACAGTGGCCGTCACAATCATTTTTTGGATATCACACCAGAAGCTCAGATCCCAAAGGCAAAAATTAATAAACAAGACTACATCAAACTAAAAACCTCCGCACAGCAAAGGAAACAATCAACAAAATGAAATGGCAACCCACGGATTGGGAAAAGATATTTGCGAACCATGTATCTGATAAAGGGTCACTATCCAAAATTTACAAAGAACTCACACAACTCAACAGAAGAGAAGCAAATAACCTGACTGAAAAACAGGCAAACAGCTGAGAAGACATTTCTCCAAAGAACACGTAAGACGGTCAATAGGCATGTGAGAAGGTGCTCGATATCATTGATCGTTAGGGAAATGCTAGTCAAAAACACTGAGCTATCACCTCACACCCTTAGGATGGCTGTTATCAAAGAGTCAAGTGATAACAAATGCAGACGGTGTGGAGAAAAGGAAACCCTGTACACCATTGGTGGGAATGTAGACTGGTGTAGCCATTATGGAAAACAGTATGGAGATTTCCAAAGAAAAAAAAAATTAGAACTATCTTAGGAACCAGCGATCCCTCTTCTGGGCATACACCCAAAGGAAATGAAATCAGTACATCATAAAGACATGAACTCCTATGCTCACTGCAGCATTAT
>NW_012148485.1:293392-295491 GCF_000956105.1 Propithecus coquereli
TGATTGTGAAACGGTACATATCTCCCTGAAAGTTTGAGTTCTCACCTTCACCCACATTCAATTTCTAGGCAGCTTCTTCTCATGGTTTCACCGAGACCAGTGTGGGGGGTGAGGGGAGCTCAACTCGGGCCCTTTTGCCTCACCCCACCCTTTCAGGTACCTTTTTGGGATTTCTGCCCCCTTATCTTGGATAAGAAGAAGAGATGAAACTCAAGTCTGTTAATCACGCTTTGCTTATAACTCTTGATTTTAAGATACGCGAAGGAGGAAATTGAAATGCGGTTCGAATTGGATATAAATTATCCTGAGAGCTAATTATGTATAATTTCTTCATTTTCTTTATTCATGCAAGTGAATCCCAGATAAATATCCTCTTAGTCAAATATTTCTTCCCTTATGACTTCACGACTAATCCTATATACCCCTCACACGCCCTGATTCACCCCTCGGGAACTCAGCCTAGCTGTGCTGTCCTGTCAGGAGGAAAGGAACTAAAATGTGTTTGAAAGGGACTGAAATAACATACTTTGGCATGAGGTTATCATTCCCGGGCAGAGTTGAAGTTACAGACAAGGGAAGCCTGAGAAGCAGCTGACCCCTACTCCAAGAAGGTTATATAAAGGTGTCCCAAAGGTTTTCCCATCTCTAGCGTCCTAGTGACTCTGGTCTCTGGGGTGAACATGGAACCACACACCTGGCCAGCGAAGTCAAAGAGCTAAGAGTCGTAAAATCAAGAGCGATCTGCATTCGCAGTCTCTGCTTCGCCCCTCCCACTGAGTTCACGCCAGTCCAACGCTCGTTCCTACCGTTCTATCAAAACTGCTCATCGAGGTCACCCATGACCTCCGTGTTGCCAAAGCCAAACGTCCACCTGAACCCTCATCCCACTGGATGATTCCTCTATCCCGAAACATTCATTACGCGCCTTCTACGAACCCTCGTTCTCTGAGCTCCCTTCCCACTCGACTGACGCCTCCGGGGCTCAGCCTTAGCGGCCTCACCTGCCTGAGGTCACACCTTCCCGGGGCAGCCCACACCCGGTCCACGCCGGGTAGCCGAGGGAGGTTACGCCTCAGCGTGGGGCACCGTGTCAGGTGATGCTCAGAGTTCTCTGGCAGAGACGCTCCAACCCGCATCACAGCTCAACGTCTTCCTCTGCCCGATCCTGCTCCTGCCTCCTTCTGTTCAGATACTGGTCCCAAACAAACATCCTGTTTCCGAAACTCCATCTCCATGTCTGCTTCTGGGGAGGCCAACCTGACACACCTCCCACCCTCCCTCAGCTGGAACGTCACCTTATTGAGGGCAGGAACTTCGCTTCATGGTACTTCCAGAGCCTGACACAGTGCCTGGTACAAAACAGGAAGTGATTGGATGGACACGTGGGGAGGGAGGGAGGGAAAAGGCGGGGGCAAGGACTATTTGGACGGATGACCAGCTCCTGGATAAAGCAAAAGCATCTTCAGATGGTCACTATCTGCCACAAAGCGACAGGAATACACACTGTTACGATGAAACTATGTGTGAGGTTTCCAAAGCGCACTTTGCTGTTGATTTTAGAGACTCATAAAAATGTGTACAAAGTTCCTGAAGTTCACTATCTTGACACCCCTGGGCTTCCCCGCTGAGATTTCGAGTTTCACAACCTCAAGTTCTACCACCAAGAGGGTTTCAGAACGCTAACCTCTAAAGTAGGGAAGACGCCGCCGTTACAATTACTGTTCAACCACTTGGTGACACCTTATATGTTTCTCCATTACAGAGAAACTCTGCTCTGCATTTTATATTACAAACAGGTTATTAAAGCTTTTCTTCTTTATTGACTGTGTCTCACATCTAGCCTCACTCACAATATTATTTTTTTTTCTTTCTCAGACAATTGTCTTTCACTTTATGGCAGTGCTTTAATTGCATTCAGCTCTGGCAAGTAATTTAAAATAGATTTTCCACGCCCTGCAGTTGGCTACTTGTTTAGATCCAAATAAAGTTCATTTCTACCTGGTCACATACCCCATGCCAATTTAATCAAGAATGTGTGAAGTCTAGCTCTGAAATAATAAAGCTGAGGGGTTTTGTGTGTGTGATTTATAGAATCACTT
>NW_012148485.1:295766-298891 GCF_000956105.1 Propithecus coquereli
CCCGGCCACTTTCATTTCTTTACATATCATTGCATGATGACATTCTAAGTGAAAAATGTGAAGTCATGTTTAACACCAAAAACAACAAAATCACCTCCAAACTGGAGCTACTATTGCTGTACTGGTCTGTAGCCACTCTACAACACTCGAAGACAAATGGATTCAGAACACTGTCTGTATGTTTACAGCGCAAGGATATCTTACACAGATGTACCTGAAATATTTTATAACCATAAATATGAATAACAGAGTCTTCCTAGTCAGACCGATCTAATTTCATCAGCCTTCTGAAATTACATCTTTCACTAAAGCAGCCTCAGGACACAAATGCAATAAGATAACATTAATTAAAATACATAAAACCATCCAGGAGTAGCAAGTAGTATACCACATTTTTTTAAACAGCAGAAATTGAACTAAAAATAGTAATCACTATTTTGCCAGCTTAAAAAGCTACCTCTTACATAGAGCCTGCAGCTACAATTCTATTACCATCCAAGGTAGGAGAGTAATTAGCATGTTATTCACTCGTCTGGTATGCGCCTAACTTTGCGGGGCTGTGTGTACAAGCTCACACTACGACCAAGAGCTTCAGTTCTCTGCTACCTGTTTGCCACTGAGCAAGATCAAGAGTTCTAAAGTATAATGTATCAACCCTTACAACTAAAGAACCTAATTGTATCACTAGAATTCCTCACCTCCGGAGATGCACAGGAATCACCAACGTGAGAATGCCATTCTGTATTCTATCTTTTCATTCGAGATCATTTCAAGTATTAGCATCCAAATAACCCCAGCACAGAAATGAAATCAGGTCTGAGATGAGCTTCTACAAGAATTTTTTTTTCCTAAGGAAGTGAAAACATTTCCTCGCTTGGGAAAAGAAGATTCGGTAATACTACCTATGTAACATGGTCATTGTAAGAATTAAACGGCAAACGCAGGCATTTACGTACACATATATACATTCACAAATTACATTACAGACAGCTTTAAATCAGATTTCCATTCGATTCCCGTTAAAGTGCCTATAATTGTAACGGGTGCTTTTAGCTATGTATTAGTATCTTTCTATTCTACAGGAAGATTTGGAGGTTGGCTTACAGAAAAAGAAAAAAAAAACCTAGAGACAGAACAACCAATTAGCAGGCTTCACTATCATCATGAGAAACAATGAAGACATCTGGAGACTGAAAAGAGAAAATAGATTCCAGAGGAGTTTCAGAAGACTGGCCATTCCCGTCGATGAACTATCCGGATGAAGCAGAAGAAAAGAATCTTAAGAAGGCAGGAAGGTTTCCAGCTTCGGTGCCTGTTCAGACTGAATGTCCGTGTGCCCCAAAACTCGCATGCTGAAATCCTAACCCCACATGCGACGGTATCAGCAGGTGGGGCCTTTGGGCGGCGATTAGATCACGGGGGTGGAGCCCTCACGAGTGGGATTCGCGCCCTCATAAGAGGGACCTGAACGACCTCTCTCCAGCTCTTTCCGCCATGCAAGGACACGGTGAAAAGACGTCCATCTGCGAACCAGAAAGCAGGACCTTAATAGCCAACGCCTTGATCTCAGATTTCCCAGCCTCCAGAACCATGAGAGATAAATGTTTATTGTTTAAGTCACCCAGTTTGTTGGTATCTTCGTTCCAGCAGCCTGAACAGACCGAGACGGTGCCTGTCAGGTGGGGGTGCTCTGAGAACTGTCACACAGGCGGCGCTAACAGGGTTAAAAGCGGTGACATCATACACGGCTGGGGGAAATGTAGACCGTAACCACCACTTGGGAAGACTGTATTAAACCTCAACAGCCTGCGTATGCCTCAGAATTCGGCAATCCTACTCCTAAGAATGTACCTAACAGAAATGCTCGGTAAATGTCTGCCAGCAACGTACACAAGCATGTTCATGGCACCATTATTCCCAATGGCCGAAAACTGGGAAACCAAAAGTCTGTCAACAGCAGCGTGGGCGAGTTGAAGTATATTCATATAATGGAACAGTACACGCAATGGGAAAGAATGAACTAGCGCTACTTGCAACACGGATGGCTGAGCAAAAGACGGCCGGCATGAAAGAGCACACAGTGAACTATTCCATTTACATGAAGCTCGAAGGAGGGACACTTCATCTACAGTGATAAGGAGATGACGGGAGGGGTGCCGTCTGGAAGGGGACAGGAGGAGAGCTGCAGGAGGGATGGAAATATTCTCTACCTTGGCCTGGCTAACGGCCACACAGGTGCACACATATGGAAAAACTCATCAGGCTGCACACTTAAGATCTGCATGCTTTACCTCAATTTAAAAAGTTAATGAGTAAATAGAATTCCCCCAGCCCTACAGCATTAAAGCAACGGCAAATGCCCAAAAGAACGCTCTGACCACTGCTACCTGATAACACAACAGCCTTTAAAAGTCAAGCAATAAAAGAACCTCAACGAAGTCCTCACTGCAAGTAAATAGGTGTCTATTTATCTCTCCCAAGTAAGTCGTTAGCTAAGTTTTCTGGACATGGCCCAGGTCCTTCGGCTGTAGAACTGTGGCCCTGAAATAATGTCATCTTCTCTCTCCTTTCTCTAAATCTCAGACAAAATTTACTGACCCCTCTCCAGTGTTCCAGGAACAGGTCTCTGCAGCATAACACCTACTATCTGTGAACCCCCGGGAGACAGGCCCAGGCCTCATTCACTTTGCCTCCTAAGCGCCTCCTAGACTGCCCTGACACAGGGTTGATAATCCATAAATCTTTCCTGGATTCGGGAAACAATTCAAGATGCCTTCAGTGAAACCCCCTTAAAACGTCACCACTCAAGATCAAGTGCCACCTTTTCTTTCATAATTATCCAAGTAAGTCCTTTCCTACACATGCTATTAATTTTTTCATTAAAAAAGTTGACAATCCCCCAATGTTATCATCCTGGAAGAAATAAAAATGTCCCAAAGCTTAACATACCCCTTAGTCTGATTTCACTGCAGTATTTTTGCTTTCTAAAACTTACCATATCAAAAGAGTTTCCTACACAGGCTATATCTTATCGTTCTGTCTGTGACCATCTCATCAGAAGAGGTGAGAAAAGAACAGCAAGTCTCAATCACAAAAGAAAGACTAGACATCTTCCTTTATACCAT
>NW_012148485.1:300646-306797 GCF_000956105.1 Propithecus coquereli
TAGGAACCAGCGATCCCTCTTCTGGGCATACACCCAAAGGAAATGAAATCAGTACATCATAAAGACATGAACTCCTATGCTCACTGCAGCATTATACACAGCAGCCAAGACACGGGAACAACCTGAGCGTCTGACAGTCGACGAATGGATAGAGACATTGTGGTGCATGTGTAGAATGGAATATTATGCGGTCTTAAAAAGGGAGACGATTCTTCCATTTTCCACAACACAGATAAAGCTGGAAGACATTATGCTAAGTGAAATATGCCAGACACAGAAAAACATTGCCTTCCCACTTATGTGTGGAATCTTAAAAAAAAAAAAAAAGGCAAACATTCCAAGATAGAGAATAAAACAGTGGTTACCAGGGACTGAGGAGAGGAAGGAATGAGAAGATAACAGGTCAGAGGTTACAAAGTAGCAGATATGTAGGATGAACAAGCTTAGGGATCTAACATACAACTGTAGGATGATAGTCAATAAAAATGGGTAACTACGTGAAATGATGGATTTGTTACTCTGCTTCCCTGTTAGCAACAATTTTACTATCTACATGTATCCCGTAATATCATCTTGTATAACTTATACTCAGACAATAACATTTTTAAGACAGGGTCTTCCTCTTATGCCTGGGGCTAGGAGCAGTGGTGTCACCACAGCTCACAGCAACCTCAAACTCCTGGGCTCAAGCGGTCCTCCCGCCTCAGCCTCCCAAGTAGCTGGGACTACAGGTGTGCACCACCACACCTGGCTAATTTTTTTTTTTACTTTTTGTAGAGATAGCGTCTTCCTATGTTGCTCAGGCTGGTCTCAAACTCCTGGGCTCAAGCGATCCTCCCACCTCAGCCTCCCAAAGTGCTGGGATTCTAAGGCATGAGCCACCACACCCAGCCAACTTTTTTTTTATTTTCTTTTCTTTAAAAAGAAGAAGATGGTTCCTATCATGCTAGTCACTTACCAAGTGGGGCGGTCTGTCTGGGAACCACGGGTTAGGAATGCCGTCTGATTGTGCCTCTGGAGTGCTGGGCAATTGGTCCTCACTCAGCCACATCCCCGAACGCAGGGGCCACATGACCACAGGGAATATTTGCCCAACACTAAACATGTATGGGCCTTGTTATTTGTCAGCGGTGACAAAATAAATGAAGTCGTTTTCCTCACGTGTTCATTTTTAACCGCTGCATTCCATGACCACAGTTAAGGACCCATCTGCACGCACCAGAGCTGATGGTACCAAGTCAAACTGTGTTTCTGACAACCGAGACCACACCAATTGATGCCGAGATGGGTCTTTTGAGAGGTGAGTCTCACCTGAGGCAGGAGAATGGGACAGGTAGGGCACGCTGGTCATGAGAAAAGCAAGATTATCTAGCTATTCTTCTCTAGAAAATAACCAAACTCGGGCGCTGGACATGACAATGAATCTGTTCGCAGTGAAACCTAAAGGCTTCCTGGCCAAGAAACTGAATTTAAAATTTAAAAAAACTAGTTAAGCTCTAATCTCAGTTCACCTACTTTCTGCACTAAAAAGATTGTTGCAGCTCCATCTCTCTTACCAGACAACCAGAGCACGTGCAAACAACGTCCCTCCAAACCTTTTTTGTCCACCAACTGATTTAACGTAAAAAATAAGAAAAAGATGATGAAGACTTGGAGAAAAGAGCAAATGTAACGTGTACATACTACACGACAGGCACTTCATGGGTGTGATCTTCCGTAAGCCCCACAACACTTTAAGGTGGCTTCAGTTTGTGGATGAAGAAACTGAGGCACATGCAGGCCAGGTGACTGTCCGAGGTCACAGTTAGTGACAGGAGGACCGGCAGCAAGAACTGGGGAGCACCAGCGCCTCCGTCCTCCCCGAGACCGTGGTCCTCCCACCGGCATTCCCGAGCTCTTCCAGCGGAAACAGGGACTCCCCACGGCTGCTTTCACCAGCGAGCTCAGAGCAGTCCTCGCGGAGGCTGATGTCCTCCGCGTCATTACCTCCCCCGGCCTCCCGGGACCCAGCTGACACAGGACCACGGTGGCTGCTGTGACAGCGAGTGTCTGCAAACCACAGTGCAGCCTCAGCCAGGGTGGGGGAGTCCGAGCAGGGAGAGAGAGAGAGAGAAGACACACCCACGCGTGCACACGAGAGAGGAGGCGTACGCGTGTGTGCTGAATGACACACAAAAAAAACAGTAGAACTGACTGCATGAACGGGAAGTGAAGACAGATTTCAGAACACCCAGAACAGGGGTGACGTTTCTTTTCTGACACATAGTAGAAACATCAGCATCTAGTACATTAGTCTCTATTGTTTGGGAATATTTGTATATTGGAAATATGCTGTTAAGTGAGAGATGTATAGATGCAGATATACAGATATCAAGATAGATATATAAACAGACACATCCAGAAGGTTACCCGGACTATTAACTATTACAGTGAGACTTCTACAGAACAGGAAGTGAGAATGCGGCCATTTGTACTTAAAACAATTCTGTACACTGAGAAATAAATAAGACAAACCCTAAGGAACACTCGTGAGTTTTCAATGATACTCACCACAACGTAACACAGAGATGCAATTTATTTTCAGATCTGACCCAGCAGGTCGCAGCTCCCCCCGAAATACATCTTCGCTGGGCTCCGAGACGTTGCCCTCCTGCTCCGTGGCCTCTGCTTCTCAAGCGTCCTGCGCTAGTTCTTCCCTCTCTCCCAGCCCTGACTGGCAGTGCTGCTGGGCGTCCCCTCTGCCTTCACCCCGTCCCTGGGGGATCGTCACGGTCCCAAACTACAGCTCCAGCTCAGTCGTCCCCCACACTCCAGATTCACAGACCCAACTGCCTGGTCCACACCCCCGCGAGGATGCCGACGAACCACGTCAAATGACCCTGTCCCCAGCGAGCTCCCCACCGAAACCTGCCCCATCCATCTCTGCCTGGAGCAGCCCCCAACCTCCAGCTGCCCGACTAACGCCCTCAGCATCGCCTTCCGCCCCTCTCCTCCCATCCCACCCTGGTCAACCCATCCACAAAGCTGCTGGTCCCGCCCCGAAAATACATTTGGATCCAGGGATTCCTCTCTGCTTCCGCCGCTAGCACACTCGTCCGAGTCCCCATCACCTCTCAGACCGGACGACCACGAGAGACTCCTCCTGGGCTCCCCGCTTCACGCCGGCACCCCTAAAACCTGCTCTCACCCCAGCTGCTGGGGGGCCTTGTAAAAGGTAAGTCAGATTGTCACCCTTGCCTGGAAACTTCACATCTAAGGAGGCGTCAAAGTCAAGGCCTTTCCAATGGCCTGATCAGCCCTACAGGGGTTTCATCACCCACCTTTCCATCGTTCTGACGCCCTCTGCTCCTCCTCCCTTCATCCGCCCCATTCCCACCCTGCTGACATCCTCCGGCGCCTGGATCGCCCCTTCCCCAGATACGCACAGTACAGGCGACCTCCCTCACCCTGCCATTTAACATGGCACCCCTCCTCCCAGCCACCCCCAACCCCCCCCCCCCGGCAAGAACCCCTCCCAACAAAAAACCTGCAACCCGGAACGCCAACAACTGCCGAAGTGGGCAACGGCCAAGGCCACCAACACCAAGGGCCAACCCCCCCAAAAGGCAAGGTGCCCGCCGCTGCATCCACTGCTGCATCCTTAGCACCCGGCAGGCGCGATCAATATTACGCTGCATGAATACATAGGTAACCTCTGCCCTGCACTCAGTATCACCGACACTTCAAACTAATTTAATGTAAAATAATCCCATCATCACGATTATGCTGTTTCTGTCTGGAGTTGCCCAGAAAAATTTCTGGGAAGAGCATCCCCCCAAAAGCCTCGCTCACCAGCCCGCACCCTGCCCAATGCCGGCCTTAGCTGCCCCCGTAATAGAGAAAAGCCTAATTTTGTTCTTTTTTTGCAACTAGGAAGAGGCTTAGAAGGTTCTATCCCAAGTGTTAACAATTATTATCTCCAAATGCTGGCATTTCCAGTTATGTTTGCTTTTTATTTTCTTTTTGCCTGAGTCTTGTTATAATGAGCACAGTTCCTTTCATATCACGAAAACCACAATTCCAAAATGACCCCCTGCCTTCAAAAATAAACCTTAAAGTAGGCGGCGCACGGTTGAAATCGCGCATCTGCTGTGCAGCTCTGAGACATGCGGCCAAAGAAACCCCCGGGCCACACCGCCCTTCACCTGCAGACCCACGCCGACCGCGGCAGGTGACACCCCACGGAGGGCTGTGTGTGTTCCAGAGGTGGCTTTTTAAAAGTCGTATTAGTTCAGAACACAGATGATGTCACTGGGTAGTTTGAAGGCAATTAACAACAAAGCAAAACATCTTCGAATTGATCGCTTAAAGATACAGGTGGTTTACCAGATTTAAAAACAAAATCATATTGGTGCAACATGTTGGTTTATTTTTTTTATTTTGCCTAATCAGCAATCTGTACATAGCTTTGTGCCAATGTCTGGCCTATTTTAATACTGTTTTCCTCTATTTAAACAATATGCACTGTATTTTTTCTACCTCCTAACGCCAGTGTTCAAATGGTGAAAGCTGTTTTCGAGAGTATATGGACCCAAGGGTACAGCACTTATCCAAGCCCACAGGAATCAACGAACTCAGCTAAGAATATTAACTGAGCTTTCTTAACCCTGGTCTTCTAACAGCAAATGCAAGAGTAATAACAATACACAAAGCCAATATTTTTGAGCACTTACTTTTGCCAAGCACAGATCTAAGCACTTCCAGTTAATCTACTCATTTAGTCTTCCCAAAGCCTGTTATCCCTACTCAAAAGATGAAAATACAGACGCACAGAGAGGTCAAGAAAGTAGCTCAAGGTCATACAGCAGTGAGTGGCAGGATTTGAATCCTGGTTCCTATACTCGTGTACCACCATGAGCGAGTGCTGGGTGTCTCCTGTACTTGTCACGATGTTGAGGCTCATGCCTTTGGAGATGCTGTTCCCATTTCCTGTAGTGCTCTATCCCTCCTTTGCTACCTGGCAAACTCCTACTCAACCTTCAAAACCCATCTTTAAAAAAAAAAAAAAAACTTTTCTGACACTCCCAGGAGAATTAATCATGCTCTACTTTCTGTCACCATAAATCTTTGTTCACATGCTGTTTCCCTAACATGTAAATAAATAAATCTCTCCTATTTGACTATGAGTTCTGTGTGGAAAGGAGCAGCATCTGATTTATGCCTGAATTCTCCACAATTAATAAATAGCAAAGAATGAATTTACAAATTTGAGACCTTTCTAGTTTCATCTAATAAAATAACAACATTCATTAAGTGCTTACTATTCTAGACGCTTTAAGTATTTTAACTCATGTAATCTTACGACAACCCTTTGCTGGAGGTACTACTACTGTCTCCATTCTGCAGATGTGGAGGCAGAAAAAAATTCAAGAACCAGAATTCGGACCCAGGCGGTCTGGCTTCATGCCCACTGCCTGCCCAGCGCAGACACTTCCCAGCTCCAGGGGAAAGGTCAGACCTCGTTCTTGCCCACAACAATGCCACATGGAACACGTCTGTCTGTCTTCACGTGAACAAAGGGAGTAACCACCTAAAGTACACGTGAGGGCAGGGAGCCCGTCCCTGGACACTCTTTGTCTAGCGTAGCGCCTGCCATTAAAAAGGAACTTCAGTGAATTTTTTGGCGAATGTTCAAAAATCATTTCCATTTAGCTTTGAAACGATTGGTTTTTAAAATATAATAGCACCAGGCACTGTTCAAAGTGCTATACGTATATTATTTTATCTTCGAAACAGCTCTATAAAGAAGGTATTCTTTGTAAGCCCTCTTTTACAGAAGAGTAAACTGAGTCACCATGAGGTTCAACACCTTGCCCAAGATCACAGCGTGAGAATGAGAGGCCAAGACTCAAACTCAGGCAGTCTGACCACAAAGACTTGTATATCAGCTTCCTGTGGCTACTGCCACAAATTACTACAAACTGCGTGGCTTAAAACAACAGAAATTTATTCTCTTACAGTTCTAGAAGACGCAAGTCTGACATCAAGGTACTGGCAGGGTCAGGCTCCCTCCCACGCCTCGGTGGAGGGTCCTTCCTTGCTTCTGTGAGCTCTGGTGGCCCCAGGCATCCGCTGGTTTCTGCCTTCATCTTCACATGGCCATTTCCTTCTG
>NW_012148485.1:308322-311104 GCF_000956105.1 Propithecus coquereli
CTGTCGGGAAGATATTTCCTGAAATCAAATTTTTGACCTAAAATTCTATTTGCTTTCTTGTATTCCATCAATTATCCTGACTCAAACAGAAGTGGAAGGGCTAACAGTTGAGTAGCTGAATTATCCTTTGGAATATTCCAACTGTTTTGGAAGAAATGAATGACCTATTTTTTTAAATAAAGTTACAGCCTTTCTTTAGAAGAATTATACTGCTATTATTATAACATGGAATAATGTGGCAAGTAAAATTCTATTTTACGAGTACGCCACATTAAAATGCAATGTTCAGACTAATATATTTACGGAGCATTTCGAGACTGCCAGTCGCTCTTCCCTGGCGGTGGCGGCCGGTCCTCCGTAATTATCCTGAGCACATTCTCAGGATGGATGCTCAGTGATTAGAGAAATAACTGATTTTTTTTCCTAAAGAAAACATCACAACACCAGTTACATCCTTTGAAAGAATGTATCACTCCATGGAGAGTGTATAGATTTTCTTTGTTTAAAAAGCAATTAGAAAAGAATGCAAAGCAGCTACAGTTCCAACCACACACAGTTCATGCTTCTGACATGAGCTTTCTCACACTGGCTGGTCCTTACAGCTCTCTGTCCTCCTGGGGAATTTCCAATGTCACAATGTAGTAGCTCTGAGGTTTTAAGAAAATATTAAGGGTGTGTGTGTGGGGGGGTTTGCACATGTGTGTTTACACGTGTGTGTGTTTGCACACGTACATTCGCATTTACTGAGTGCCTTCTCCTTTGCAAATTCTGTCCCCGTAATCTTCATCCACCCAGCATTAGTTGCTTGCCTTGAGACAAGCTTGGTAGACTCAGCTTCCCCGTCTATTGGAGGGTTGTGACTGTATCTCTCTCACAGAGGTCTGGGGCAAAACCAGATAATCCGTGTGGCTCACAGGAAGTGCTCTACGAGCATCAACCCTTATAATTCCCACTGGATCCTCTTACAGGTGAGAAAAAGGAGGTAACTTGTTTAGGGTTCCTGCTGATCAAATGTAACCCAGGATCAAATCCTGATCCGTATGTCTCCCAAGAATGTCAAACTACGACATGAAGGATAAAACACACTGGGGACTGGCACCCACATTTCCTGAAGATAATTCCAAAAGGGAGAGGGGACAAGTAAGGAAAAAAATGGAGACCACGTAATTGAATAAAAAGCATTTTAAAGCTGGGCATGGTGGCTCACACCTGTAATCCCAGCACTTTGGGAGGCTGAGGCGAGAGGATCGCTTGAGCCCAGGAGTTCAAGATCAATCTGAACAACACAGCAAGACCCTGTCTTCACAAAAAAATTTAAAAATTACCCGGGCATGGTGGCGCATGCCTATCGTCCCAGCTACTTGGGAGACTGAGGCAGGAGGATAGCTTGAGCCCAGGAGTTGGAGGCTGTAGTGAGCCATGATCGTGCCACCGCTCTCCAGGCTGAGCAACAGAGCGAGACCTTGTCTCTTAAAAAAATAAATAAATAAAAAGCATTTTAAACCCACTGAAGGTTGACTATCCCTAATTCAAAAACGCAGAATTGGAAATGCTCCAGGATCTGAAACTTTCTGAGCACCAACATGCCACTCAAAGGAAATGCTCACTGGAGCATTTTGGATTTTCAGATTAGGAACGCCGAACCTGTACTTATTACAAATCTCTCACCATCAGCCTTTTAAAAAAACATCTTAATATTTGAATTCTAAATAATATCTAATTTTTTGATAAAGAACCGTCTTCTGCAGCACAGTAACAAGTACGGAGTTAATTTAGAATGCGTAGCCCTAGTCAACCTAATGACCGTCAGTAGGAAATCAAGGAAGTAACTAAATATCTTGATCACTTACTTTATAACAAGTGTTTTCACCTATCATCACAGTAAACCCTCCCCACGAAAGATAATTTTATCGACAGAGAAACTGTGGCTCAGGGAGAAGCAGCCATTCACCCGGGTACCCACCTACATCCACCCTCCCCAGAGGAAGGCCTGAATTTCAGCCCAGATCTATCCAGACCTAGAACCTGTGGTCTCTCCAGAACACCATGGACAGACACGGCAAAAGCTTAGGCCACTAGTCGCTCGGCTTTGAGGGGACATTCAGATGAGTAAACAGGAGCAGTGCCACAGTTTGGGGGACATCCCAGTGAAGGTTCATTTTTGCCAAATTATCTCATCTCCAACGTGGAAGTCAGTAGTATGCACAGACAAAAATATGCCCCACGCAGATCACACCCAATTCCCAATTGCAAACTTGTCTGGATGAGCACGAGCTTCACACAAAACAAAGCTTCTGCAAAGATGGGAGCCATTGTCAAGTTCAGGCGAGTGGCGCCTGTCCCTGCCCAGCTCCTGGGCTCTGTGCCCGCCCCGCCCCTCAGACTGCACCGAGGTTAGAACACACCCCCAGGAACTTTAGTCCAGGGCAAATTAATTCCTACTCGCAATTTTGACCATTTTAACTTGCATAGTTCCGCGGCATTGGGTACATCCTCATTGTTGAGAAACCATCACCACCACCGATTTTCAAATCTTTTCATCTTCCCCAACCTCTGTGCCCATCAAACAATAACTCCGCACTCCTCCCTCCAGCCTCTGGTAACTGCCCTTCTATTATCTGCCTTTATAAACTTGACTACTCGAGGTACCACATGTAGGTGGAATCAGACAATATTTGTCCTTTTGTGACTGGCTAATTTCACTTAGCATAATGCCAGTTTTTTGTTGTTGTTGTTCCCAGTTAGTCTCCTTGAAGAAACACCCCTGAAATGCACGTCTTGT
>NW_012148485.1:312309-313479 GCF_000956105.1 Propithecus coquereli
TCATTTAAGGAGAGCACAAATGCCACGGAAACAGAGTCCCTCAGCAAGCGGGACTCAAATGCACCAGTCTTCCCATATTCAAAGTCTAAATTTCTAGAACCAGATGGAACTTCCAGGGACTTCGGGGCATAATCCTTCCCAGCGCTCCAGGCCGGGCTCCCTTCCTGTGTCTTGGGCTTTCCCCATCTCTGTCCCCAGCTCTGCTAATCCTCTTCTCAGCCAAGCCCCACCGCATCTTTCTGGAAACTGTCCCCATCTCTGCTAATCCTCTTCTCTGCCAAGCCCCACCGCATCTTTCTGGAAACTGCCCCCAGCACAAGAAACCAGCAGCACAGGACAGGGGTCTCTTCACATCCCTGACAAGAGAGGCAAACGCTCTCTTACCATCTTAATCATGCTACCTTAACAAATACGCTTCTCAAAAAGACTCATCCCAGACGCTCCCGCAAATGAAAATTTTTAAGGTGAGCTCGCCCCACCTGGTCCGGTCACAGAAGAAACCTCTCGAGGAAGACAGACCTAGTTCCACCTGCTCTGGCTTTGGGAACGATCAAAACTAAACAGACCTCAAATGAAAGGAAATCTAAAAGTCAGCACTTTTAAGCTGTGATTAAGATTCCAAAATGTCAACAGACACCCAGTGTAGTGTTACCTGATTCTAACACAGGTTTATTTCTCACACACCTAGTGCTCACTCTCAGCGACTGCAACAGGTCGCTCCTCTGCCCCTACTTCCAATTATGGTCGGCTGACATCAAAGCAATGCCCACATATCCAGAAGAAGATAGAATGGAGTCATAATTTACACAATCCAAGTCAAAAACCACTGTCCACTAAATTAAGTGAGGCAAAAAGCACGTGCAGGAACACCTTGAGACCCCCGCGACATCACGGCCAGGTCCTCCCAGAAGGCAGCAAATGAGCACAATCTCCTGGGCTCTAAACGCCATTTGTCACTGGACACAGTGGCTGGAATTGATCAGCTGGGCATGAGGCAGGAGAAAAACCAGCAGGAGAGGTTACAGGATCTTGCAGTCGTTCAAGATCAGCAAGCCACTGACGGCGAACAGAAGGTGGGGAGCAGACATACACATTCTTTCAGGTGTGCACAGAGCAAGACCGGCAGGGCTGGTTGTCCAAGGCGCACACCAAGAAACTCTAGTACGGAAG
>NW_012148485.1:313529-316279 GCF_000956105.1 Propithecus coquereli
CCATCAGCCTTTTAAAAAAACATCTTAATATTTGAATTCTAAATAATATCTAATTTTTTGATAAAGAACCGTCTTCTGCAGCACAGTAACAAGTATGGAGTTAATTTAGAATGCCTAGCCCTAGTCAACCTAATGACCGTCAGTAGGAAATCAAGGAAGTAACTAAATATCTTGATCACTTACTTTATAACAAGTGTTTTCACCTGTCATCACAGTAAACCCTCCCCACGAAAGATAATTTTATCGACAGAGAAACTGTGGCTCAGGGAGAAGAAGCCATTCACCCGCGTACCCACCTACATCCACCCTCCCCAGAGGAAGGCCTGAATTTCAGCCCAGATCTGTCCAGACCTAGAGCCTGTGGTCTCTTTAAAACACCGTGGACAGACACGGCAAAAGCTTAGGCCACTAGTCGCTCGGCTTTGAGGGGACATTCAGATGAGTAAACAGGAGCAGTGCCACAGTTTTGGGGACATCCCAATGAAGGTTCATTTTTGCCAAATTATTTCATCTCCAACGTGGAAGTCAGTAGTATGCACAGACAAAAATATGCCCCACGCAGATCACACCCAATTCCCAATTCCAAATTTGTCTGGATGAGCACGAGCTTCACACAAAACAAAGCTTCTGCAAAGATGGGAGCTATTGTCACGTTCAGGCGAGCAGCGCGTGTCCCTGCCCAGCTCCCGGGATCTGTGCCCGCCCCGCCCCTCAGACTGCACCGAGGTTAGAACACACCCCCAGGAACTTTAGTCCAGGGCAAATTAATTCCTACTTGCAATTTTGACCATTTTAACGTACATAGTTCCGCAGCATTGGGTACATCCACATTGTTGAGAAACCAT
Organism: Propithecus coquereli; assembly: GCF_000956105.1. Lineage (NCBI taxonomy): Eukaryota > Metazoa > Chordata > Mammalia > Primates > Indriidae > Propithecus > Propithecus coquereli. Next base: position 314,375 of record NW_012148485.1, read on the forward strand.
CACCACCACCGATTTTCAAATCTTTTCATCTTCTCCAGCCTCTGTGCCCATCAAACAATAACTCCGCACTCCTCCCTCCAGCCTCTGGCAACTGCCCTTCTATTATCTGCCTTTATAAACTTGACTACTCGAGGTACCACATGTAGGTGGAATCAGACAATATTTGTCCTTTTGTGACTGGCTAATTTCACTTAGCATAATGCCAGTTTTTTGTTGTTGTTGTTCCCAGTTAGTCTCCTTGAAGAAACACCCCTGAAATGCACATCTTGTAGAAGAAACAAAAATGAACACATGGGAATTGTTTTTTCCCTTGTACTCATGACTAACAGGATACAAAAACACTAAGGATGTTTGGGGAGAACAAAAAGAGAGAAAGCCAACAAAAACATCCACAATCCCACCAAGGAACCATACTATTTTCATTTCTATTCATTCTCTCATAATCTTTACGCAAACACATTTTTTACAGCTGTATCACATTGTAACATTCGCATTGTAACAACACTACATCGCATTCTTTATCTTAACCATCTATCAAAATGATGTATCTCCAAGCATTGCAAAATGTAACTTTCAAGGTCAGCATTGAGGACAATTAAATGTGCTTTCATGAAAACCTGTGCCCATCAAGCTCTTGTAGAAATAAGTTTTAACTGCCTGAAATTTCACTGGTAAGGACGTTGTTCTTGCCAAGATACCACTGTATTTTTAATAGTCGGTGCTGCAGAAAGAAGGCAAAGCTTTCGCAAATGTTCATACAAAAATCATCTAAATGTTAAGCAAAACTTTATATGCACACTCCGAATCATCTACTGAAAATCCTGTTTTCTTTACAGGAAACAAAGGATACTAATGCCACAAATCAACATTCTCCTCAGTTTTTTTAAAATTGGTTTTTCTTAAAATCCACATGTTCTCAGAACTAACGGGGGAAAAAGACAAAAATTCAATAAAATTCCACATCTTATTTTTCTTATTTCTACTTGCAGCTTGTAATATATATGTATGTATATGAAACAGCAAGATCTAATGCTAGTAAAAGAGAATGATTTAAACTGAAATAAAACTCGAGTCAGCAGGAGATGACTTTGATCATGAGACAATGATACGTCAGTTGACGGAACGCACAACTTCCTTTATTTATTTTAGTAGAAATAATCTCAAGTCCTGGAAAAAAAGGCATTTTTAGAAAATGACGCTGACCCAATCGCTAAGTCTCACGGATAAGAGCAGCGAGTGTTAATTTTGCTGCACCCTTGTTCTTGCATTTTTCTGCTCAAATCATTGGAATCCATTTAATTTAAATGCAGGAGTTTTTCCCCCCGAATTTTGGGACACAGAGACCCCGTCCACAGTCATGGCACCACATTCATTGTTCATACCAGATTTCCTTTCTCATTTAAGGAGAGCACAAATGCCACGGAAACAGAGTCCCTCAGCAAGCGGGACTCAAATGCACCAGTCTTCCCATATTCAAAGTCTAAATTTCTGGAACCAGATGGAACTTCCTGGGACTTTGGGGCCTAATCCTCCCCAGTGCTCCAGGCCGGGCTCCCTTCCTGTGTCTTGGGCTGTCCCCATCTCTGTCCCCATCTCTGCTAATCCTCTTCTCAGCCAAGCCCCACCGCATCTTTCTGGAAACTGCCCCCAGCACAAGAAACCAGCAGCACAGGACAGGGGTCTCCTCACATCCCTGACAAATGAGGCAAACGCTCTCTTACCGTCTTAATCATGCTACCTTAACAAATACGCTTCTCAAAAAGACTCATCCCAGGCCGGGCGTTGTGGCTCACGCCTATAATCCTAGCACTCTGAGAGGCCGAGGCGGGTGGATTGTTTGAGCTCAGGAGTTCGAAGCCAGCCTGAGCAAGAGCGAGACCCCATCTCTACTAAAAATAGACAGAA
>NW_012148485.1:317079-331835 GCF_000956105.1 Propithecus coquereli
GGGGAGCAGACATACACATTCTTTCAGGTGTGCACAGAGCAAGACCGGCAGGGCTGGTTGTCCAAGGCGCACACCAAGAAACTCTAGTACGGAAGAAGGAGGCTGTGCACAATGAACCCACCGTCAAATGCTGGATTAAACAAAGTTAAAACACGTGTCTTTTCAGCAGGACTTCCTGACTATGCTAAAGGGGATAGAGGATGCAGGTTCCTGAACTTGGTGGCAGAAATCTTCACAACACAGTTCCAATAACTTGGCTTCTTGGGAGGCACTGCTGTAGAGGTCAAAGAGGCAAGGTCAGAGTCGAGGCCTGGATAAGCAGGCACGACAATAGGCCAACGTCAGTCCAGTACTCAGGGGGATGGAAGCAGTAGGCTCCTTGGAGAGCTGTGTTAAGTGAGGCCCTGGACACCATCTCGCAGCCTGCGGCTGCTCCTCCCGGTGTCAGGATCCTGACGTGGCCATCACTTACGGTCACTCGGGACGCAAACCGCTCGATCTGAAGGACCCCCAGGCACTTGGCATCACATCACCCCTCTGTTTTCCTCACAGCACCTCCCAGAGAGAGCAGAGAGCGCTTTATTCACTGCCACCCCCCACCCCAGGGCCTATGGAACAGAACAGGTAAGTATCAGGTAAATATCAGGTAAGTATCAGTAAATATTTGCAGGTTGGGCACAGTGGCTCAAGCTTGTGATCCCAGCACTTTGGGAGGCCCAGGCAGGAGGATCACTTGAGGCCAAGAGTTAAGACCAGGCAGGACAACATAGTGAAACCCTGTCTCTACTTAATCTCTTGATTAATTGATTAATCTCAAATTAATCAATTAATTGATTAATCTCGAATCGATTAATGATTGCAGAATGAATACATGAATGAAGTATTCAGGTATCCGTCCTCTGGCCTAAAGAAACGATCACTTAAACATTTGGTTACGTGATTTTTGTTTTATATAACTTAATTTCGGTTCAATACAATTTACTATTTTAAATAAAGAGGCCATCCTCACGCTATGGCTGCTCAATTCAATGACATCTGCATTTTCTTTGGATTCATGTTCTACGCAGACTTGATCATACTGAGCCACTACAAGAAAATTACGTATTTTTGAGTCATTGCAGAAACAATAATATGTTTAAAGTGACCTCCTCCCCAAGACCTTTCTAGAATTTAGACCCCCAAACCACAAAGTTAACTGGCTTGTATGTTAACCGGACTCATGCTAACCTTACTGACATCATTGCTACGAGCCATATCGTAACCGAGGTAAATTCTCAGGAAAAAACAGATGCTGAAAATGTGCTGGTGCATATTTATTAACGTCTCCCACGATAAAATTCTTTTTCACTCATATATTCATTTTTCATCAAATGCTTATTGAGGACCGAGGATTTCTAAACACTGGGAACACAAGGAAGCTCAGTGTCATCCCTCAAGGGGCTGCCAGACCAGGACAGAAGCCAGGGAAGCAAACAGTTGCAATTCGGTGTGAAGACAAAGGGGTGATTTAAGTGGGGTGTAGCAGCTCACAGCGGGAGCAAGAAGAACCAGGCGCCCTGTCGGGGTGAGCATGTATGCCAGCCGTGTCCCAAGCATGAAAAGCAGACCAGCAAGCGTTAGCATCACCTGGGAGATAGTTAGAAATGCCCACACCACAGACCTACAGAGTCAGATACTCTGAGCGTGGGGCCGGCAACCTGTGTTTTAATGAGCCCCCAGGTGATGATTCTGAAGCACTCAGAGGCGGACGATGTTTCAGCTACCGTCAGAAACAGCAGGACTCCAGCCAGGAGCTGGAGGGTTGAGATGCCCCAAGAAACCGCAGAGATGGAGGTGCCAGCCCAGGGTGAAACGGCCCGAGCATCTCGTCTCCTGGAAGCGTTGACCGACACACCCCCACCACCCAACCAGGGCAGGTGCTGGTCTGGGAGGCACTGAGCACACACAACAACACACTGTCACGATTCGTTCTTTAGCCTTTCTCTATAGACCGGGAGCTCCGAGCAGGCAGGGGCAGTGGCCCGCCCGGTCAGTTTCCACGTGTGGCATTTGGAACAGCGCCCAGCCCTTGGGAAGCCAAATTGAACGACAGAGCTGGACAAGCCAGGGGGCCACTGTGAGGCCACCGCTCTTGTTCAGGGAGAGATGACTACGTCATAGGAAGCGTATTAGAAAGATATGACAATGGAACTTCTTAATTTCTCTCTAGTCTGTGGATACCACTCAACACGCTGAATGAAACTCTTCCCAAGCCAATTTTGTCATGAAAATCCAACAGTAAATTTGATCTGTTGAGTGGCATCCACAAAAGCTCACCTCCCAGTGGAAAGTCAGAAAGGACCATGGTTTGAGCACTTTCACAGGTGAAAATAAGACAGAGTTCTAGGCCAGAGAGAGAATGCCACCGAATTGGGGTAACAAGCGGAGTTGACTCATTCCTGGGTGAATGGGTACAGTTAACTCTCTTTTGTTTTCAGAATAACTCAGCAAAGCCTCAAAGCAAAGGATGGAAACATTTCAAACCCTGCTGCGTCAACGTGTTTGCTTTGATTTTCAGAAATGATTCCAAGCAGGCAGGCAGCGTTGTGACCCAGTTAGAGGTATTTGGGAGGTAGCAGGCACCCACCTTGGGGGTGGAGCTGGTGGGTGCAGGGGAAGAGTCACTAAGCAGGCACTACCACCTGCCTCTCAGTCCTTCGGGAATTTTATAAGAAGGGGCCTATGACAGCCAGGAAGTAAGGCAACATCTCCCCTGACCCCCTTCCAGCTTTCTCACCATTCCCGAAATAGACGGAGCTAAGGAAAATCATAAATATAATTCTCAGCTCTCCAGGGGAAGGCCCATGAAGGGCATAAATTTGGGTCCCTGGGAAAAAAGGATGAAAAGCAAAGCTACTGGAAGCCCTAGGATCAAGAGGTGGAAACAGCGGAAAATAAAACCAATGGACAAAAGAGAACCAGAGAATCATAAAAACAATGGCCAATTCTTACACCAAAGCATGCTTACAGGTGGTGCTAACAAGCTCAGCTGCCCTGGATTCTCCAAACTCAAGCTCTTTAGAGTCAAAAGGCAAAGATTTTGTTTAAAACTAAAAATAATAATAATGGTTAAGGTCTTCTTCATGCCAAGTATTGTTCTAAGCCCTTATCATATATTAACTCATGAAATCTTGGTAACAACCACACTTTCTAGGCACCATTAGTATTCCTATTTGTAAATGAGGAAACTGAGGCACTGTGCAATTGTACTGTCCAAGTAGAATTCTACTGTCCTTGGTCATGCAGCTATTAAATTGCAGACCAGTATTGGAACACTAAGAGTCTGGCTCTTAACCACCAAACCCCTGCTACTTCCATACAGGGGATGAGGTTCTGATTAGATAATTTGAAGAATCTGAGGTTGAGTCAGGGCTTCCCAAGGCATCTGTACCCACCTGAATTCACTGAGCATTCAGACCCTGCCTCAGCTGAGTTCAATTTTTAACTGCATTAGTTCACCAGGATTGCATCAACTCAAGAAACCTAACTCACGCCAAAGAAATTCTAATTTACTCATTTCCACGGACAAACAGTATCGCCCGGCAAATCAGGATACTCAAGGTGGCGGGCTGACTGCCTCTCTCGCCCAGGACAAAAGTCTACCTGGACAACCACATGAAGATCGGACGGTAAGAACAGAACCAGCACCAAAGAGCAAGCAGGACGCTCCCAGGGAGCGGCACCGTCGCCCAGCGTGGAGCCCCGTCTCCAAGCCCAGCTCTCTGCAGCCAGGAGTCCCGAGTCAGCCACAGTGGGCTGGAAGCCCCTACACCCGCATCAGAAGCCTCTGTCTCCCCAGCACTGCCCCACGATTGCCACGGGACAACTAACCCAAATCCGGTCTATCTGACAACAGAAACACTCCAGACTGGTGTTTGCCCTGAGAAATTCAATAGCACGACGCTTACTTTCAGACATACTTAGAAATTATATTTGGATTTTCATAATATATGAAAGAAATGGACCCGGGGGGCCAGAATCTGGAAGAAAAAGCTCCACCACGCAGCATGCAGATTCAAATTAACTGGCCGTTTTGAAAACGGATGAAAGGTGAAATTTTCACCTTTTTTTCAAATGCTGAATTTAGGAAGATTCATGGTGCGGTGAAAAAAAAAAAACACAAGAACACAGGCTTTGTTTAGGGCTTGGGCAAATCTTTAACTTTTCTGAGCCGTAGAGTTAGTTTCCTTACCTGTAAAAGGAGGTACCCAAAGGACTAAATTAAGTAATATTTCCTGTATAGTTGCAGGTACACAGTTGGCCCTTTATAAGTCTTAGTTCTTCATCTTGTCATTTTCTTGCCAACTCATGGACCCCTCGGCACTGATCACGGTTCCACGGTGAGCATCGTTGTTCACCGTGCAGCCTTCAGTAAAAAGGATCTCAGCTTTCTCATCCCCAAAACAGGAACAGTGCCACAGATTAAACAGGGTGACAGCTATAAAGTTCTCAGCACAAAGTAAGAGCTCCACGGTAATAGTAACGTTCTCACTGTGATCGGTGAGATCCAGATACAGCTAAGCATGGATTTTAAAAGTATTGTCTGAAAACACATTATTTGCTTTCTTAAGCTATTATTTGAAACTCAGATATAATCTGTTGTTTTTTGACTCTCCTCCCAACCCCCAATTGCAACCAAAACTAAATGTGAACAATAGCGATTCCATGGGCAAATCATTCTTCAACTTCCTCCAGCAATTCAAGGCTCACCCCGGCGGGCCTGACGATGCAAAGGTCCAGACCAAGCTGGCCGTTGCGCAAATCTTGGTTCTATGGCTTCGACTCCAGCAGCATTTCCTAGAATCACCAACCACGAATTGCCAAAGCATGTTGTTTTGGCAGAAAGAGGCCTGCATTCGAACAAACACTGAGACACACCCTGAGGCTTGCCCGCTGAAATTCACATTTCAGTCACTTGTCTTCTCTGCTCCCTCAGACCCTCATCTTTCATCTTGGCACTTTCCTTGTCATTCTCAGGCCCAGGGCACTTTCAAAATTAGCTCCTTCTCAGCCCCTAGGACCTTGGGTCTGCACCAGTGCCTCTAGATTCCTGCAAGGTCCAGGGGCGCCAGGAGCCCACCCAGAAGCTCCACGCTTTGGCCTGGCCTCCACGACTCAATCCCCAGCGCAGGCCTCTCTGCAACTCAGGCCCACATTCCCAGAATTATCAATTTCATGGACCATTAAGCTGCCAAATAAGAACATCCCCATCAATTTGTAAGATCGTACCAAAAAATCAAAAGGGTATAATCTCAGAGAAAAGGATGCATCTTCTCATTTGAACACTGATGACATAATCACTACACCGTCATCGTCATTGTGACAAGAACAGTGACGTCGCCAACAGACAACAGCCTAGCACTGTGCTCTGCGCATAGGAGACACTCGGGTACTTACACTGTGCGGAAACCAAGCTCTGCTTTGCAGGGCGGAGGTTCTGGAAACGCCACACCCCACACCACTGGTACAGCCAAGACTTCCCTCTACGGCAATGGCATCTCCCTTTACTCTCCGACACTCTGCAAATTCTCTCCCACCTTGCCCTTCTAAACGCTCACTCTCCTCCTAGCTCGGTTTCAAGACTCTCATTCTTTACAGTCAACTTAAAAAAAAAAACAACACTCTTCCTCTGGCTCCAAGCATTCCGGAAGCGTGCCTGCCAGCAGGGTTACACCTCAGAAACTTTACTTATTACCTAGCAGGCAAAACGTTGCATGCACAAGAGGAAAAGGAGAGAATGATTAACTTTATTTATAACCACGGTCAAGTCAACAACCAAAAATAAAGAAAAACTTTAATCCGTCACTCTACGCCTCTCACTTTCTTCCACGTTCTCTTTCCATCTTTGTCCATATGAACCAGTACGTTTTATATACCAATAAATTATACATTGGGATTTTTTTTCCGATTATAAAAGAAATGCATGTCCATTACAGAAGGCTTGATGAGATTCAAATATCATGGACATAGATTGTATAGAAAGATTGTATAAAAAGATTGTATAGATTGTATAAAAATGTGTCCTGTAACTCTACACCCAGAGACCACTAATACCTTTACACTGACCCAGGCTTCTTTCTTCTTGCCAAGTTGCAACAACTTGACCTTCCACCCTCCATGCCCTTCCTCCCTCACACTCCTATCTCCTGTTTGGAGTCACCGTCCCACCCCCAACAGGGGTCCAGGAAGCCTGGAGCCTGGTCACCATCAGAGGCACTGGAGTCACTGTCTGTTTAGTGTCAACTATTTACATGGGGTAACAGGTCCGCCTCACTTAAAGGTGAACAAGGCTGAGTTTTGTGAGCATCTTGAAAGCCAAGTGCACTAAAAACACCAAAGAGCATTGGTTTCCTTTGCTCTCTACCCCATCATAGACTGCTGGGTCAGAAAAAAAAAACCCTCATGGTCCTGCTAAAGACACCACGTAGACACATCCTGCCACGTACCCCACTTGCTACTGCAGAAGGCAACCACAGGCACCTGCCCAAAACAGTGAGGTGCTAACATTAAATGATAATGACAATCTTATTCCAAAGACCAAGAGCTGTATTTCTAATCAAGGGTAGAAGACAGAGGACAGAACATGGGTAAGGCCTGCCAAAATTTCACACGGGTGGGCCTGGGAACCAAAGTACAGGACATCCTCCTCTGCAGCCTGGGTGCAAGCTTCTTTCTCAGACTATCTGTGTGCCCCAAAGCAGAAAGTCTCCCATCAGAAGATACTATGAGCTGAGCAGGAGGATTGCTTGAGGCCGAGAGTTCAAGATCAGCCTGGGCAACAAAGCGAAACCAGTCTCTACAAACAATGTTTAAAAATTAGCCGGGCTTGATGGTACATGCCTGTAGTCCTAGTTACTGGGGAGGCTGAGGCAGGAGGATTGCTTGAGCCCAGGACTTCAAGCTACGATGGCACCACTGCACTCCAGCCTGGCCAACAGAGGGAGGGAGGGAAGGAGGGAGGGAGGAAGGAAGGAAGGACCCTACAGACACCTATAGGGTGACTTCAACTCTCTCATTTTACAGATGAGAAAACTGAGGCCCAGAGAAGTGAACTGACTTTTCCAAGGTCACACAGTGAATTAAAGTAAGGATTGAGCCAACCCCAGGGGCAAATCTTTTGAATCCCTGGTTAGCGGTTGTTCCTCCAAATCCCACCAGACCCTTTGTGATGGATAATTTGTCACTCTGCCGCCGACAAACCATTTCAGCTGGGAGAAATGCCAGCAGCACATCCCAACATGCAGAATATGCACGAATAACACATTAAAATTAAAACCGGGCAATCTGGATTACTCTCCCTTACATTCAGTTTTATTTGTTGGTCGTACAACATTGTTGAAAATAAATGAACACAAAACAGTCTTAAAATCTGGATAGAAGCTTCTTAAAAACATTCAAATCATTCTGCAGACATGTTGTTCCAATCAAATTTAATTCTAAACAACAAATCAAAGATGTTTTAGAAGAGAATGCTTATTGAATAATAATGGAACCAGTTGAAGATATTCTCATATGAGATAAAACTTTAAAGTTCTATTGCTGTGCAATCAGTAGAGTCCACCCCCTCAGAGGAATTTTCTTAGGCAGCTGACATTTATGCAAAGATGCATACAGCATAAGACAGTACATATATATATAAAGAGCTTAATATGAGTCTTGGTACATAATAAGCATTGAACAAATGCTAGCTTCCTTAACCCTAGGTTGGAAACTAAGTATCACCCACATAACTAGTAATAATTTACTACAATACTTTCTTGAAAGTCTGTCCTATCCCCCTGGAAAACTTAAGGTGTTATATCACAAGACTATTGTCTATTTTAAAAGTGTAACTGAAAAAGTTAGAAACATAATATTCTATTTTTCTTAAAAGATAAACTTAGATATCCAGTAATCAGGGAAATCAACATAACACTATTCCAATATTACAGTGAGGCTTTCAGTATTCCTGCTGCAACAGAATGTTTGCTGCTGTTTTTCTGGTGGAAAGAAACAGTAGCAAGGAAAAGAAAACACTAATCAAAAAGTTGAAACATGACATAAAAAGAGTAGCAGTTTTAAAATAGTCTCTGTTTGTACATGTGGATTGTTGCAATATGTAACACTCTTTTCCCAGATAATTTTGTAGCCAGTACTGGTGTTGGTCCAGCTACATTGAAATACCACTCCCTTCACACTTTAGCTCATCAAGCTTTCAACTGCTACTTTGTAAGTTTCAGAAGCTGAAACTGATCATGCTATCTCCTTAAAGGTGAATAATTCAGTTAAAAGTATCCAATTGTAGAGGGACTAAAAAGTATAGGAAATAAAAATCTTCCTTGGGAAAGAATCTCAACTTTAGAGTCCTTTCTCAACGACTCTGAGCAAATATCTAAGGACATAATCACAGTCCAGGTTTATGAAAACCGTGGGTGACTTTTCAGGGCCATATAGCACATCGATAACAAAAGGGCAGCAAATAGAAGTCTTGCCTCTCCCCCCAACACCGAAGATCAGCCCAGGGTACTCTGCAGCCACCTGTGTTCGTTGGGCATCCCCCCGGCCTGGAGGTTCCCGCACCCTCCTGACAAATACAATCCTTTCAAAACGACCTCATTTCTGTTACAGAATTCTGCAAGTTATGACAAACAACTGTTGAACAAACACTGCTTTCGAGCTACAGATTTAAAACATGGCAGGACTGCTACCTAAGTCCGTAAAGAAATCCCTCTTCAAGGATTCTGTCTGTTCCGGAAAAGCCAGCTACATGCATTCCCATTACTCTTAATTATCGTGGCAATTTGAGGGCAAGGTTTGAAATATAAATCCATGACAAGAAAAATAAATAAATAAAAGATTTAAGAGAGCAAAAGGCCAGACACAATGGACTGGACTGCCCCTGTCTGTTTTTTAGATCAGTGCAATATTAAAACAAACGGCCATCCCCTGCCACCCTCACGAAGTTTTCTCAGATCTTGGGACCCACGTGCCAGTGCTGGCGTCGTCTGCGGTAACCCTCCGGGCATTATTCCACCGAGGCCGTCGGGCACGATGCAAAAACCCAGGGACCGGGGGACTCGGGACAAAACTGCGCCCTGCACGGCCCGGTGCGGTCGGAGCCTCCCACGCGCCCTATTCTCCTCCCGACCGCGGCCTCCCGGCCTCCCGCCTGCGACAGTCGCGCCCCTCACGCCGCGCACGGCTGGACTCCGAACGCCCAGAACCCTGGACCCGGTGTCTCCATTTCTGGGGTCTGACTCGGGTCCCGCGCGCCCCCGGGTTCTGGGCGCCGGGAGCGCCTCCCGTCGCGTTCGCGGGACCCGGCGCCCCGCTCCGTCCGCGCCCGTGTCACCTCCGGCGCCCACGCGCCCTTCGCCCGGCGGGCGGCCGAGGGGCTCGGGGACCCGGTCCGGTCCCCTGCGCTCAGCCATTTGCTAGCTCGACGCCCTCGCTGCCCCCGAGGGGGACGGACTTTTGCCCTTGTCACCGCTCAGCGCCGGTGCCGGGCGGGGGGCGTGCGCTCTCCCGCCGCGCCCCCCGCAGTCCCCGCCCGGCGCCGCCCGCAGCGCGTCTCCCCGCCCCGGCCCCGCCAGCCCGGCCGCCGCGGGAGAGGGCGCGGGGACGCAGGGGGGACGGAGTCAAGCCCCGCAAGCCCGGCCGCCGCGGAGAGGGCGCGGGGACGCAGGGGGGACGGAGTCAAGCCCCGCGGCGCGGGCGCACCGGACTCCGCGGCGGCGTGCGCTGCAGACGCGGCCGAGCGGGCGGCAGCCCTGGGGCCGGGGCAGAGGGAGCAGCAGCCGCCCGCGCGCACGCCGCCGCCCGGGGCTGTGCCCGGCTCTCCCGGCCGCCCCGAATTCCGGCGCGAAGGCGACGAAGCAGCGGGGCTCACCAGCGGGGCTCCGGCGCCCGGCTCCCGTCTCGCCCTCCCGCGAGCGCCCGGATCAGCCGCGGGCGCAGCGCACGAGCTTCCTACTCGAGCGCGGCCGGGCTCCGCCAGCGAGCATGCCCAGTGCGGCTCCGCGAGTCCCGCGCGGGGAGCGGCGCCGGCGAGATTCCGCGTCTCCGGGCTTTGGCGGCGGCTGCGTAGAGGGAGGCTGCGGGGCCCGGCGGGGCGGAGGCCCAGCCGGAGGAAGGCGGGGCCGGGGCGGGCGCCGGGAGGGGCGCAGGGGGCGGAGGGGGCGGGCCGCGCTCCCGGGGCGACCCCTGCAGGTGGAGGCGGCGGGGCCCGCGGGAAGCGCGAACCTCGATCGCGGGGGCAGCGGGCGCAGACGGAGAGCCGAGGCCGGAGGTGCTAGGGCCGTGCAGCCCGGGTGTCCCCTCCGCGCGGCCTGGCATCTGTTTGCACCGAGGGGCGGTGGGTAACCTCATCCCCAGCGTTTCTCCTACATGTCTGCGTTCCCTTGCGACGGGAAAATGTCCCCGAATGAGAGGGGCGCCACCCACTCAGGGTAACAGGCCGACTGCGAGGTGTAGGCGAGACCTTCTCCTGCCTCGGCCTCCTGTCCCCGCCCCCCGGGATGCGCGGGAGCGCGCGCGCGCGCGCACACACACACACACACACACACACACACGCACGCACGCACGCACGCGCGCCGTGCTTTGATCCGGAAAGCACAACGAAGTGACACCAGGGAGACGCGCCTGCAGGGGAAGAAAAGCACAATTCCCTTTCCACCCACTGATGATATTACCTATTCGTAAGCTGCACACGAGCGAGGCCCCGGTAAGAGTGGACACGCAGCAAGTGGGCAGCAAGCTCTGCCCCAGACGCTGTAATGACGCCCCCAGACCATCCGCAGGGCTGCTCGTCACCGGGGCGGTGGTTGTCACACGGCAGCCCGGGTGGCCCGGAGGCCTTGCCGAGACAGACCGCTGGGTCTCGGTCCCCGGGTCTCTGAGTGGGGCCCAAAGCACCTGTGTCTAACACGCTCCCACGTGATGCTGATCTGCGGACCACACTGAGAACTCTGCACACACACAAACACACACAACAGCCACACCTGCGACCTCAACGAGCAAACTCATTCTCCACGCTTCCTCACTCCTCCCGGGAGGACTCCACGCAGTGGGGGTGGGCATTCCTTTATTCCTTCCTACGTCTGGAATTTATTGAGGGTCCACAGGTCTCGAACTAGGCCTGGGAATAGAGGTGAATTAAAAAGCCCAAGCCCCTGCCTTCGCGAGGTCTGCAGTACAGCAGGGTGACAGACACCGGTCAAAGAGTCACTCAAATATGGAGCGTGCTGGGAGGGATAGAGTGGGGCCTTATGCAGACTCGGAGCGGGGTCATTCGGGACGAGCGGGGCGCTGCCTTTGGGAAGAGCGGTTTCCAGCTTTGCACTCCTGTAACGTCTCCAATGAACAATTACTTCCCTCGGACCCAGCCGGAGGCCAACAACCACGCTGCTCCTTCCTGCAGCAGCAGGGCACTATTGCCACAGAGAAACCCCTAGAAATCCGAGAAGTGCTCCCTCTTGGGGCGGAGTCTATGCAGCCCGAGATCCACCTAAGGAGCCCGTGGACCCCGGACGGTGGAGGGGAAAACACAGCCTCGTGAGCTGGAGTCCCTGCGGGTCCCGTCCCGTCCTTCAGGCCCAGAGAGGCGAGGACATCGGCCCGGGACACTGCCGTCAGCAGCAGCGACCCGCCGGCCTCCAACCTCGCGGGCGGGTCCTCCTTCCACAGCCTCCGTTCCCTCGGACCCCGCCCGGCCACCCCGGTCTCCCGGGGGTCCCGGGGCAGCGAGCCGCGCCCACCCCTCCCTCGCGGTGTACTCCGGACCGAGAGGAAAACCCGCAGTGGAGTCGGCGGCGGCGGGGCGGGGCGGATTGCGCAGGCGCAGTGGCCGGCAGGTTGGGCCGGGGAGGCGCCCGGGCTCCACACCTGATGCAATCCGCCTTCCGGAAGCGGCCGGGCCGCAGCGCTCACCCAGGAAGCGCTTCTGCGCCCTCCTCCGGCCGCGCGCGCCACGCCGGGTCCGCGCCTCTTCGCCGCCCGACCGCGCCCCGGGCGGGGGCCGCGCTCTACGTTCCACAAGCCGCGGCGGGAGCGGGGCCGTCGCCCCCGAGCAGCAAAATGCAAAATGCAGCAGGAAATTCCCTCAATTATCTGTTGCCGGAGGGCACAGACGGGGGCTGGGGGAGGCTTTTCGCCTTCCTATGCCGCCTTCCCTCGTCGGCCTCGCGACACGCATTTTCTTTCTCTCCCGCCGAGAGGAACGTTCGCGGTCGCGGCGTTAGGGCGGAACGGAGCGAAGACTCCGGGACACCTGTCTCGCTAAACACGCACCCCGCGTTGGCGCCGCCGCGTAAACCTTCCCCCGCGCACCGTGTTGTAAACAAGCCGTTGGCTTCCCGGTGCCTCGCTTAAGTTTACAAAGAAATCATTTCTCGTTTCGCCACCTCATGCAATTTCTGTATCTATTGAGAGTGGGTTTCTTCCTTCGTGCTGACTCACCCACGAATCGTTTTCCAGGGAAATAAGATATTCCAAGAATATTCCAAGAGCATGTTTTGGTTTTTTTAAGCATGGAAGTAAACGCCGTGATCAGTATATGAAAATTATCTTTTTAGGTCTCTTAAAGCCAAAGGTCCTCCTAAGCTGTGGGGAAGGAGGCAGATGGAAGGGATTTTATTTGGAAGGATACTTAAGAGACCATTTGAGCATCAAATCGAGATCAACTCTTAGATTTTACAGATGACATTTTCCTCTCTGTGGCTCAGAAATGTACATGATTTTTCCTTAAACAGACAAACCAGGGGAAGAACTGGTGCTTGAACTCAGATTTCTTAAAACTTCAATCTAATGAAAAAACAAAATTCGTGTGTGCAAACGCCATAGGGAGTGCAATCCTATACTACAATGCTAGTTTGCAATCCCACAATTCAAATTACAAAATTGGTGATAATAAAAGAGATCCTATTACTTATTCCTATTTCTGAAGTCATTGGTCTGTAAATAGTTCTATCCAACCACTTCTAAGTGGCAACATAAGAAAACCCCGTATCAAAAAAAAAAAATCTTCAGAACTACAAAACATCAAGAAACCTTTGTGCCAACATTGATAGCCTCTTCTATTTTTATTTGACCATGTGATGTGTATGAGTAACTGAGCTTAAACCAGGTCAATTGTAACGATCACAACAAAGTATCATGATTTGCTTCTGTAATGATTTAAAATATTTTAACAATATAGAAATCAAAGGGAAATACAAAATAACTGCAGAACTCATGCCTGCAATAAGATAATATCTAAGTAATAAGTCTTTAGAACTCGATCTACCTTTTTATCTTGATGAATGCATATTTCTTTTCGGAATGTTCTGACATTTAGAGATCCGGGAAAATACCTTCCACTTAAGCAAAAATAGAGTCAAGTAAATGTCAAAATACAGAGGTTCAAAGTACAAACTATCACAAGGTTCCAGTTATAGAATAGCTAACTTTTACTGAGTGTTTAGCATGCTGGCTCAGCATTTTACATAGGTTATTTAACTTAAACCTCACAACTACCCTATGAGGGCAGTATTATTGTTATCCCTATCCCTAAGGATAGGGAAAATGAGGATTGAGAATGTGAAGTAACTAACTCAAGGCACAACATATTCAGTGGCAGAACTGGGATTTGAACCCACGCAGTTTGCCTGAAGCTGGAGCTCTTAACACTCTATACAGAAAAATGTGAACATGGAGAAAATAATTATGATTTTTGTCTCATATGAGAAGGGAAGAGCAGTATTGTATTTACTCTCCTTCTAAAGATAAAACTTGGTAAAATAAGTTTTTGGTCTTCACTGGGAAAGAACCCCTTGCTGACTAATGAATTATCGTCCTCAGACATAGGACCAATATTACCACAGATGATCAAATATCTAGTGATTTTTCAGGGGTACCAGTAAGCCTTTCTCCTAATAAACCCTCTGTGCCTGGCTGGTTTCTCTAGTTCTAAATTGTCCCATATAGTCCAACTAGCCATGTATGCTTATTTAATTTGAAATTAATTAAAATCAATTAGAATTAACATTTCAGTTCCTCAGTCACACTAGCCACATTTCAAGTGTTCAATAGCCACATGAGCTAATAACTACTGTATTCGATAATACAAGTAAAAGGCATTTCCACCACTGCAGACAATTGTATCGGACAGTGCTGCTCTCTGGTCCTTATCCCAACAGTTCAAGGCTTTAATCTCTCTTCACACTCCACTATTCCTGGGAGAACCATGTTTCCATGGTCTTCCTTCCCCCGAGCTGTAGACTTATTTTTCCAAACCAAAATTATTATCAGAATGTGGAAAACTATCATGGAAAGAATATGGCCTTTGGAGTAAGACCTTATTTCACATGCAAGCTCTTACCAGCTGTGTGACCTTGGGCAAGTTACTTAACTTCACTGATTCTCACTTATCTATAAAATGAGCATCTTTTTACATTATGGGTTTGTTTAGGGTTAAACAAAATAACATGTAAAGCTTCTGGTAGGCCTCACATAGGATGATTTCCTGCCTTCTACTCCCAGTTCGGATAATGACATCACCAATTACTTAGGTTTCTAAACCAGATATCTCAGCTATCTTCAATTCTTCCTTCCTCCTCAACTACCCCCATCAAATTACTCATCAAGCCCTATTGCTGCCAACTCAGGGATGCCTCTCAGATCTGGGCCCTCCTCTCTGTCACTCCCACAGTCCTCACTGGCTTTTCATGCACTGTTTCAGAATCCTGCCAACCAACCTTGGT
>NW_012148485.1:333455-335620 GCF_000956105.1 Propithecus coquereli
TTTGTGGGAGTGTTGTCAGGTAGCATCAACACAAAGATGGGGAATCGGGTTGAGAAAAGGATCAAGATCCATGGAAGACTGACAGCGAGTAACACAGACAAGACCGTGGCACAGCAGGTCACGGTGGTTCCACCCCATTGGCCACTTGCTGTGGCCCCTGTTTCTGAACCTCTGCAACTTAGCAAAAATGGGAAGAGGGTCTTATCCCCTCTCCCACTAACTCACCCACAGTCTTTACCCATACTTGGTCTCCCGCTGGCAAACACATTATGTACTTCCTAGCTTTGGTGCCTTTGCTTGTGCTGTTCCCTTTGCCTGGACTGTCCTCTCTGCTTTATACCTTGCTCACTCCTACCTCCATCACCCGGTCCACTTTCCACAACATACACATTCTTTAGAAGCCAAGATTCTTCCTTGAATCTACCACACAGGCCAGTTGCTTGCTTCTTGCTTCCGGAGCATGTTGTATGCATTTGTAGCACTTCATATATACAGTTAGATGTTGTGTATGCTTTATTGTGCACTTCTCTACTGAAAACTCCTATCTCCAGCCTCATCACATAGAACTGCAGTCCCCAACCCCTGGGCCGCAGACAGGTACTGGTCCATGGTCTGTTAGGAACCGGGCCACACAGCAGGAGCTGAGCAGTGGGCAACCTGGCGAAGCTTCGTCTGCATTTACAGCCACTCCCCATCGCTCGCATCACCGCCTGAGCTCCGCCTCCTGTCAGATCAGCTGCGGCATTAGATTCTCATAGGAGCACGAACCCTACTGTAAACTGCACATGTGAGGGATCTAGGTTGCGGCTCCTTATGAGAATCTAACGCCTGATGATCTGAGGTGGAGCTGAGGCCGTGATGCTAGCGCTGGGGAGTGGCTGCAAATACAGATTATTATTTGCAGAGAGATCTGACTGCACGATAAACATAATGTGTTTGAATCATCTCAAAACCATCCCCCCCCCCTCACCCCTGTCTGTGGAAAAATTGTCTTCCATGAAACTGGTCCCTGGTGCCAAAAAGGTTGGGGACCGCTGACATAGAAGATACACTTGATAAATATCTATTTAATGAATGAAGGAAACAAACAAGCAAATTTGATGTTAGGGAAATATACTAAGCACTTTACAATCATTAACTCAATTTAGTCTCGGTTTATAACTCAGTTTTCCCTCAAATATTCTGTATCACCATTTTAGAGCAGAAGAAACCAAGGCCAGAGGAGTTAAGTTACTTTCCACAGGTCACACAGCTATTAAGGGACAGAGGCATGATTTAAGCGAGGTAGTCTCACTCCAGAGCATAGGCTCTGACCTAAAGAAATATTATGAAAAAGATATTATAATATATGGCTCCTTTTCTAGGGAATGCCACAACATAAGTTTTTTTGTTTTGTTTTGCATTTAAAGCCCTGACAGCCTCCTGATAAGAAGAAAAAGCTAATTAAATGTTTCTGTATAATATTTCCACTATTGAAAAACATATTTAGTAAATTTCATAAACACTCCATGATTCTTGAACAATGGTAAACGTTGGCTCTGCACAAGAATTCATGGAAACTCAATTAAATAAGCACAAAAGCACACAATAAAATTCATCACACTCTGTCTCTTCCCTTCCCCCAGATTACCAGGAGTTGTTTCTGTAGACACCGGCAATTCATTGCACTGGCTCTAGCTGCAAAGAATTTATGTTCTTATGCCCAGAGCAATCTCCTTCCCTGGCTGTATGAGATCCTCTCACCCCTCCTAGAATCCTTGTTTTGCTTATCATCAGACAGCAGAAATTTGAATCCAGAGTACCAGTGTGCATGGAATCTCACAATTAATCGTCTCTACAAATAAGGGCAAGAATTTAAACCTTGCGAATGGAGGAAAACCATCACCTTCATGTTCAAAGGATACAACATAAGCAACACCACCCAACCTAGAAAAATACTCAATTTTAAATTCATATAAACATGATTAAATTGGAAGGGGGAAATCTGAAATGAAGAACGCTGAGAGAAAAGACATTTAAAAAGAACTGGAAGTCATTTACAAGAGAAAAAGGCTTCACTCATACCGGACATAGACAAGAAATATACTGCTAATTTGCAAAGGAGTTCGTAGTCTCCAGGATGAAACAAGGAATTTATAGTCTCTACTTCTTCCTGCCAAGTATCT
>NW_012148485.1:339315-339628 GCF_000956105.1 Propithecus coquereli
CTAACCGAGCACACAATCCAACAGGGCTGAGGGAGGTGAAGGCATAAAGATTGGATTGTTTTACAAGTCCAGTGATTTCCAGCTCTCTGCTATCAACAAAATTGAGGGTAGAAGGACTGAAGTTGTCTCCCGATGGACGACTGATCATAATTTTTATATGACTTTTGGCGTATAACTTGGAGTGCAAAAAATGTAGTAGTGTTGCTACAACAAAATCCCTTCTACTTGCACCTCTTCTTTGTTATGTGAACAGGTCTCTCAGAGCTTATATCTGCAACACTGAAAAACAGGAAGAGAATTGATGCTAAACCCT
>NW_012148485.1:339872-343028 GCF_000956105.1 Propithecus coquereli
TAGGATACAATTTTATGGGAAAAATAGAGTGAAAATACAAGATAAAGGGCAAAAAGGAACAATGTAAAATTTCTGTTAATGCATAGCTGGCTTAAGTATTTTTAAAATATATAACGGTGGGTATCCAATTGGTATGGTGTTTAATTCCATTAGATACATTTAGGAGAGTGACACCTGTCAGGATGTGCAACAAGCCAGAAATGATATTCTTTGCAATGAGTTACACTTATGATAAAAATTTTGGATGTCAATTTAAAACTGTGTGAGGGGGTACATAGTCTATGGTCTATGCTCGCCAAAAATGTTTGAAGAACACTGATTTAAAGGAAGAGACAGGATGGATACTTTAAAAAGAGAGTAATGTAATAAGGCCGCAGCTGAGTCTAGGTGAGCACACAGGTGAGCACAGGTGACCACACATGGCGTGGTCTGAAGGAAGGTGCAGGAGGATGTAAGACTCCCAAACCTGGGTCAGAATCTTAGCTTATAGTCCCGGAAACTCGATTTCCCTGAGGATCAGACCAAGGTGAGACATTACCTGAGGCCACATTCCTACCTGGTTGCTTTTCCTTCCTTATTTTGTGTCCCCCTTTCCCTTTAAGGCTTTTCCTGGAAAATGCTCTGTCAATAAATCATGGTGCATGAGTTCCTCTTTCCCGCTCTGCTTCTTTAGAACCCGACCCAAGATAACCAACGATAAGGAAAGGCCCCCCCGAGAGAGGGACCACCCGGAAACCACGTCGGCTACAGGTCCTCGGAGAGGCTGGATTCCTGCTGGAGACAAGGACCTGCCTTCACGGATTCCTCCCGACTAGACAGACCCTAAGGGCTGGGAGTCAGTCTCTGTTTCTCACACCAGGTTCTTGATCCCCTGGGAACATACAACCACATTCCAGGAGTTATTGGGAATCATAGGATGAACCCACATCCTCCTGGAGTGACGAGTGTGCTAGGAAATTGGGGGGAAATATTTGCTATTGCAACAAATGCATATCTGTTACGGAGTAGAGTGCAAAAGGGGCAAAAATGTTTTAGATGAGATGCAAGGTGAGACGCATCTCTCCGGAGGCGGACAACTGAGGGCCCCCGGAATTCAAGGTTCTTCTGCCGTCAGGGGTACTTAAGGGGGAAAGCTCACTGCTTTTTGAACCAGAGAGGGAAAGAGGCTCCACCCCTTGGACCAAGCAAGAAGAGGAGAGAACCTGGAGCAAGGCTAGGAGGCCTTCCTGGTTCCACGACACCAACCTGTAACAGGTTTTAGAGTTTGCCCTTGTCATCACTAACATGCTTGAGGGCTTCCTGTTTGCAAACACTTGTAGATGCACGAACTCATTTAATCCCAGCGGCACTCTGTGACGTGCGTGCTGTGAGAAGCCTCATTTCACGCAGGGAAAAGCGAGATTCAGAGAGGTAAAATAACCTTTCCAAAGTAACTGAAAAAACACATGGGGATCCTCAGTTGTTTCCACATTCTGTGTCTTCTCCGCTCTGTGCTCACAGAATGTAGGGCATACAAAAATAAAGAGATCCAAGAACTTGGTGTTTCTACAATAAAATGTCACTGAAGTCAAAAAGAGCTGAAATCTTGCCTGAATTAGAACATTTCATTTTCCACCTCATATCCTAATGTTCCTTCTACACTTTTGTTCTCTTGATTTCGTGTTTTTAAACTGGATATTTTAAACAGAAAACTTTGACTTCTTTCTTCTACCCTGCTATACATATCTATTTCTGTCTTGTCACCTATATAAATTGTGCCCTGTGCATCTCTTTGGCCTGGTATGCTACTTGAAATAAACAAATTAACAAATAAATATATAAAAGATAAACCTGGAAATGTCAGAGATCGGAACAAGCAAGTTTCACAAGTGTAGCAGTCATAAAGAATCTCTTTGTAAAGGTTACATTAGAAATTTCTCTATTACAAAATTTCCAGGTTTCATATATACTGTTCATCTTTCCATAAAAAGAGATTTAAATGCTGTTTCAGGATGTCATAAATACAAGTTCAAATCTATAACTTGGAAATTTTCAGGAGAAAGAATTGAGACTGACTTACCTCCCCCTTCATCAAGATCATCATTTAAAAAATTGTTTAGTGCTTTCCTCTTATTCCGCTGAATTGCTGGGCATAAATCTGGGAATATAAGACTTCTATAGCCAGACACTAAAGATGATTTCTATTCCTTTCCAGCTTACATTTTTATAAGTCTGGTTCCTATATCAATTAATGTTCATATCATAGCTTCTTGTACCTTTTTAAATACTCTGCCCCAATAGATAGCATGTTTTTCACAGGTTATCCAAAATACTCAGAAACTTTCTTGAAACATGTGGTTCCTGACACTCAACTATACATGCACAGAGTACAGCAGGTGCACACAATTGAAATCATTTCTTTAAGCAGATGATTTAAAACGCTCTGAAGGTCTTTTCCTCGCCTTTCTGACAAATATGCGATACTTTTTTCAGGGTATCATTTTATTGCTTCTGATATAAATTGTTTTCTACCTATCTTTTTAAACTTGTTTTTCAATACGTAAACAACTCCTAACCCAGTAATTAAACTCTGTAGACACTAAACAGGTGTTTAAGGGAAAACGGATGTGATTCTTAAATCTGCAACCCCCAACCCAGGTACCAGTCCATGGTCTGTTAGGAACCAGGCTGCACAGTGGGAGGTGAGCGGGGGGCAAGCGAGCGAAGCTTCATCTGTATTTACAGCCGCTCCCCATCTCTGGCATCACCGCCCGAGCTCCGCCTCCTGTCAGATCAGCGGCACCATCAGATTCTCATAGGAGCTGGAACCCTACTGTAAACTGCGCATGCAAAGGATCTAGGTTGTTCGCTCCTTCTGAGAATCTAATGTCTGATGATCTGAGGCGGTGATGCTAGCGCTCGGGAGCGGCTGCAAATACAGATCATCATTAGCAGAGAGGTTGGACCGCACAGAGACCATAATAGATCGATTTCTTGCAGACTCATATCAAAACCCTATCAGCGAGTGGCAAGTGACAATGTAATAATAATAGAAATAAAGTGCACAATCAATATAATGAGCTTGGATCATTCCGAAACCATCCTTCTCCCTGCCCTCCCCGGTCTGTGGAAAAATTCTCTTGTATGAAGTGGGTTCCTGGTGCCAGAAAGGTTGGG
>NW_012148485.1:344628-396465 GCF_000956105.1 Propithecus coquereli
GACCCAGTTATACCTTTTTTAAAAAAGGGCCTGAAGATTAAAGGAGATAGGATGTGTAAACCAACTAGTGCAGGGTATAGCACAAAGAAGCCCCCAGAAACATGAGGTGCCTCCACTCCATTTATGTTCCAGGCTATTTAACACGGTGCCATACTCCATAAAACCCATGAATATCATCAACGCTGACATCTCCTCAGCGATTTTGTAGCTCAATAAATATATTCAAAGAAAAATATGGGACAATATGAAAGTACCTCTGCAGCTTATTTCGTATATGATTTCCGTGGCTTTCTCTCCAGTCTGCATTAGAGGTGTATTTATATTTATAGGTAAACATTGCTGGAATCACATTTCACGTAGGAACTGAAGGCTCCTTTTCCACTCCACGGTTTCTCATAAAATGTCCACAGACTATTTTTAATAACTGCCTCATCATTCTCTCAGGGGTAAGGATTCTGGATATATTTTGAAGGTCGAGTTGCCAGGATTTACTGACAGATTGAATCAGGGATGCGAGAGAAAGAGGACTCAGGGATGATGCTGCAGTTTTTGGCCTGAGAAATGAGAAGTTTGATGAAGCTGACATCTTCCGAGAAGAACGCGTAAAGGGCAGATTTGGTGGGGGACAGGAAGCATTCAGTTTTGAGGGCAAGTTAAGCGTAAGATACCCAGATGGAGACAGAGAGTAGGCAACGGACACGAGATCAGAGGGGAAGATAAAAACCCGGGAGTCTCCAGCATAAAGATGGTATTTGAAGCATGAGTTGGACGAGCCCTTCGAGGCCATGAGTGTAATTACAGAACAGAAGAGGTTCAGCAGCTGAGTCACGCAGGCCCTCAAATGTCTAGAGATCCGAGAGTTAAGCAGGAATCAGTCACGGTGACAGAAAAGGAGTCTCAGCAAGGAGGAAAGGAAATCCAGAAGTGTGAGCTGTTCTGGAAGCCAAGTGAAGAATGTGTTTATCACCCAAGCGCACATATAGGAATAACATTTATCGGGCGTCGGGCAGGTGGGGGAGGAGGGGATGGTATATTCACACCTAATGGGTGCAGTGCGCACCATCTGGGGGATGGACACACTTGAAGCTCTGACTTCGGGGGGGAGGCAAGGGCAACATACGTAACCTAAACATCTGTACCCCCATAATATGCTGAAATAAAAAAAAACAAACAACAACAACAACAACAAAATATATTAGGTTATATGGCAAAGAGGAATTAAGACTATTACATTGAGGCCGGGCGCGGTGGCTCACGCCTGTAATCCCAGCACTCTGGGAGGCCGAGGCGGGTGGATTGTTTGAGCTCAGGAGTTCGAGACCAGCCTGAGCAAGAGCGAGACCCCGTCTCTACTAAAAAAGATAGAAAGAAATTAATCGGACAACTAAAAATATATAGAAAAAATTAGCCGGGCATGGTGGCACATGCCTGTAGTCCTAGCTACTCGGGAGGCTGAGGCAGGAGGATCGCTTGAGCCCAGGAGTGTGAGGTTGCTGTGAGCTAGGATGACTCCACGGCACTCACTCTAGCCAGGGCAACAGAGTGAGACTCTGTCTCAAAAAAAAAACAAAAAAAAAGACTATTACATTGAATTACAGTTGCTACTCAACTGACCTTAACTAGGGAAATTATCCTTGATTATTTTGTGGGTCCAATATAATTGCAATTGTGTTTTAAATGTGAAAGAAGGAGAGAGAAGAGTCAATGTCAGAGTGACTCTACGTGAGAAATCACACGGAAGAAAGACTTGACCAGCCGTTACCAGCTTTAAAGATCGAAGGAGGACATGGACCAAGGAATGTAAGTAGCCTTAAGAAGGTAAAAGGCAAAAAAATGTGATATCCCCTAGAGCCTTCAGAAAGGAAGACAGTCCTGACACCTTCATTAGCCCAGTGAGATCCATTGTTGGACTTCTGACCTCCAGAATTATAAGATAATAAATTTTTATTGCTCTAAGCCAAAAAAAAAAAAGAACGTGTTTATGGGAGAGAATTCTGCTTATCATTCAAGTAAGAGGAGAATGAAAACCGTACGCGTGAAATAAGGAGTGGCTGTATCAAGGGCACCATGATTAAAGTGGATTTGAAAAGTCATAGTAAATAGAAATTTCTCCTAACAAGATATACAAATGGCTGATAAGCACATGAAAGATGCTCAGCATCACTAGCCATCAGAGAAATGTAAATCAAAAACAACAGGACACGCAATTTCACACCCACGAGGATAGCTAGAGTCAAACGGAAAATACCGTGCTGGTGAGACTGTGGAGATATTGGAACCTTACTCACTGCTAGAGAAATGTAAAACGGTGCAGCACTTTGGAAAACAGTTTGGCAGTTCCTCAAAAAGTTAAACACAGAGCTACCATATGACCCAGCAATTCTACTCCGAGGAATATACCCAAAAGAAATGAAAACATACGTCCACACAAAAACGTGTACACGAATGCCCACAGCAGCATTATTCACAAAAGCCAAAAACTGGGAAAGAAACAAATGTCCAGTTTTCAGCAAAAAATCATGAGCGATGGAAATAAACAGGAAAGTATATCCCATACACGGGGAGACGGGAGTAGTCGATAGAGACCATCCCAGAGGAATTCCGGATGTGGGAGTTAGTAGACAAAGACTCTAAATCGGCTATTTTAAACACGGTCAAAGAGCTAAAGGAAATCATTTATAAAGAACTCAAAGAAAGTGTGAGAGCAAAGTCTCACTACATAGAGAATATCAATGAAGAGATAGAAATTATAAAAATGAAAACAAACTGTCAACACATCCATTCAAAGTTTGCTTTTGAGAAAAAGGAAAGAGACTTTTACTCCAGCAAACAGTTTGCAAGCAAACCGGGGAGATGCAGTCTTCTGTGTAAATGAAAGCGTCCCCCCAGGGAGCAAAGAGAGGGTTTGTCTTTCATAAGCAAAGTTCCCAAGCAAGTCCCCCCTTTGGTCCACTTATGCAAATGAAGGATGCAGATAAGCTTGGTTCTGATTTGTTGACACGGATCACAGCCTACTGGTTGGTTCAGGTGGGTGAACAGAAACAGGCAGCTATGAAATCTCAAAGTT
Organism: Propithecus coquereli; assembly: GCF_000956105.1. NCBI lineage: Eukaryota > Metazoa > Chordata > Mammalia > Primates > Indriidae > Propithecus > Propithecus coquereli. Next base: position 347,696 of record NW_012148485.1, read on the forward strand.
AAGCAAGAGCAGGGGGATTTCCAGGAATGCAGACTACATATGTGATTTCCAGCCAGCAAATGGCCTAATTTAGGCCCAGTTAGCCACCAAGGACCCTTCTTGGAGGATTGGCTCTTTGAGGGTTCATAAAAGAAATTTTGGCGTTGAAAAGTACAATAACCGAAATACGGTTACCCTAGAGATCAGATTCTCCTCCCCACGCCAGGGTTTATTGCTGCTGCGGCTTGAGTTTAGTGATTTTCTGGACTAATTCTGCAAAGCCTGTATTCTTTGCTGTGTATGGCCCTAAAGTCTCTACCTGATTAGCTTAACGGTCAGCTAATGATTAGACAAAGATCGTCTCAAACGCCTGGAACCAGTAGATCTCCCGGTCTTTGCCAAGGGGGCTGAGTGTGTGTTGAGGTGTATCGTTGACACTCAGCCAGGCTTTTTCCAACTCTGTCTTCATTTCAGGTCAGCTGGAGGTGGGAGTTTAGGGCCGTCTCATGTTCTCCCGAGCATGTGCACAGCCAGGCAGATACACACGGCCCTCCAGATTCCCAGGAATATGTCAGATCTTTTCAAAGCCCCTACAGATGTTTCATTGCTCAGCTTTTCTTCTTCAGTTTTTTGGTTACTCTGCTGTTTGCCCAACTCTTACTCATTGCCTCAGGCAGCCACAACTTGAAAGCACTTGCCCATAAATATTCTTGATAAATGCATAACCTCTACTCCCACCCCCATGGGAGACAGCACGGGGCCATCTTGGTCAGTTTCAATAGAGGTGAGCCTGTCAAGTGAGGTCTCCCAGGAAACCAGATTGTAGTTCCTTTTATGAAGGGACGAAGTTTTGGAGATCCTCACTCTGCCATTTTCCTGCCATCACCAAGTCTTCCCTCTTTTATATCCTGGGAATTGTTTATGTAAGAACAGGATTATGTTCTTCGAATGTTTGGTAAGAGCAACAATAAAAGCATCTATGTCTGGATATTTCTTCATGGAAAGATTTTTCAATTAGTGCTTTATTTCTTTCTATTTTATCTAGGTATTTGAAATTTTTCTGTAGGTTCAAATTTATTGGCATATATTTGTGGCTTTTTGTTTTTGTTTTTATTTTTGAGACAGAGTCTTGTTCTGTTGCCCCAACTAGAGTGCAGTGGCATCATCATAACTCACAGCAACCTCAGACTCCTGGGCTCAAGTGATCCCTGCCTCAGCCTCCCGAGTGGCTGGGACTACAGGTGTGAGCCACCAAGCCCGGCTAATTTTTTCTAGTTTGATAGAGACGGGGTCTCACTCTTGCTCAGGCTGGTCTCAAACTCCTGAGCTCAAGCGATCCTCTGGCCTCAGCCTCCCAGAGTGCCAGGATTACAGGTGTGAGCCACCGCACCTGGCCAAATTTATTGGCATACATTTGTTTACAGTATTTTTTGTCTTTTAAATCTGTAATGTATATGTGAATATGTTTCCATTTTACATCCTTAATATTGTCAATTTGTGTATAATTTCCTTTTATCCCTATAAATTCTGCCACATGGCTATTTTATAGTCATTTTTAAAAACCAACATTTGTTTATCGATCATCTCTATTATACTTCACTATATCATCTATTTCTGCTCATTATGTACTTTTTTCCTACTTGTCTTGAGTTTATTTTGTTCTTTTTCTAACTTAAGTTGGATGCTTAGCTCACTAATTTTCTACATTTCTTCTTTTTAATGTTATGACTTTCCCATAAATATTACTTCATTGCATCTCATAAATGTTGATATTTAAACTTTTATTATTGTTCAGTTCTAAAGATTTCTGAGCTGCAATTATGAATTCTGGTTTGACCCATGGTTCACTAAAGAGGATGCATTTTAATTTCCAAAGTTAATTTTAGAAGTCTCATTTGTCATTTTATTATTGGTATTTAAATTAGAGAACAAGGTTTGCATAATGCTCATTCTCTGAAATTTGTTGAGTCATGCTCTGTGACTAGGCACATCATGTTTGTAAATCCTCTACATATACTTGAGAAGAATACACATTTTTAAACCTTTGGCTGCAGAGTTTTACATATGCCCATCAGATTAAGATTAATTGTGGTGGTCAATTTTTAAATGTTTTTTATCTTTTATATGTCAGAAGCTCAGCTAAGCTGGGGGAGAGAGAGTAAGAGAGCTGAGCTGCCAGGCACCGGAGTAGCCAATTAAAGCAGGAAGCCAAAAATGAGAGTTAAGCAGACGACTTACTGTGATGGTACAAGCAAGAGGCGAAACTGGAGAAAGACCAGCCAGTCCCCGCGCTCCATCTTCTCCGTGGAACTGCACACCTGTGGAAGGCGGGTGGCTCCACACAGCTGTGGGGGTCATCTCACCGCTGAGGGACCCACCCACAAAAGGCTCCCGCAGATTTACGAGCCCTGGGGTTGGGGTGGGGGCAAGGGGGAGGGCAGAAGTGGGAAAGTGTGAGTCAGAGTAGGGGCAGGTGACGTCCAGGCTTTGTCTTCTCTCCCCATAAGGAGGCTTTACACATATCCCCGTTAAAATTTTAATAGCTTTATAGAAATACATTAACCCGGCCGGGCGCGGTGGCTCACGCCTGTAATCCTAGCACTCTGGGAGGCCGAGGTGGGTGGATCGCTCAAGGTCAGGAGTTGGAGACCAGCCTGAGCAAGAGTGAGACCCCGTCTCTACTAAAAATAGAAATAAATTATCTGGACAACTAAAAATATATATGTAGAAAAAATTAGCCGGGTATGGTGGCACATGCCTGTAGTCCCAGCTACTCGGGAGGCTGAGGCAGGAGGATCACTTGAGCACAGGAATTTGAGGTTGCTGTGAGCTAGGCTGATGCTACGGCACTCTAGCCAGGGCAACTGAGCGGAACTCTGTCTGAAAAAAAAAAAAAAATACATTAACCCATTTAAAGTTTCTTTCTTTTTTTTTTGAGAGAGGGTCTCGCTCTTTCACCTAGGCCGGAGTGCAGCAGCATAACCATAGCTAGCCTTGAACTCCTGGGCTCAAGAGATCCTCCCACATCAGCCTCCCAAGTAGCTAGGACTACAGGTACACACCACCACACCCAGCTAATTTATTTTATTTTATTCATTTATTTATTTTAGAGATAGAGTCTTGCTATGTTGCCCAGGCTGGTCTCAAACTCCTGGCCTCAAGCAAAATACTCCCTCCCGGGCCTCCCAAAGTGCTGGGATTACAGGTATGAGCTACTGCACCCAGCCTTAAAGTTTTTTAGTATATTCACAGGGTCATGCAATCATCAGTGTGACCTATTCACTTGTCTTGACCTTTACTTTTTTTTTTTTTTTTTTGAGACAGAGTCTTGCTTTGTTGCCCGGGCTAGAGTGCTGTGGCATCAGCCTAGCTCACAGCAACCTCAAACTCCTGGCCTCAAGCGATCCTCCTGCCTCAACCTCCCAAGTAGCTGGGACTACAGGCATACACCACCATGCCCAACTAATTTTGTCTATATATATTTTTAGTTGTCCAGCTAATTTCTTTTTTTCTATTTTTAGTAGAGACGGGGTCTCGCTCTTGCTCAGGCTGGTCTCGAACTCCTGAGCTCAAACAATCCTCCCGCCTCGGCCTCCCAGAGTGCTGGGATTACAGGCGTGAGCCACCGCGCCCAGCCAACACATCTTTTTTTCTTATTTAACAATTTTATTGATGTACAATTTACATACCATAAATTTATCCATTACGTTCTTCTTACTAATGTTGTCTTCTCCCTCATTTTGTGTGTGAAGGTCATTTTCTGATGGTACACATGGTCTCGAACTCCTGGCCTCAAGTGATGCTCCAGCTTCAACCTCCTGAGTAGCTGGGATTACAGGCGTGAGCCACCACACCTGGCTTTGATGGTAAAAATGGAAGGAAAATAAAAGCAGAATGTGTGGAATCTTGGATAGAGAATGGCCTCTTGGAGCCCAATTTACCAGGGTTTACTTCCCAGTTTTATTTTTCAATCGTAACCTTAAGCTAATTGACTTCTCTAAGCCTCGGATTCTGACCTGTAAATAGCTCTAATAAGAGTCTCTTCCTTGGATCCTCTAAGGGTTAAGTGAGAGGACCACAGGCCAAGGATCCGCAGTAGAAACAATAACTCAAAAAAACGAGGAGTCCCTCCCTTCCCTGTGTCATCTGCTAACCTTGGGCCTCCTGAACAGTAGGTCTGTTCTTTCTCCGTCATCATTATCTCGTTCTGGGCATATTCCTTAGCTTCCTCAGTATTTCTGCAAGCCCCACTTCGTTCTGCAGTTTAGCTTTCCTGGCACACCTCTTACAGATTTTGGTTCCTCTTTTTATTCACTCCTAGCAGATGCTTTTCTCCCCATCTTTTGAATATTCGAGCACAGTGGGTTCCTTAGCTGTCACTGCCTGTCTTCTTCATTGACAGGATTCTACTGCGAACTCGGAATTTTATGTTTCAAGGCCTCCCGTTCCTTTAAAAATGCTTTTGCTTTCACGGCTTCTTGTCTCGAAATCTTACCTATCCTCCCCTAGATCTGTTTTCTAACGCGTCCGACCGCCCGCCTTCTCTGTGTCCTGCAACACCCAGGTCCCTGCGCTGCTCCACGACGGGCCACTGCTCCCCGCAGTCACCTCACACCGGGGTCGCTAACCAGGGTCTGTCGAGACGCCAGACTGCTCTGTTCTGGGCAGTCCACGAGAAACGAACCTCGGTACCGGTTCGGCTTAACGTGGAGGAGGCGCCGCTCAAGGCCAAACGCAAACTGCTGCGGATGCGCGGGCCACACGCTTCCACGCGCACTAAGCATGTACGTGCCGGGATCTGCGCTTCTGCGCCACGCTTCGCGGGCCCGAGCTTTCGGGCGACCGCAGCGAAGGGAAGGTGGGTTTCCAGAACCTTCGCCGCATACTGAGGACCCGGCGCAGGCCCGCTGCCCGCGCTCGCGGCGCCCACCTCCGCCGCGGCGGGATGAGCTCAGCGCGTCCCCGGCCCGGCGGTACCATCGCCGCGCAGGGGGGTTCGGCCCGCTCCGCCGCGTCCCCGCGCCCGGCCCCGCGCCCGCCACCCCCGCGCGGGCTCCGCGGTGCGCCGGGCCGGGGCTTTATAGCGGCGCGGGGCGGCTGCGCGCCGCTCCCTGCGCCCGCTCGCGTCGGCCCGCCAGGATGCAGCTCAAGCCGATGGAGATCAACCCCGAGGTGAGCGCGGTGCGGGGCGGGCCTCGCCGGGGGCCCGCGCCGCCGCCCCGCCTGACCGCCCGTCCTCTGCTTTGCAGATGCTGAACAAAGTGAGTGGCGTCGCCCGCCGCGGCCCCGAGCCCGGGGCGCCCCGGCTGCCGGCGGTGACCGGGCTGCGCGCCCCGGAGGCGGCGGGGCGGGGGCGGCCGCCCTCCCTGTGCCCTGCGTTCGGGGGCGACCCTGCGAACCGGCCGGGGGCGACGGAGGAGGCCGCGCCCCGCTGCGAGCAGAGCCGGGCGGAGCCCCCGAGGGCGTGGCGCGGCCTCGTCTACACCGGCTTCGCGGGAGCCACGTGTGGGCCGCGCTTTGTGCTGTGTCACTGCGCCCGCTGGGGTGGGGGTGGCGGGGCGGGGCCGCCTCCCGGGCTCGGGCGGGGTGCGCAGGGGCGCGTGCGAGCCCCGCCTGTCCCCGCGCGCCTGGCCGCCCCGTGTCCTCCCCGCAGGTGCTGGCCCGGCTGGGGGTCGCCGGGCAGTGGCGCTTCGCGGACGTGCTGGGGCTGGAGGAGGAGACGCTGGGCTCGGTGCCCGCGCCCGCCTGCGCGCTGCTGCTGCTGTTCCCCCTCACCGCGCAGGTAGGGCGTGGGCGCGGGTGCGGGGGGCCGGAGGGCGTGGGCCCAGAATGCGCGGGTCCGGAGGGCGCGGGGGGCCCGGGATGCGGGGGGCCGGAGGGCGTGAGCCCAGAATGCGCGGGTCCGGAGTGCGCGGGTCCGGAGGGCGCGGGCCCGGGGTGCGGGGGGCCCGGGATGCGCGGGACCGGAGGGCGTGGGCCCAGAATGCGCGGGTCCGGAGGGCGTGGGCGCGGGATGCGCGGGACCGGAGGGCGCGGGCCCGGGGTGCGGGGGACCGGAGGGCGTGGGCCCGGGGTGCGGGGGGCCCAGAATGCGCGGGTCCGGAGGGCGTGGGCGCGGGATGCGCGGGACCGGAGGGCGTGGACCCGAACCCGAGGCTCTGGGGGCCGCCCTCCCCGCCCTGCCTGGGCGCCCGGACCTGGCCACACGGCCCCTCCGGGAAGGGTGCGGCCTGCCCTTCCTTGGTACCTCCTCCCTGGCTCCTGTTCTAATGGCGCCATTGCCTCCTCGCCCATCCATCCAGAATTGGTTGAATTTGGAACAGAGGCAGCATCTCAGTGACATCATCCCGATTAGCCGGGGAAACAGTTCATCTCACTCATGAGATCCCTTGAATTTAGCCGTGTCGAGCCTCCCCTTCCCGGAGATGGGTGGTTGTTGCTCCGTGGGGGCTGGAACCTGACAGCCCATTGTTCGGGTCTCAGACTGGCGGTAAGACGAGGGGGCAGGACCTGCCGGAATCGCAGGGAAACTGTTAGGTTCTGCAATTCTCCGTCTCCACTGCCTGGGTTTCTGGTGGGTTTAGGGGATTCTTCCCCCTCCTCCACTTCCCGCAACACGCACACTTGGTTTTTAGCCTCTTGAATGTTCCCTTTAAAGCTTAACGTTTGTATGTTGGTGGTTCTGTGCGGGAACCACCTCCCCCCGCTTGTCCTTTCTTTTCTGATCCTGTAGCTAAACGAAGTGGGTGGTCATTAGCACAGTCGTAAACGCCTCCTCTGCTCCCTTCAGATAGTCTTCCTCCTACAAGTGTGCGTGGATGCGCACCTCAGTCTGAGCGTCAGGTATAAAACACACAGGTGGGATACTTGTTTTCTCGTGACGTGTGGCATCCCAGGAATCAGCACCGAATTGTCTGCATCTATTACTGTCCCTTCATCCCTGACTTGGGGGGGGAGGGTTGAAATTGGCTTTAGCAAAGCCTGAGGCATTAGCATTGGGAGCATCTCTCCAAACAGTAAACTGAAACATCGTCTTAAGGCTAGGTGTTCTAGAAGCATCCACAGCCTACACCAAGATGTGTGGGGAGTTCCAGGCCTGCCTTCTAATAAATGAGCTAAGTATTGTAAACACTTATCACAGCTATTAAGATAATCTTACTGATGTGTTTTTATTGCCAAAGCCTTTGGGCAAAAGGGAGCTGCCAAATTAGCTTCCTTGTTGACCAAATCAGACTCCTGTCTTCCACTTGAGCATCTCTCAGAGCTTTTCTCTTAGAGCGACCATGATGACGCGGAGGTTTTGAGCAGCGTTCGGAGGCCAGGCCTCTGGGAGGCAGTGTTGCAACACGCTTTGCCTTTGAAAGCTGACTGGTCTCCTTTGGCTGGACCAAGTGGATCTCGTTAGAGAACATTCTGGTTTGAATGGCTGTGTTCGAAAGAGCTCAGTACCTCATCCTTTAGCCACAGTTCAGCCTATGAGATTCATTGAGCGTTTATCTGCTACACAAAATGCTTACTGGGCAAAACACTGAAGCAAATTTAAAGAAAAGCGGAGGTTTTCTAGGTTGACTTCCAAACAAGCTACTGTTAATTTAGAAAGATATATAATTTTGACTGAGGAAACGTTATGACGTCCTAAATGGACCACTTCTAAAACCCTGATTTTAAGTGATAGTGAAATATTTACAGAAGTTTCTCCATTGCAAGAGCTCAGACAACCCTAAAGCATGGTGCTGTCCCATTTAAAATTTTTATCTACATTGGGCTAGAAAGTGAAAACTCTGAATAGTCCACGAGTAACAATTTAAGCATCTGGTGGTAGCTGTGAAGTGAGAATGTTCTACTAGTTGGAGTTTAGGTTGATTTTATGGAGCAAGAGAGCTTATTCCTCTGCTGGTACCACTGAGCAAGCTTGGACTCCGGTTCCACGTCCAGGAACACGAGGCTGCTAGAATTGGAAATACGTTTCTGATGTTCTGTCCGAAGTTTGCTGGTGATGAGAGATTGGTGTCTATAGCATTAGCACCCTGCTTTTAACTGAGAAGTCAACTTTTAAGCTCTTTAAAACGTGTTAGTGAAAGATCCAGACAGGCTCACTAAATTACTGCACGAAACGCTAGCAGATGTTTTGAGGAAGTCCATCTCTTAGTCTCCCTCGTTTACCAGTCTCCGTCCTTCTCCCCAAATTGCCAATCTGTCCTCAAATTAAACTGTATAACTGGCCATGGACACACTAGTGTCACCTCTTTGTCTTGTAAAATCACAGCCCGACACTCGGAACCGTCGGAACCGGTTGTCTTTCCTTCCTAATGAAGGGGGGAGGGGGAATAGTTGATTTCTTTCGCTTGCTCTTTTTGACAGTTAAGGCTTGTTTTGTTTTTGAGAAGTATACTTGGACGGAATAGAAATCAGAACTTTAAAGAATGGCGAGCTTGATTAGGATGCTTTTGTGAAATACAGTTGTTGTTAGTGTTAAAGGAGGAAAATGATGAACTGGTCTGTTTGTCTTCTGGCTTCATGACGCCCTGCCTTCCACGCTGAAAGGTGGCCGTGGTGTCTAGGCAGGGCCTTGGGCGACATCCAAGGCATTCGCTGCACTGCAGCACCGGGTGGAGTGTCGGAACCTCGCGGAGGCCGCTGGCTGGCGTGGGCGTGGGAGGCAGACGGGCCCTGCTGGGCACTGGCCAGCACCTGGAACCCAAGCTCCCGGTCACACATCCCATTTGTGTTTCCATTTAGGTGCCCGAACTCACTGTACTGCCGTCTGTTCTCTGTATTTTCATTTTGAGACGCAGAAATGTTTTCTACATTCACAGCATGAGAACTTCAGGAAAAGACAAATCGAAGAGCTGAAGGGACAAGAAGTCAGTCCTAAAGTGTACTTCATGAAGCAGACCATCGGGAACTCCTGCGGCACAGTCGGGCTCATTCATGCCGTGGCCAACAATCAAGACAAACTGGACTTCGGTACGCGTGGGTTTTGAGGCCGGTCGTCCTTGATCTGAACTGGAAATGCGGGAGTTCAGAAAGCAGAGTTAACTGTAACACTTCAGTTCCCAAACCCCCAGGGTCTGTTCAGCAAATTCATTGCCTTAAAATCTTTTTGGAACCTTGTTTAGTCATGGTTACTACTTATCCAGGTATAATCCTCGAGCAAATCCTTACTCTTTCTTTTGAGGAGAGGAAACGCATTTGCAAAGATGCATGGTTTGGCTGCTCCCTGTGGAGCGAAAGTCTCAGTTTTGGGCTGTTTCGAACGCCCCTTTGCAGATGCAGTTCCCTTTGCTCACAGCTTCCGTGGCTCTGACGTGAAGGACACTTGACAGCCGGTTAGTGTAGCGATTCTCACGTGGTCCCACTCAGTTCTCAACATGCTGGAGAGCTGGAGATGAGCTTAAGCCAGAAAACAACAATAGGACATCTAGTTGTCTTTGACGGTTCATAAGCAACAGGAGAACCAAAGCAGCTTAGAGCAGCCGGACACAGTGTGAGTTGCTGCCAGGAGGGGTAGCAGCAGGTAGAAACCTTGAACAAAGTCAGGCCAAGGGCTCCAGCTCCCTTCCGGTGAATGCCGTGGGGAGGACGTGGGAGAGATGAGTCTGAGCCCTCGTGGTTGTGTGACGTACACTTAACAGCACAGTTCAAATAACGTGGCCGTTGTGTGTGATTTAGACCAAGGGTCAGCAAACTTTTTCTTAAAAGGCCAAAGAGTAAATCTTTTAGGCTTTGGGGGCCAGACGGTCTCTGCCCTGTAGCACAAAAGCAGCCGTAGATATGGTTGGATGTAAACCAGCAGATGTGGCCGTGTTCCCGTCAGACTTTATTTATAAAAATAGGGAACAGTGGTTCGCTGGCTCTTGATCCAGACAGTGGCTGGGGGTGGCTAGGAATTGAGTAATTTTAATAGTTCACACTGTTCCCTTGTAGCAGGTCAAATTTTTCTTCTTTCTTTTTTTCTTTTTTTTAACAAGGGAAGTACGGCTAAGACTTTACTCTTAGTATATTTTTTAAAAAACTTATTTTTTACTTTTATTTTTTTTCCTAACCACTAGACAACCAGGGATCTTAGTGTGTAAGTATATGTTTGAGATTAATACAAAGACCTATCTGGCCATAAACATCCAGATCATCTAGAAATTATTATTTTTTTTTTTTTTTGAGACAGAGTCTCACGGTGTTGCCCTGGCTTGAGTGCCGTGGCATCATCCTCGCTCACAGCAACCTCAAACTCCTGGGCTCAAGCGATCCTCCTGCCTCAGCCTCCCGAGTAGCTGGGACTACAGGCATGCACCACCATGCCCGGCTAATTTTTTCTATATATTTTTAGTTGTCCAATTAATTTCTTTCTATTTTTAGTAGAAACAGGGTCCTGTTCTTGCTCAGGCTGGTTTCGAACTCCTGAGCTCAAACAATCCGCCCGCCTTGGCCTCCCAGAGAGCTAGGATTACAGGCGTGAGCCACTGTGCCCGGCCTTGAAATTATTTTTAAAATATTGATTAAGCCATATTAAAAAGCTGCGGCTTAATCCTTTCTGTTTCTTCTGTAGTCAGCCTCACTGTAGAGTGCTGTGTTCCTGAGGTCTGGGGTGCTGTAAGTTTTGTTAACCAGGGTAATGGACTGTCGAAGACGTAAAGACTTACAGCCCTCCTCATAAAGTTAAGAGGATTCCTATCACTTCCAAATTTCAAAATGGTCTCCATTTAACAAATTTAAGTTTAGAGCTGAAAGTTCAAATTGAGGTCTTACGAAATATAAGCTGTAGCTGTTGTAATTAGCGTCTCTTGGGCTTATCCACACAGAGCAGTAACAAAATGCTCATGCCAACAGTTAGCCAGCCAGATGTCTCTATGCCAGATTGTTTGGTTCTTCAAATTTCTATTCAAGATCTTCGTGTTAATTTTTATCAGGGTAACCTGAAGAACTAAGATGGTATTGCTAACCTGAAATAAAAATCTTGGTTTGGGAACTGTTGTTAAATGAGAATGTGATTGTAGCATCCTGTATACGATGGATGTTAATCGTGCATTGTTAAGTGCTGTAGATCCAGCAATAGACAAGGCAGCCCTGTCTTTATGGCACTAATAATCTCACAAGTGTTTGTTACAAATGGGTAAGTGCTGTAAGAAAGTGGTAGGAGATTTGAGAGATGGGTTTAAGGTGGGAGGGGGAAAGGGTCAGTGTGGCAGAGAACAGAAGCAAGGAAGAGCTGGGCACACAGGAGGAAGGGAGAGGCCTTCTGGTCTGAATGCAGCTGAGTAGAGAGTTGTTGGAAGAAGGGACAGCTCGTCCAGATCCTTGGAGGCCGTAGTAAAGATTCAGGTTGCCCACGTGACCAGCTATGCAAAGGCTTGAGTCAGCAATAAATGTGTACATATTTGTATTATTTTATCTCTATCAATATATGCATTTTTTTTTTAAGAGGATGGATCAGTCCTGAAACAGTTTCTTTCTGAGACAGAGAAGATGTCTCCTGAAGACAGAGCAAAATGCTTTGAAAAGAATGAGGTAGGAAGAGAACTTTCAGAGTACCGCTTTTAAATAACTCCAGAGATGTCTGTGCTAATCATTTTCTGTTTTTTGCAGGCCATACAGGCAGCCCACGATGCCGTGGCACAGGAAGGCCAATGTCGGGTAAATGCAAATGCCAATCAGAGCCAGGCTGCCCTGGGGCTGCGTTTCCACTGAAATACGTGCAGGAATCTCTTACCGGAGCACAGCAAATGTTATCCACCGAGAGGATTCTACCCAAATAATGCTTTGACTGGACCTGTTCATAAAAATGGCTTTTCAGAAATCTGACTGGTAGTTGAAATAATAGTCTTGAGTAAATTCAGACAGTATTTTGTTTAGATTCATGGTAGAAAATATTTGCATGCTGTATGTCCAATAAAGGGCTGACAACTGGAATCTATAAAGAACTCAGGGAAATCAGTAAGAAAGAAATCAACCCCATTAAAAAGTGGGCAAAAGACATGAGCGGAAAATTTTCAAAAGAAAATAGACTAATGGCCAACAAACATACGAAAACATGCTCGATGTCTCTAATCATCAGGGAAATGCAAATTAAAACCACAAGGAGATATGACTTAACTCCAGGGAGAATGGCTTTTATCAAAAAGTCCCGAAACAATGAAGGCTGACGTGGATGTGGAGAGATAGGAACACTCGTACACTGCTGGTGGGGCTGCAAACTAGTGCAACCTCTGTGGAAAGTTGTATGGGGAAACCTCCAAGAACTAAAAGTAGAGCTACCATTTGATCCAGCAATCCCACTGCTGGGTATTTACCCAAAGGAAAATAGATCCAAATGAGTCTGATGGAGTCATACCTCAACTAGTTAACTGAGCATTTCAAATATCCTTCTCACAGACTGTTAGGGAGAATAAGATATATCAACAAAGACAATTTCTAGAAGGCTTAAATATCCCATAAATCTGAATAGAACCTCCGAATCAACTGCTAAACTCAGATGACAGTGCCTTCGTAACTGCAGTTGGCTCTGCCCCCTTCTAATCTCGACCTTGGGTGAGACACTTACCTTCCCTAAGCCTTAATTTCCTCCTCAGTAAAAAGTCTATAACAGGCCGGGCAGGGTGGCTCACGCCTGTAATCCTAGCACTCTGGGAGGCCGAAGCGGGTGGATCGCTCAAGGTCAGGAGTTCGAGACCAACCTGAGCAAGAGCGAGACCCCGTCTCTACTAAAAGATAAGAAAGAAATTAGCCAAACAACTGAAAATATATATACAAAAAATTAGCGGGGCCTGGTGATGAGCACCTGTAGTCCCAGCTACTCGGGAGGCTGGGGCAGGAGGATCACTTGAGCCCAGGAATTTGAGCTTGCTGTGAGCTAGGCTGACGCCACAGCACTGTAACCCGGGCAACAGAGTGAGACTGTCTCAAAAAAAAAAAAAGTCTGTAATAGCATCCCCATGGAGTTGTTCTGACAGTTACAGTGTATCTACCTTAATGGGCTTAGTATGTTGGAAATATACAAATAATGATTTTTAAGAATACAAGCAAGTTGGTTCAAGCATATTTCACCTGAATGGCAAGATAATTTATTTTTAACAAGTTCATCTTGTACTCATTTTCAAAAAAAATTTCTTGACTCTCTTCAGGTAGATGACAAAGTGAACTTTCATTTTATTCTGTTTAACAACGTGGATGGCCATCTCTACGAACTTGGTACGTTTCACTCCGTTTTTGGAATCCAGTATAGCTTCATGCATTCTTTCGGGCTTAATTTCTTGTACTGTTATGTGACTTTATGGTACTTGGCATATCATTTTTTTAATTTTTAATTTTTTTAAAAAAGATTTAGGGGATACAAGCGCAGTTTTGTTACACGGATATATTGCGTAGCGGTGAAGTCTGGGCTTTTTGTGTAACCGTCACCCAAACAGTGTACATTGTACCCAGTAGGTAATCCATCCCTCACCCCCTTCCCACCTTCCCCGTGTCATTGTTTATGAAGCCACAGTAACACGGTGTTCTCATGGGGACACTTAACCCCTTGTCAAACTCAGAGCAACTTCTCAGACAACTCACCTACTGAATGAACGGCTTTAGTCACAAACCGATAAAGAGAATAAATCTGATAACCGGTTAAAGTATGCGCGTTCAGACTTTGTCTCTTCATCAGCTCCTACAGCATCCTCTAGTATCAGCCTTTTCGGATAAAGGATACTTTTGGAAAAGGATCAGTGCCTGAATATGTCCTTGTTTGTGTAAAAAGAATTTGGGCATGTTGGAGTAATTTCTATTAACTGGTTTATGACCTCAAGAGAGATGATCCATCTTGTAAGATCCGTCCCTTTCGTATTAATGCAGAAGGCTTGCAACAGTGTTGCCTCAAGTCGAGACGCCACCTGTGGGCTCGCAGGGCAGAGCAGACCTGGGGGCAGTCTGCGGTCGTTGGAGGGCAATGAAATCCCTTCTTGCCTCCCCTTCCTGTGCCCACGCTCCGAGTCACAGCTGGCGCCTGACTCCGGCTCTGTGGTCCTTCCCAGGAGGTGGGGCACGAGCCCCTCTATTAGCGGAGCTGAACTGAGCTCGTGCGATCTTAATTGTGGATTAGAATTGCCTGGGATGGGCATCGAGGAACACTTGAACCTCATTGGCAGCCTGTCGCTTCATAACCAGGCTTCCTTTCGTGGGTTTGGCGGTGGTATCTGGAAGACTCTAAAACTCCCACTGTGGGCTGGGACAGTGACCAGACAACATGCAGAGAAAACTGACGTGCCCGGCTTCCTTGTTGCAGATGGACGGATGCCTTTTCCGTTGAACCACGGCGCCAGTTCAGAGGACCACCTGCTGCAGGTAGGTAACCTTTGAAATGCATCTCTACTAGGGCCCAGATTTCTGTGGCTAAATTATCTGTTCTAAATGGCTAACACTCTTTAAGTTCAGCCAGTATCAATTGTCTAGGTTAACAGCACCCTTTAGGGCTTGAAGATCATCTTAGTAATTCTGTCTGCCTTATTTTATAGCAAGTGGTTTTAAACAGGGTCCTTCGGAGAAGCCTTGACTAATCCGTGTCGTGTGCTGCTTTGTTTCCCTGTGGGATTAGGGTGACCATTGTCCTCCTGTCAGATGACATCGAAGCTAAAAGCTCACAGGACAGCCACCCGAGCCTTTCCTAATCCCTGTAACGTTGCTGGATTCGGGTCGGTCTCGTAGATAGTGATTTCGTTTAGGTGGTGAGATTCAGGAGCTTTTTCTTCCCAAGTGGTTCGCTATTGCAGAATGAAGAAGCAGATTCAAAACATGCTTGACAAGAACTCTAAGACCCAGGATCACCTCTTGATTCTGGACAAGAATTGGCAGAGTAGGCCCCTTCACCCTAAAAATGAGTCTCCAGAGTTGAATCAATTTGCTGTCATAAAGGCAGATTGCTCAGTTATGATAAAATACAAAAAATGCTGTTAAGGTTTAGCTACCTCATTTGTAATGATAGCTAATTCTCTCTTGAGAGTTTGCTGTGTGCAGATGACGCAAGGTTTTTCCGTAAAGAGCCAAACAGAAAACATTTTAGGCTTTGTGTGGTGTACGGCTGTGTTGTACACCTTCAATTCTGCTGTTCCATCTCTACAGCAGCCTGTGGACGGTATCTAAATGAATGTGTGTATCTGCGTTGCACCAAAACTACTTTTTTCACAAGAACAGGCAGCAGGCTGGATGTGGCCCGCAGACTGCGGTTTGCTGAGCCCTGCGCTAAATGCTATTCTAAGCGATTTATATCATTTTTAGAGTTCTTTTAATGACATAGGTGTGTGTCGTCATCTCCATTTTACAGACGAGGAAACTCAGGTGTAAAGAGGTTGGTTGAATAGTGCCCGAGAGCAATGGCTGAAAAGGCAGAGGCACGATTCAAACCTAAACTGTGTGCATCTGGAATCTGCTCCTTGCCACCGGCCAATGGGACCTTTCTTTCTAAGGGACCTATCTTTGGAACCTCTCAGCCTTACGATCCCAGTGGAGCAGATCATGCTGCTCTAGCAGGGAGGGTCACTTTACCGAGTTGGCTGCCGCACACACCTGATGTCAATGAAAGCTAATTCCTGGTATGCTGCCGAAACAATGATCAGGAATGAAGACTAGATCTAGAGAGGCAGGATTGGGGGGGGGGGGTGTTGCATGAGAGATTCAGAATTTACTTGTGGGAGAGAATAAGAACACAGGCAGAATTTCTGGTCTTTGATCCCTTTGGGGGAAAGACTCTGGTCTTTCTGATAAAGCTTTGAAGGTACATGCTAGCTCATATCCAAGATACTAATACCATAAAAATGTGTCCCACATCAGGATACCTAATGTTACATGAGTAGGATTTGAGGTGTAGGGGGGGAAAACTTTTAAATTATTCTAATTAAAATCTCACATAAAATTAAATGAGATTCTGATTAAATTCAACCAGCATGTTAATTAGTTAGGTTCTTACCCTAAGTAAGGCTGGTTCTGTATAGTTAAAGATGTTTTAGGTTATCTAAACGTCACACTAAATTACTGTTAAACTGGTGAGAAAATACGTAAACCTAATCCGAGTACCCGAACTTGGATGCGTGAGGTCACGCACGTTGTCTGTTGGGAAGATGGCTTTTCTCTTCCCTTAATGTCAGTGCCGAGTCCTGCAGGAAAGTTGATTTGGGGAAGGAAGGTCTGGAACATTCACATATTAAAAATCCTTATAGCTAAAATGCAGATGCCAATCTCCATCCCCTTTAGTTTTTAAATGTGGTTCCAGGGCAGGAACAAAGCTCCAGTGTTTGATGCTTTCTGAGGGTGAAACCCGTTACTGAGTTGGCGATTCCTGGACTTGAGGAGCTCTAGTGTCCCTAAATCGCAGAGTGTTCTTTTTTTCTTTCAGGTCTTAAGTTTAGCGTGGCTTGTGGAGCTTTCTTTCCACTGCGCTTTTTAGAAATTGAACAGAGTGATTGATCAATCCCAAAGCATTTAAGCCCTAGAATCTGGTAAATACCTAACGGTGGGATCAGTTTTCTGTTGTCAACCTTTGTAATCTAGGTCTTAGAAGTAGTAACACACGTCTCTTCACCGTAAATCTCTAAGAATCCACCCCTTGTCTGTACCTGGAATACCAGGTAAACTTTGAGGCTGTCTTGTAAACTGTTGGCTTGGAAGAAAATTGTCTCCACTCCAGGAATTCCTAAGTCAGGAGAACTTTTCTCTTGTGCCCTCTTAGGGAAGAGAGATCAATTTTCTATCTTGTTTAGATTTGAGGAAAAGGACATTAATAGTTTAGTTTTCTTGCCAAAACGAGTCTCAAGGTGAGAGAAGCGCAGAGCATTCGGGGGAAAATGATAAAGGAGTCGGAGCTTCTGAAGTCAAATCCACGGTGTGTGTTCCTGTTGCGTCCATCACCGGATTTTTTCACGCTTGCCTTAAGCCCTGGTTTTCAAGTTCAAGGAGGGATTTAAAGTTGATCAGGGTAAACTTTGAGCATTTATAGGCCTGGGAGGTACTTTCCCTCTGAAGCTTTTGTGCGGAGCTCTTGCTGTTTGGATGTTAACGACGTTCCTCCTTTTCAGGACGCCGCCAAGGTCTGCAGAGAATTCACCGAGCGTGAGCAGGGGGAGGTCCGCTTCTCTGCCGTGGCTCTCTGCAAGGCAGCCTAGTGCCCCGCGGGAGGGGCTCGCCCTCTTCCCCTCCTCCCTTCCACGTGAAAATATACACCTCCCCAAGCAGTCTAGAACGCTCCAGCGTTTGTGAAACACAGCTGTCCCCCGCCCGATCCGCACACGAGCCCTCCCCCCAGCCACGCCCAAGCACACGCCGTCCATCAAGCCCAGCTGGGTGTGAGCTTCAGATGGCGAAGCCTTCCCCCCCCCCGTGTCTCGTATCTAAATATCCGACGCTTTAAGTGGCTACTTTGGTCTGTGTCTGTAAGTTAAGCCCTCGGTGTGGTTTAATTGTCCTTACAAGGAATAAATCTTTTCTGCTGATAAGAGATAAACTTAAACTTGTTCTCATTTTCTTTTACCTTTTCCCCCAGTAGATCTCAAATTATTTTTAGAGTAATCTACAAATGTTTTCCATATAAGCATCTCGTAGAGCGCAGCTGAGAAAATTACCATAAAAATATTGGTTTGGTGCGTCTCTAGACTTTTCCTATGCATTTATATTCCCTATGTGTACCTGTGGAAACTAATGTTTAAAAAATTTTAAACAGTGTTTTTTTGAATAATTGTAGATCTATGGAAAAATTGAAGATATTACAGGGATCACATAAACTCCTCACCTAGTCTCTCTGTTATTAAGATATTGATACGTTGCTGTTAACCCAGGTCCATGGTTTATTCAGATTTCCTTCGTTTTTACCTAACGTCCTTTTTCTGTTTCAGGATACAACATCATATTTAGTTGTCATGTCTCGTTAGACTCCTTTCGGGTGTGTCAGTTTTTCAGACTTCTCTTGTTTTTGATGATCTTGACGGTTTTGAGGAGTACTGGACAAGTACCGTGGAAGACGCCCCTCTGTTGGGACTTGTCTAATGTCTTCTGATAATTAGGTTTATGGTTTGGGGGAGGAAGACCACAGAAGTACCATTCTCATCTTATAAAAAGGGTACATAAGCATGATTTACCACCGTTGATACTGTCCTTGATCACCTGGCTGAGGTGGTGGTTGTCAAGTTCCTCCACTATAAAGTTACTCGGCCTGCCTGGCCCATACCGTGCTCTTTGGAAGGGGGTCACTCTGCAAAACCCACACTTAAGGAGTGGGGATTTATATTCTGTCTCCTTGAGGGCAGACTATCCACATAAATGATTTGGGATTCTTTTGCAAGGGAGATTTGTGTCTTTTTAATCGTTTCTATCAGTATGAACTCAATGTGCCTTATACTGTGGGTGTATGTTATAATCCAATCCCCTGGGAGCTATTTCAGTTGGCTCTTGGGTCCCTTTGACATACCCCAATCAATGTAGGGTTTTTTTTAGCAGTTCCTTTCTATAATTTTTTTTTAAACAAATGTCTTTGGCATTTGTTAAACCTTACTTTGTAGATAAGTGTATCCTTATTTTATAGATAAGGACGTACTATGTAACTTACATGCTTTTGTTGAAGATTAAATGAGGACACTTGTTCTCGACGGTGGATACTGTAACAGTTCCCTTGTAGTTACACAAATTAGGGGCAGTGTGGGAAGGAACTCGGTGCTTCCTGCCTCTACTGCAATCCTCACAGAAGTGCTCTATCCTGTCTGAGGCCGGGAATCCAGGTAATCTGGATCTCAGCTGCCTCAGTGGTTTTAGCTCCCATTCTTCAGTGGTGATACTTCCAACTTCAACTTCTAAGTGAAGGTATCTCAGTTTCTGGAAAGAAAGTGATCACATCTATGGACACCCTATGAATGTAAAAACTATACGGTGATTCAAGTGATTCTAGTTGGTTAGAGTTGAAGCTAGGGGGACGCATTTTAAATGCTACCTTGGTGCATGTCTGCCATGTAATTATTTTGAAGATTAACTTAGGGGAAGGGAAGGAAAATACCCAGATTTGGATAATCTAAGCCACGTGATAGATTCCGTTCCCTGGTCACACTCACAATTGACACCCTTAAACTGATTCAAAATCAGATTCTATACTAACTAATGTGTCCTCCTCACTCTCTTGGGAGTTAGATATTTTCCATAGTGTTAATCGTTCTCTAAAAGGCAGGCTTTGAAAGAAATACATTAGTAGGTGCGGTCATCAGAATCAGTGAACTAATTATCAATACATCATTGTTAACTAAAGTCCACACTTTGTTCACGTTTCTTTAGTGTTCACCTGCTGCCCCCAGGATCCCACCCAGAACACCAGGTGACACCTAGCTGTCCTCTCTCCTCGCGCTGCCCTCGGCTGTGACTGTCACCCCAAAACCAAGTGCTTTGGCTCAGGATGCTGCTTTGGCTTCCTCGCCTGACAGTTCCGCTTGTCCTTGGTCTCCTAAAGTGACACCTTCCAGGCCGTCAGCTCCACCCCTCACCACCTGGTGCCTCGGCCACCCTAACCCCTGCCTCGGTTTCCTCATCTGTAGAGTAAGGACAGTATCTGTCTCATAGGGTTGTTGTGAGAAACGTGAGGATATTTGGGAAGTTCTTGGGGATGTGCCTGGAACATAGGAAGTGTTGTTTTCGTTTTTGTCACCACTTAGCTTCTTTGAGTCCCTCTCTCCTTTTTCTCTGGCCTTAATGCCAAGGTACAAAGTGCCCTTTTCTGCTCCATGTCAAACCAGACCACATGTCCTGGGATGATGCCCCACTTCCAAAACAGCTTTCCTTAAGTTGTCATCCTGTGCCGTAGCTCCCAGTCCATCGGCGCCTGTTTCTTTGCAGGGAGCGAGGTACATTCTGTCTCACATTAAGATGTGAAAAGTATACGTGTATTTATCCTCTTGTGGGTGCTGATTTTTAAGGAGGGAATCGTATAATTTAAAATGTAAAAGACAACTTGCTAAGGACAGAGAGGTGTTTCGAAAACAGATTTATAGGTTTGTCTGCTTTGGTTGACATTAAGGTGTCCCTGGTCACTAAAATAAACAACATTCCTATGTCCAGTGTTTAGATTTTTAAATCTAAATTGAAGGTCGGGTGTGGCAACTCAGGCCTGTGATCCCATCACTTTGAGAGGCTGAGACAGGAGGATCACTTGAGCTCAGGAGTTCAAGACCAGCCTGGGCAACATAGTGAGACCCCATCTCTAAAATATCAGCTGGGCGCAGTGGTGTGTGCCTGTAGTCCCAGCTACTTGGGAGGCTGAGGCAAGACGATGGCTTGAGCCCAGCAGTTTGAAGTTGCAATGAGCTATGATTGCACCACTGCACTCCGGCCTGGGTGACAGAGAGAGAGAGACCCTGTCTCTAAAAAACTAAAACTAAAAGTCAATCAATTAATCAATCTAAATTGAGTAGCTAATACCTGAATCCCCTATTTCACATCCAAGCCCCCTGAGTAATGGCAGGACAAATGATTTATTCACAGCTATCCTTGCTGTGTCCAGTAGGCAGCAGCATAGGGAAGCTTATGGCAATGGTGTAGCCAGACAGGATCAGCCAGAAATGCCAGCAGCAGCGGGTGACGGAGCCCCTTCAGAGGCAAGAGGGAGCAATAGCACAGGTATCTTCATTTTGGCCCGGGGTTCTGGACTGAATGAAGCAGCCCAGAATCTAGATTGGCCAAAGCTACCCCGGTGCATTGGGAACTACTTGTTGGTCCATTCATAATTTTGATCAAGTTCTATTTATTTTTTCACAATGATAAATAGGAATAAACAGTAATAATTTCAAATCACAAGTTCACTGTAAATGAATGTTTCCTCTGCTGATGTTGAGTTAGGCATTATCCCAAATATAATCGATCGTATATAATCAATTCTATATCTAGTAAAATCTTGCTTCAAATAGTGGAATTAATTGTATAATATGAAATTGTTAGATTTTTTAGGAAAAGATTTTCTTCAACACTTCAGTCAAACAAAGTTAATTTTAATTTTCATATTACCCAGTTTGCTTCCATCAAGAGAATGGGATCTGGTCCCAGCGCTGACAGTAATTAGTTCAGGGATAGTAACCGATTTTCTTTTCCTTTCTTGATCTCAGTTTCCTCATTTTTTCAAAGTAAAAGAAATAAGTAGATGTAAAGCCTACTAAAAAAGTCCCTTTTTCTCTATGCATTTATATGCCACAAGCTCTGAAAATGTCCTGAAAATTATTTTGAGAAAATAGTAACATCAACGAAATGAGTTATTATTTTCCAGGGTAACAGTTTTAAGGGGTAAATACCCATTTGGCTATGTAAGTCCTAATAAATCTCATTCCCTTGTGGTCACAATTCCAACAACTACAGTTTGAAATAGCAGGTTTGGGATGAGACCAGATCATCAATTTTAGAGTTTTCTATGTTCTACATTTTTTAACTTAATGTAATTTTTTTCATTATAATAAATTTATTTCCCTTTTAGTGCTTTTTTGGCGTTCTTAAAATTTAGCAGAAAATCTTTTTAATGGATGCTTTTAAAAGAAAGAGGTTATGAAATAAGGGTCAGAATTAGTGAAAGACATACTGGGGAAGGAGCAGGAATTTTATTCTAGACTCAGACTGGAAGGGTTCTTAGAGTTTGAATGTCACTAAATCCTTTGTTTCGTGTATGAATCCTCTCTGCTTTTCTATTCAGCCAGCAGGTATTTTTTTGCACCTCTAGTTCTAGCAAAGCCCAAAGGTGAGTGCTTCAGAGGAGGAGAACGTTATTTAGGGGCCACCAAGCTGACCACCAAAAGCGGTTTTGTGAGAAACTTAATTTTAACAACATGTGTTAACTTTCCATAAACAACTTCATTATCTGTGCCAACAGAAGTCAGTATTTGCATTGGTACATTAAATCTGCTTTAACTTAACTATTTAAGTAATTTTGTGTCTGAGATTCTGAGAGTTTTATAAGAAAAAGGCCATATAACTTGTAAGGAGTTGGCAAACCGTTCAGCTTCCAGAGAGGGTCACTTCTTATAGCCAGCCCTTCTCGAAGTGCGGTCTGGGGACGCCCGGGGCCCCCTGAGACCTTATAGGGAGTCTATGACGTCAGAAATATTTGCATAATTACACAAAGACGTCGTGTACCTTTCCACTCTCAAGAACGCACCAGACAGTGGTATTGAAACAGATTCAACGTAGAAGCAGACACACGAGTCAACTATCACTATTAAGCCCATATGTTGTTTTAAATAGAAAAATGTAAAACAATGCCATTCTTCTCATTAACTCTTTTTTACAGAAAATGTAGTTATTTTTTGCCAGAAGTATCGTTACCATATTTGTAATTTTTACTTTTCAATTAATAAACCCTTTAAATTATTCTCAGCTTTAACTGCTAAGATGGCATATACCAGTAGACATAAGCCACCCAAAGAAAAGCTATTTGAGGTCCTCGGTAATCTTTACAAGTATCAAGAACCTCTAGTTCTTGAGGTTCCTGAGGCCAAAAAGTTTGAGCATTGTTGGACTAAAGTCAAATACTGAGCTAGGGATATTTTCCTCTCATGTTTCTTTTAATATTTATTTTGCTTCTGATAGCTTTTGCATAGTTACAAAAAGCTACATGCAGAATATTGCTCTTTCTTAAGTTTCCATGTCTCCATAATCATTACTTTTATATTTGTAATCCCTGTTATGTTCTATGATACTAATACGTGATATTATAATTGAATCATTCCTTTTATAACAGTGTATGTTTTTGTTATGAAATATACTACCACAAAATTCTTTTACAAACCTTGCTTCTTTTGAAATGTGCCTTGGAGGTGAATTCCCGCTATGGTATTGCCATGTCAGAAAGCACAAACATTTTAACAGTTTCTAAATGAATCGCCGAACTCCATCCCCCAAATCTGTTCTAATTTATGGTGCCTTCAATAACCGAATGCCTCTGTTTCTGACACCCTGTCAGAGTGTTGAGAAATAATTTTCACTGTTCTTGATTGTTTAATACCTAACATTTTACCGATGCCCACAGAGATGGTTTCTTTTTTATTTTTTGGGGACAGAGTCTCACTCTGTTACCCGGGCTAGAGTGCCGTGGTGTCAGCCTAGCTCACAGCAACCTCTAACTCCTGGGCTCAAGCGATCCTCCTGCCTCAGCCTCCTGAGTAGCTGGGACTACAGGCATGCGCCACCATGCCCGGCTAATTTTTTCTATTTTTTAGTAGAGACATGGGGTCTCGCTCTTGCTCAGGCTGGTCTCAAACTCCTGACCTTGAGCGATCCACCCGCCTCTGCCTCCCAGAGTGCTAGGATTACAGGCGTGAGCCACCGCGCCCGGCCAGAGATGGTTTCTTGATTGACAGTTCTGAACAAGACCAGCTTTTAGAAAATGGGAAGTGAGAGAAATAAGAAATGCAGGTGAGTCAGAAACCCAGCCATCTGTGGCCTAACAAGCCCTCCAGGTGATTCTGATGTAGCTAAAGTTCGAGGACTGGTCTAGGGACTTCTATATACGCCTGCGTACACGATCTCCCTTCTCACGAACGGCACAAGTTGCGAACTGTAACGCAAACCCGACCCCACTCTCGGTGGATTGAAAACGGAAACCATTTTGAGCTTTCTGGACAAGCTGCAGAAATCCTGGGACAGTCACTAACGTCCCTGCCCCGGGGCCAACGGTACAGGTAGGTGTGTGCTCCTGGCCTAACGTGGCCCCAGTTTATCGCAGCAGATGAGGCAACACGTGGAAATGGCTCAGAAGGGTCAGCCCCGCAGGCCTGGACTCCGTCCGGGCACCGCCTCTCTCAAACCCGCTCTGTGCCAGGGCCTCTGCGGGAGGGTCTGGGAAAGTCAGTGATGCCAGCCCTCGAGCCACGGCAGAGGGCTCTCGCCCTCTCTGTCCATCAAAACTCACCACTCGGTGCAAACAGAGAGACAGAGGGACGCACTGAGAACTGACCAAAAGCAAAGTGTTTAGAGAAGGCGCGGATTCTTCAACGCCGAGTCCTAATCACCATGGTCTTTCCGAAGACTCCCAGCTGCCTTCTCGCACAGAACTTTCTGATTTGCTCTTTTCTATCCTTTCGCTTCCTCGTTTCTTAATTTTTTTTATTTTCCGTCACTCAATCCCGTTAAATATTCGGCGAGAACCTATAGGGGAACCAAGCGTGACGGGATGAATAAATAAGATGTAGGGCCTGCTCTCGGGAAGCCCGTGTTTGGTGATACTCCACACTCGGGTGGCCGCCGTTTGAGGGCTGAAGTTCGTGCCGGGCGGTGAACTCGTTGTGGGGGCTCGAAAACGAACGCAGCGTGGCCCGTGCACCGGAGGAGGGGCGGGCGCAAGCCACGTGAGAAGGGCTGCAGGGAGGTGAGAAGGCAGAGAGGCAAGCATGATGGAATCCACCCGAAGGAGCTGAGGACTCCTGGGCGGAGCATCTTCCCTGGGAGCCGGGCTGGCCAGGACAAGGGTGGCGGACGGAGGGGCGGCGCGTGTTAGCGCAGCGTCTGGAGGGAGGGGAGACGACCCTGGCAGCTCGAGTGCAAGTTTCATAGCCGAAGATGAGGCTGGCAAAGCAGGCCGGGGCTGGGCTGTGAAGGATGCCATACGCCACGTGGCAGGCTTGGGAGTTGGGACCTGGTTCTGGAAGGAGTAGAAGTTTGCAGGGGTTTTATTAAGTGGGGAAGAGAGACAGACGGTCAGGTGCAGGCGTTAGAAAGCAGTGGGAAGGATGGACTTGAGGAGATAAAGGGAAGGAGCAAGTGTTTTAATTACAGTCACTTTGTAAAGAATGACCCTAAACTTGATGACCAAAAACGATGATGATCTGTTACTGCTCACAGTTGTGTGTCAGCCGAGTGGCTCCTCTGCTGGTCGTCCTGAGTCCGCTCGCGTGGCCGCGTTCGACTGGTGGGCTGCAGAGGGTGGCCTCAGCGGGGACACGCCGTGGCTGGGTCTCTGTCCACGTGGTCTCAGGACCTTTCTCTCTCTGTGGTTGCTCTTCATCCAGTGTCAAGGCTGCGTTTCCTTACGTGGTGGTGAGAGCACTCCACGGAGCTGAGAGCTGAGGCTACAAATCTCGAGTCCCTTCCTTGTAGGTCACGCGGTGCGACTTCCGCTGTGATTAACTGGTCAAAGCCCTGTCACAGAGGTGTAAATCAAAGGAAGCTGGTTTATTGGGGACCACACGATCAATATAGAAGGTTGTTTTCAGAGTCTAGGCAATAGACAGAGAGAGGTTGAACTAAGTTGGAAGTGATGTGAGTGGGCCGGGCGCGGTGGCTCACGCCTGTCATCCCAGCACTCTGGGAGGCCGAGGTGGGAGGATTCCTTGAGATCAGGAGTTCCAGACCAGCCTGAGCAAAAGCGAGAATCCTGTGTCTACCAAAAACAGAAAAAATTAGCCAGGCATGATGGTGTACACCTGCAGTCCCAGCTACTCTGGAGGCTGAGGCAGGAGGATCACTTGAGCCCAGGAATTTGAGGTTGCTGTGAGCTAGGCTGACTCCACGGCACTCTACCCAGGGTGACAGAGTGAGACGCTGTCTCAAAAAAAAAAAAAAAAAAACCGTACAATAGGACATTGTATTAAAAGCTCAGATGCGAGTTGCAGGCAAAGTTCTCTGAACCACAGGTTGCAGGGGTAGTTGGTGTGCGTCCTCCACGCGCTTCATCTGCCAACCCTCCCTCCCCCAGCTGTTGTGAGTGTTGGCTAATAACTCTCAGCTGTTCCTTTCTTTGGAAAATTGCTCTTGGCCAAACAGGAGCTGTGTGTTGGGGGCGGGTATACGCCTCCCCCCCGACTGACTGGCGCAGGGCACAAAAGGGCAGCCCCTTGCCTGCGGGTGGGACTGACTCGGTGGTACAATCCGAGCACCCGAGCTTCTCTGTGGGATCCGACGGAAGCTGTCTGCAGGGAGCCCACATCCTTGCTCAGCTACTTCTCCTGCCCCCGGCTCTGCTCCTGGGACCCAACCCAAGGAGCCAAGGAGCGGGGAGGGAAAATATTCACACAGGTGCTGGAGTTTCTAACGGGCTTTGTTCCTCCACGCTTTCTTAGTTATGCCGTTTTCTCCATCTGTTTTCAGTTCACGTTTCTCTACTTTCTGTCCTCTCCCCTATAAATTAGTTTCCCTTCTTAAAGATTTTTCTGCACAACTGGGCAGATTTATTTAACAATGCCGAGATGATTCTTTCTGTGGGCCTGAATAAATCTCTCTGCAAAATATATGGCTTTTACAGAAGGAAAGCGAACAAGGTGGGATTAACCCCAAAAGATAATGACCTGAATCTTGAACAGTAATAGTTGTGCTATGAACAAGGAACAGGGACTATGAGTCTGAAGACCTGGGCGCGGCAGACATCTGTTACATTTTCTTCAGCATCCATTCCCTCTCTGGATCCTCCCTCAGGGACCCATCCTCCTCCCTACCCTTAGCCCGTGTTTTCCAGGTAGGGCTGTCTTTCTCGTTCAGAGGAGAGCGCGTGACCTACGCAGAAACTAATCGGAACGTGGTATTACCCAGAGCCGGTGATGGGCTCGCAGAGATATACCTCAGGTCAGGCCACTGAGAGGCGATCAGCTCAATTCAAGACTTTGCTTGAGGTCTCAGAGAAGGAGGTTTCTGCTTTTTCCCCTTTTGTCGCGAGTCAGGAAGCCTGTCCCCCCCCCGGGGCTGCTGGCAGCTGTTGTTTGTTGGTGACGGGAGACACCAAGCAGAAGGACGTCCACAGAGGAGTCAAGCTAAGAGATAGACTGGACCCTTATGTCATCGAGTAAGCTGCTGTGTGCAGCTGTGCCTGTTTTTCCTGGACTCTGTAGTTATGGGAGCCAGTAAATGTCTTTTTTTTCTCTTTTTTTGCTTAAGCTGGTTTGAGCTGGGGCCCGCTACTTGCAAACAAAAGAGACCCAACTGAAATATATTGATACATGGAATTTTGTTTTAAATGAAGCACCTGGTTTATTGTACCCAGATATCCACTTTCTGTTTGTCAAACACACGCAATGGATATGAAGGGTTTATACGGACATTTAGGCAGAGCTGTGGGTTCTTAATTAGACGATGAACACAAAGGAGACAGTGTTGGCTGAAGTGAAGGCAGATGGGCAGGTAGGGGAGTAAAACACACGAACTCTTCCCCAGTCTGTCACGTCACCCCCAGACTGACCATGGCCCATGTTCTTCAGGTGGAACATTTCTGATTCAGAGGAGACCGTCCCCGGGAGGTCCTCGTCATCTGTCACATTAGCACGCAATTCCAAAGCGCTTCCATGCCGGTGCTCTGCTTGCTGTCTTGTTCCTGTTGGGTGTTTTTTTTTTATTTCTGCATATTATGGGGGTATGAATGTTTAGGTTATGTATATTTCCCTTGCCTCCCGCCACCCCAATCAGAGCTTCAAGCGTGTCCATCCCCCAGATGGTGTGCATTGCACTCATTATTTATGTATATACCCATCCCTCCTCCCCTTTCCCCTCTGCCTGACACCCAATGAATGTTATTCTTATATGTGCACTTATGTGTTGATCAGTTAAAACCAATTTGCTGGTGAGTACATGTGGTGCTTATTTTTCCATTCTTGGGATACTTCACTTAGTAGAATGGGTTCCAGCTCTATCCAGGAGAATACAAGAGGTGCTATATCACCATCGTTTCTTATAGCTGAATAGTATTCCATGGTATACATATACCATATTTTATTAATCCACTCATGTATTGATGGGCACTTGGGTTGTTTCTACATCTTTGCAATTGTGAATTGTGCTCCTATAAACATTCAAGTGCAGATGTCTTTTTAGTAGAGTGTCTTTTTGTCTGTTGGGTCTTTGGATATCTTTCTTTCTCTCCTTCCCTTTTTATCTCTGT
This sequence comes from Propithecus coquereli, assembly GCF_000956105.1. Lineage (NCBI taxonomy): Eukaryota > Metazoa > Chordata > Mammalia > Primates > Indriidae > Propithecus > Propithecus coquereli. The sequence goes on from NW_012148485.1 coordinate 375,510, forward strand.
TCAGGGATCTAGCTACAAATTCGAGCCATCCCAGTGGAGAGATAGATAATAAACCTGCAGACAGATAACATGTCATGTCAGGTGGTAACAAGTTTTATGAAGAAAAAGCAAGGTAAGGGGGTTAGAGAATGATGGGTGCTGGTTTAGACGGAGTGGTCAAGGAAGACCTCTTTGAGGAAGGACGTTTGAGTAAAGACCCAAATGGAGTGGGAAAGTGAGGTTGCGGTTTTCTGGAGGAGGAGGATTCCATGCAGGAACCTTTCCCCACTGTGGAGTTTCATCGGCTGTGACTTACCGGTCCCCACATGCCTCCACTGGACAGACTGCCCAAACTTTCCTTGCAGAAGATGAGAAGAAGCTCCAGCTTCTGATGGGGGTTGTGGCCACCAGGGATTCAAGTCGACGCTGACCACAGACGGGAATCCGCATTCTTAAAAACTCCAGCTGCCCAGAAGCTATGTGGTAACCGCACCGGATCCCGGAGAAAGGACGTTAGGAGAACAACTGGGGACATCGGAATAAAGTCTGTAGTTTGAAGTAACATTTGCGATGTCGGTGTTTCTTAGTTTTGATAAATGTGCTGTGGTTATAAGTCAGGCCCACAGTAGGCAAAGCTGAGCGATGGGCATGTGGGATCTCTGTACTGTCTTCGTAACTCTTGTAAATCTAAAATGATTTCAAAATAAAAAGTAAAAAAAGGACAAATGCTATCCACTTTATACTAGCATAAATATTACTGAAACTATAATATATTACTGCAACAAATTAATCAAGACCTAAATAAATGGAGAAATATATTTATGGATTGGTGGACTTGGTATTTTAAAAATGTCAGTTTTCCCAATGATCTATAGATTTGATGTAATCCCCCCAAAATCCCAGTAGGTTTTGTATATGGGGAGAAATTAGTGATTCTAATTTATATGGAAATGCAAAGGGCCAAGATAGTCAAATGCAATCCTGAATATACTAGGTACCAAGACTTACTATTTTAACATTATGCTACGATGATCGAGACAGTGACACAGACAGACGGAGACTGGGATGGAATAGATGATCTGCAAACAGACCACACAGTCGCTAGGTGTATAATAAAGGAACAGTAAAGTGCAAGCTAAAGAATGACCTTCATAAACAACACCGAATCAATTGGATATCCACGTAGGAAAAATGAATTACAGCTTTTACGATATACGATACACAAAATCAATTCCACATGTGTTGTATGAAAACAAAGCTTCTAAAAGAAAAGAAGAATATATCTTCATGACCTTGGTGAAGGCAATTGTTCCTTAAGCAGGACACAGAAAGTACAAACCACAAAGAAAATAAGTGACAAATTGGACAACGTTAAAACTAAGAACTTCCTTTGTTAGAAGTCCCATTAAGAGAATGAAAAAAACATAACATGGGAAATGTTGGCATTTCATATATCCAACAAAGGGCAGGGATCTCGAATATATGACTACAAGACAATTCAGCAGATATGTTCACAGCAATGTGGGTGAATCTCACAGACATGAAGAGGTCAAGAAGCCGGATACAGGAGTGTATGCTCTATGGTCCCACTGACATAAAGTTCAAAGCAGGCAGAACAAACTATCCTATGGCCAGACTGGTTGGTTATTTATTTGAGACAGGGTCTTGCTCTGTTGCCTGGGCTGGAGTGCCATGGCATTAGCTTAGCTCACAGCAACCTCAAACTCCTGGGCTCAAGCAATCCTCCTGCCTCAGCCTCCCAAGTAGCTAGGACTACAGGCATGCGCCACCATGCCCGGCTAATTTTTTTCTATGTATTTTTAGTTGTCCAGCTAATTTCTTTGTATTTTTTTTTTAGTAGAGATGGATCTCGCTCTTGCTCAGGCTGGTCTCAAACCCCTGAGCTCAAACGATCCTCCTGCCTCGGCCTCCCAGAGTGCTAGGATTACAGGCGTGAGCCACTGCGCCCAGCCATATACTGGTTATTTTTAAGGAGGTTGCTTAGTAACCAGAAATAGGCATGAGGGTGCTTCCGGGGTCCTGGTAATATTTTATTTCCCGATCTGGGTGCGGTATGAAGGGATGTACTCACTTATGATCTGTACTGTTTGCTATATATGTGCTGTACTTCACAAAATGTGATGCGGCTTAATTGGAGAGAAAAGTCTAGACTGGGATCACATGAATAATTCTGCTGAGCTGTTGACCTCACCGTTATGCTAGCTACTGCTGTATAACAGTTATCCCAAAATTTAGCAGCTGGAAACAACAGACATTTATTATCTCACACGGTTTCCGTGGGAGAGGAATCCTGGCGTGGATCAGCTGCGTGGTTCTGGCTCAGGGTGTCTCTTGAGGTGGCCGTCAAAGTGTCGGCTGGTGGGTCCGTGGCCAAGTTCGTTCGCATGGTCGCAGGTCTCAGTTCCTTGCTAGCTGTTGGTGGCTCTCCTGTTCCCCATGACGTGGGCCTCTCCACGGGCTGCTTGGGCGTCCTCAGCGTGGCAGCTGGCTGCCCCCAGAGGGAGTGAGCCACGGGGGGACGATTGCCCAGGATGAAAACCACAGTGTTTTTTTATGACCTAACTGCGGAAGCAACATACCATCCCTCCTGCTGTATGCCACTGACCACACAGACCCACCTTAGTACAGGTAGAGCGGACGACCCACAGGTGTGAAGACCAGCAGGTAAGGATTATCGGGAGCCATCCTGGGACTGGTTTCCATATCCGTATTCCTCTCTGCCCCTTACCAGGATATTTACAGAAATCCTAACATTCTCAAACTTCCTGTCTCTCCTAATTCAGCAAAATATGTACAAAAGTCTCCAGCTGCTTTCAAACCGGTGATCCCGTGGGAGGAACTTGCTGGTGGGGGGAGGAGAAACCTGGGAGGGGGACACATTGTCCCATTGCTGTCACGGCCGTCACACGCCGTGGAGGTGGCCCTTCTGACCTGTGACGTCAGGAATTCCAGGGGGTGCCTCGCATAGCTTGGTCACTGGCGCCTGAAATACCACCGGTAGAAACCTGCGCCCTCGGCAAAAGATGCTGTTTTCTGATAACAGGCGGGCACGTCAGCAGGAGAGTACAGCGGCGGTTCGCAAACTTGGGTGCTCGTTAGAATTTCTTGGGGAGCTGCTAAAAGTTCTAATTCCTCATTTCACCCAGACCCACTCACTCAGACTGTCCCGAGGGGCCCCTTGGCTCTGGGTTTTGAGGACACTTCTTAGAAGATTCTGAGACAGTCAGCCAAGCGCCTGGCGCTGGCGCTGGTGCTGCAGTGGTGTTTGGAAACCACTGAGATAGACCGTGAGCGGATTTCAGACCCTTTCCGGAGAGCGAGTTTCAGCTGGGGGAAAAGGAGCCATTTGTCCACAAAGCCTGTTTTCCTTTCCGCCTCCCTCTGCTCAACGCACGGCGAGATAGCGCTTCTCGGCCTCTCTGAGCCCCTTCCTGTTCCTCTCCCCGCACTTGGGTTCCCATCGTGTCCGCCTTGGAGTTGGAGTGGGCTGTCAGCGCCGGGGGCTGAGGCTGGAGCCCAGAATCCGCCTGATCTCCTTGGCTGCAGACGCGTGTGGAACCCAGGCTAAGAGGGGTCTGGCGACCCGTGGTTAAGAGGACGCGCGGCCACCTCTCCACACAGCCCGGAGGTGCCTTCTCTTTGGCTATTAATAAAGGGACACAATGCTTTGCAGAGTTGCCACGTAACATAAATGCGATCACAGTTTGTGGAATGGATGAACCTAGAGACTGGTTTCTCGCCTCTGGGAAAATACGCAGGGCACGTGGACATTCTTCAAAGCACAATTTTAAAAGAAATATTTGTTTGCTTTCTCATCCGTTCACTCGACAAATATTTATCGAGCATCTCTGATCTGATCTGCCCCCCTCTTGCTTACTCCGTGCCAGCCGCGCCGGCGCTACTGCTCTTCCTAGAACAAACCAGGCGCCCTTCTGCCTGAAGGAATCTGCTCCAGCTGCTCTCTCAGCCTGGAACATTCTTTCCCAGGCGTCCGCTGGGCTGACTTCCTCATCTCCTCCGTCTTTGCTCAAATCTCGCCTTCTCAACAGGGCTTGACCCGACTGCCCTGTTTAACCCTTCCTTGCTCTGTTCTACCTGTTCTTTGTTGCACGGCACTTCTTACCTCTTAACATACGATGCAGTTCGTTAGCATGTTATTGCTTATTGTTTGCGTTCCTGCTCTTGAACGTAAGTTTCGTCAGGGCAGGAATCTTTGTTTTGTTCACCGCGTGCCCCGAGTTCCTCGCGTGGTGCCTGGCGCATAGAGACACTCGATAAATATTTGTTGAATGATGAACTTTGGGCGTGAAAGAGTAGCTTGCAATACAAATAAGACCCCTGCTATCACTGGGCTTATGATTTATTGAAGCAGAATGCTAATTAGCAAATCGTTGCAGAGATGCTTATGTAGTGACAATTGCCATAGCGAGGAAGGAAGTATGTGGAATTCTTCAAAGTACTCACCATCAAATTGGTATTAACCGATCAACACATAAATGCACATATAAGAATAACATCTATTGGATGTTGGGCAGGAGGGGGAGGAGGGAGGAGGGGACGGGTATTTGCATACACAAAGAGTGCAATGCGCACCACCCGAAGGATGGACGTATCTGGAACTCGGACTTGGGGGGGGGGCAAGGGCAACATACGTAACCTAAACATCTGTACCCCCATGATATGCTGAAAAAAAAAAAAGTGCACGAGGGGCCCAGCCTAGTGCGGGAGTCAGGGATAGTTTGTCAAAGCAGCAACCCTTAGCCAGAGACCAGAAGGTTGAGTGGAGTAACCCAGCGGAAGGAAGCAGGAAAGGCAGGAGAAAGACCCTCCCCGACCTGAAGCGGTTTTCGGTAGGCGAGCTCATCGTAACGACCGAGTATACCAACAACCCCCCCGTGCAGGCACCATTCGAATCAAGTTTCTAAAAATCTGCAAACCATTAACCCCACCGACAGAGCCACCATCCGAACACCAGCTTGAGGAAATTTGTCCCGCTACGGATGGATGTTCTTTGGTGAATAACATGCTTTACCTTTTGAACGTCTCCTTAATCAGATGAAAACAAATGTGAACAAATAAATTTTCAAATCTCATGCATCAGTGCACTGAACAAATAAAGTTTAAATATTCGTGGCCACGAATCAAGAGTTTCAGAGATGTTGTCTCAGAAACAAAACCACATACAGGCTGAGGTAGGAGAGAAAAGGCTTAGTCGATGAGATAATTGATTGCCCAGGTATTCGGTTGTTTTCTTCCCTCCGAGATTAAGTCTAAATTCCGGGAAGCTTATGTAGTTCCAAGGTGTTAGGGCGTGGGCCCCGGGTCCTTCCTGTCTGAATGTTGCCACTGAGATGTCCTTCGTTCCCGCCACCCTGGCCCTTCTGTGTGTCGGCTTCGCGTACAGCTGAACCATCTGCTCTTCTCGCCTTGTTGGGTGAGGAAATGTCTGCAAGACGCTCTGAAGACCCGGGAGCTTAGACTCCCTCCCCAGCAACTCCCTCGCTGATCTTTGAGCTTTGTGCTTCTACTTGTAAGGAAAGCCTGGGGCCCACCCAACAGCCCTCCCCTGGGACTCACTGACAGCTGCCTTCTCTCTTCTCTCTGGCCTCCAGTTCTCTTCCCAGCCCTGGAGGAAACTTTTCTTTTTATTGAGGCTCAGGGTGGAGTGCAATGAGGGAAGTCCTCTTTAATCCCTTTTGTTTACCCTGTGAGTTTTCACGGGTCCCCTAAGGGTGTAGACTTTTGGAAACGAAAGTCAGGAACGCTCCTTTGACTCTTCTTTCAGCCGGTCATATCCTTCTCCTGAAGCAATGGAAAAAGAAAGACCTAGATGTTTGAACAGAGGGAAGGCAGAGGATAGCAGAGTCCTGGCGTTGTGAAAGGTTGCAGCCAACTTTCAAACCAGTCTGGCAGTTTCTCGAAAGGTTAAACATAGAGCTGCCACGTGACTCAGCAGCTCCACTCCTGCGTATATACCCAAGAGAAATGAAAACACATATCCACACAAAAACAAATGTTCATAGTAGTTTTATTCACTACAGCCCAAATTGAAAAATATTAACTCCATCAACTGACGGATAAATAAAGTGCTTTATATGCATACAATGAAATATTACTTAGCAATAAACACGAAAGGCTGGTAGGGATACAGCGTTGGATGAACACTGAACGCATTTATGGGTAGTGAAAGAAACCTAGCACATAAGACCTCACAGTGCATAATTCCATATATATGAATATCCAGAATAGGCAAATCCATAGAGACATAAAACAGATTATGGTTGCTCAGGGTTTGGGGGATTGGGAAGGAATGGGAGTGACAGCTACTGAGTGTGGGGGTTCCTTTTAGGGTGACGAATGTTCTACAGTCGATTGTGGTGATGGTCCCTGAGTTAGTGAATATACTAGAACCATTGCGTTGTAGATTTTAAATCGGTGGATTGTATGGCATGTGATTTATGTCCCACCAAAGCTGTTAAAAAAACAAATCAATTGAAAAAATACTGGCTACTCCCCCTAAAATATTTTTCACCTATATGCACATCGTATATTAATACATATTACAAATATTTTAAAAGTTGGAAGCAGACCTTATGTACAGGTCGTCCTAAATCTGTATTAGGTGCCCAGTTTGATCAAAATACCACGGTAGGTGCTGTGGAACTACAAAGATGAATAAGGCATGTGCTTTCCTTTGAGAAGCTCACGTCCCTTTGACTTCCAGCTGCCGTGGTCTGCAGATGGTATCAGTTATTCATTTCATCTGTCCAAATTAATGTCACACTGTAGTGAGTTGAGAGCAGCAGTTAAAATAATCAAGAGGATAGAAGGATTCAGTAAGAAGTCACACTAAAAAGATTTTTTATTTTTGAGACAGAGTCTCACTCTGTTATCCAGGCTGGAGTGCCGTGGCGTCATCCTAGCTCACAGCAACCTCAAACTCCTGGGCTCAAGCGATCCTCCTGCCTCAGCCTCCCGAGTAGCTGGGACTACAGGCATGCGCCACCACGCCAGGCTAATTCTTCATTTTTTTGTAGAGATGGGGTCTCATTCTTGCTCAGGCTGGTCTCAAACTCCTGGCCTCAAGTGATCCTCCCGCCTGCACCTCCTAGAGAGCTAGGATTACAGGCGTGAGCCGCCACGCCTGGCCAGGATTTTTAACTTTTTAGTCAGCAAAGACAGATGTGGAGAAGGGCTAAGTTGGCTAGAACTGAAGTGTGTGTTTCAAATCTAGGAATTCTCAACTTTGGAATTTTAGTAGAATCCCTGTTCCACCCTGTACTCATTAAGCCACACTCTGGGTGTGAAATACAGGTGTAAGTAGGTCTTTAAAATTTCCCACTTGATTCCAATGTGCTGCCAAGGTTGAAAACTACTGGCTTAGATGCTTTAAGTAGCTTTGCTGCAAATAAGGAAAGGGATACATTACAAAGGGAGTGCAGGCCGGGTGCGGTGGCTCACTCCTGTGATCCTAGCACTCTGGGAGGCCGAGGCGGGAGGATCATTTAAGCTCAGGACTTCGAGACCAGCCTGAGCAAGAGCGAGACCCCATCTCTGCTAAAAAAGAAATACAAAGAAATTAGCTGGACAACTAAAAATATATAGAAAAACTAGCTGGGCATGGTGGCGCACGCCTGTAGTCCCAACTACTCGGGAGGCTGAGGCAGGAGGATCGCTTGAGCCCAGGGGTTGAGGTTGCTGTGAGCTAGGCTGACGCCACAGCACTCTAGCCTGGGCAACAGAGTGAGACTCTGTCTTAAAAAAAAAAAAAAAGAAACGAACAAAAGGGGATGCAGTTAACTAGGGAACGCTTTACCCATCGAAGAGTATGTCTGAAAGGTTAGGCCACAGCTGGTGTGACCTGCCCGGATGAAGTTGAGATGGGACGCAAATCTAGGAGGCGGCTCCCAACATCCTGTTTGTGACAAAGAACTGTCGGAGGGATGGACACAGGAGTTTACAAATGGAGAAAATGGAATCTGGGTTAGAATCCAGAAGAAGCTGTTATCAGTGCATTAAAATGGAGAGGCTAGGCCAAAAAAATGTGCTGAAGTCTATCCAAGAGGAATGGAAGAGGAGGAAGTAAGGGAAGCAGGAATTTTGGGCGTTAACCCCTCGAACACTGGATGCCGACTCTTATGCAGAGCAGACTTTTTGGCTGGGTTCAAGGTAGAAGTGTTATATGGCAGTTAGTCTTATGAGGACCTGTAGGCTGTAATTCGGTCAATTAGAGATATTTGAGGTCCATCACTACCTCATCATGAAAGGTAACCCCATAATTCCTTCAAACATTCACTAGTGTCCACTCTCAGAAACAAAATATTGGGCTGAATAGATTGCTCTTTGGTCTGGATCTGTGGTTTCAATGTTCTAATGTCTTGCATTTATTTTTCTGTTTTTTTTTTAGAATTGATTTGGATGTCCAAAATGAGAGGGGAATTATGACTGGAAGTCTTTGTCCACCACATGATATAAGCAGGGACAAAGGTTTCTGTGTTTGCTCAAGGCTCTGTGCTAAACGGGTTCCGCTTTAGACGTCAGGTTTTTTTGCAAAGCGCTATTTCTCCAGTAGCAGTGGAACTAAACAGAGAATGTCAAACTCCATATGATTGGGGTCTTGGCAGCGGAGTTAGTCTTGGCACTAGGAGCTATTTCCTGGTACAGGAACCGAGAGGAATTGCTTTCCTGTTATGTTTCAACTGTCCAACTCAACTATCTTCTCTCCCAGGGAATCCAGAGACGTGGGCTAGCTTGGTTGTGGGGAAACTTCACCCAGGCTTTTGGGACTGGTGCCCAGGGTTTGCATGGCCAGAAGGGCTGTCTGCGAAGTGAGGAGAGGATACCATGGAAGGGTCCGAAAAAGAGTGAAATCACAGTGCTTTGGAGGACGCTGGCATTTGGCCCCAGAGGCATTAGGTTTAGGATTAAGCCAGAATTGACTTGGCGTCTCTGAAATAACCCTGCGCTGAATGTCTGATGAGGTCTTATGGGGAAACACTGGACATAGTTCATTTCCCCCTTAGGTGACATTTTAAAGAATTTCCCCCAAGTTCCAATTGCCTGTAGGATTTAGCCCTGGCACTTTGAAAAAGTCGGGGTATTTGAGCTTTTGCAGCCCGTGCGCCGGGAAAGGTAAATAGTTCTAGAATTTTCATCCTGCCAACACCATCACAAGACTGTAGTTTTTGCAAAAGAAAATAAGGTTTTGGTGGGTTTTATTTTGATTTTGATGGGATTATTGATATTAAAGTTGGAGAAATGGGTGAGATTTTGGTATGTAAGGGATACTGGGCTTGTGTTATCAGCATCTGATCTAATATCTCTGTATTTGACTATTGGTCAAATCCTTGAGTTGGAAAAGCAAAGCTGTTAAGCGTTGGAATTGTCTCAATTTTGTTTTTATTTTTTTATGTTGACACTATTTGATTAAAGCTGTCGCACATTCAGCTTATTTTCTTAAAGTTTGTTATAGAGGCGACCAAAGTTCTACAGATTTGTAAATAAATTATATCTGACTATACATAACCTGGGTTACATTCTTGGGTGAATCATATCAACGTTGACAGACTGTTTAAATAAACACGCTAGAAAAGGTTAAACAGAGGTTAAACAGTTTATTCTCCCCTTCCTACCAAGATCCTTAGGCATTTGCATTCGCCCATAAAAATTTCTATTTTACTCAACAAAAATTTTAAGAACAAAAAATTTTGTGATCGAGCTTAGTAAAACCTACTAATATTCCTTTATATAAAAAGCATGTTAATCTTTTACATTTCTAATTGTTCATTTAATATAAACAAATCATGTTTTAAAAAGTTGCTGCTCCTAAAGCGTCATAATATAAAAACTGTTTGATGCTGATACTTTCTCTGTATAGCATCAACAGGAGTTTTAACTTTTAACAAAGTTTATGGACAGATTGGGCCTTGTGGGGAAAAGGATATAAATAAATGAGTTAGAAAATTGGATTTCCTTTGTGTTCCTAATAAGGCCCAGCACGCTTAAATTCTTTCTATGACAGACCTCATTTCTTTGAACACTTGACCCAAATTGGGCCACTGTTCCCTGCCCCACCGGCTTCATGCGACCCAATTTTAGACCTGTCTTGGAATTTTTCATTCAGGGGCTAGAAATAAATAATTATTTTTCTTTTTTGACCAGGAAGCTATTAGGATGTGAGTCTGTCACCACAGGCCGCCATATTCCTCTTTGCATGGAGATGTCATTTTGGAGAATGAGAGAGTGAGGACAAAGGCAAATAAGTAAGCAGAAAGAAACAGAGATGGTCACAGTCATAGGAGACTTGCAAAAAAATGAAACATAGTAGAGTCACTTAAGTCCACTCACAGCTTGGCCATAGTGTTCAGTGTGGTGAGAAGCTGTTGCATTTATTATTGGGATGCTATTGAAGACACTCATCCATTGTGTCATCCAGTGTGTTCTTTTGTAGGGGACACATGCCCCACTCTTCCCGTATCCGTGGGGAGACAGAGCCCTGCTGTTCCGTTCCTGGCCTCTCTTGCCATTCTTGCTTCTTCCATGGCAAACGCAGCACCTGGTTTGATTGGATAAATGTGGACGAAGGTTTGAGGGCGCTCAGCTAGCTGCCTCCCTTTCTCCTCTCCTCAGGAGTCTGCTGCCCGCACAGAGCCTGTGCTCTGGTCTGCTTTGATGATAAGTACGATGAAGCACTTAGCGGGGGGGAAAAATGAGATGATTCACGGATAGAGAGGATAGATGGATGCATAATTACAGAATAAAGCCAGAACAGGAGAATGTTAAAGTAGAATTTAGGTAGTGGGAATATGCGTGTTAACGGTACAATTTTTTAAATTCTGCTGTATGTTTGAACACGGTCATACGAAAAAGTTGGGGAAAACCAGTATGCTCTGTGATGGTCTAGCTTGACACAGGCATTTGATATAAGCTGGGAGGCTGACAGAGATTGTCTTATTAAAAAAGAGCCTGGTGTCAGGTGTTGAGTTTGCAGATCCCATTGGTATTACGACCAGGTGTAAGTCTAGCCGCACAGCTTCAGAAAGTGACCAAACAGGTCATACCAGAGATCATCCAGGAGCAGCGATTCTTCCTGACTTGCAAAACCTGTTGCTTTATTCGCTGGCAGAAATTCTGAAATGCTGCTCTCTTTACCAGAAGGCAAAGTGATGGAAACTGGATATTTGGGTAGTTGAGGGGAGGTGAAGGTGGGTGGAACATAACTTGAAATAATGCTTGTAAAACACTTAGCATGTTGCCCGAATAAGCTCTCGGTAAGTGTTAGCTATGATTGTAATTAGCTCCTTACCTAAGAAGAAAATCATATATAGGTATAACGTTACAGTGGGTCGAACTGTATTCTCCAAAAAGATACGTCCAGTGCTAACTCCTAGAACCTGCCAGTGTGACCTTATTTGGATATAGGTTCTCTGCAGATGTAATTGAGTCACAGATCTCGAGATGAGAACGTCCTCGATTCAGGATGGGTCCTAAATCCAATGATGGGTGTCCCCATAAGAAAAAGGAGAGAGAGACACAGAGAGGAAGGCAGCCACGTAACGACAGAGACACAAATTGGAGCTACGCCGCTGAGCACCAAGGCAGGCCGGGAGCTGGCGGAAGCTGAAACGGGCCGGGTGGGATTGTCCCCGAGTCTGTCAGAGAAGCGGGGCCCCTCCCGACACCTTGATCCTGTACTTCTGGCCTCCAGAACTGTGAGGGAATGAATACACTTTTGTTGTTTTAAGCCCCCAAGTTTGTGGTAATTTGTTACAGCAGTTTTAGGAAACAAATACAAATGTTAAACCAAGAAAAAGGGTGTGAGAAGGTGCTGTGTGGTTTTTTGCAACAGAAGAGGGTGGATCGGACTGGGGGTGTCTGGCGGAGACATTTTAGAGCCACCTGGAGGAGCTTTCAGCCTCAAGTCTCTCCTTTCCAGGGAGGGGAGACCAGAAAGGGAACATGTCGTGCTTTGAAAATCTCTACCCTGCGGGGTCTCCTACGGGGCCGGCTCTGAGCAAAAATAGGAGAAACGGTGGTATAGATAATAACTGCAGTATTTTGGATGGAGGTCAGGTGATCATCATTTAAAGAAATGCCACTCTGTATTTTGTTGCCTAGGCAACGTAGGCAAAGGAAAATAAATTATCTGTACTTAAGCCATTTACGTGAGAGTTAAAATGTTAAGATATTGGCTCTAGTATTAATTCTCAAGGTCTCTTGATGCCTGCTGAGAGAAACGGTTCGGTTACTTTTATAGCTATGTTATTTCCGGGAGTGTTGGCAAGAACGTCTACGAGGCGTGGGCAGGACAAATGTCAATCTTTGAGCTGGTGGCCTGAGTCCTGGGTGTCTCTCCGTTTGCAAGCCTTGCCATTCACCCCCAATCATGGCATGTTTCAGCCGTCCTCAACTACTTCCTACTTTTTAAATAAAATGAAGAAAGCAGTAACACAAGTGATCCATGTCCATTGTAAGACCATTAGGAAATATGAAGAATTCAAATGGACACAGAACTATTATCATAGTTCTATTTCCCTCTATAACAACACGTATCATGCTATATAGTCATTGCATATTCGTGGGCAGCGTAGACAATAAAACCTGCCAAAGCAATTGTCCTCATTGAACTTCTATACCACTTGAAGTTAAGGGACTATGTCATAGATTTTTTTTTTTTCATCCTGAACATATTCTAAAACAGATCTAGATATATAGAAATAGTTTAAACTCTTGGTAAATACACAAATAAAAAGGAGGATAAATAAGTAGGATGGTTTAATGCACAGGGTCTACAATAGGACAGAATTGAGTGAAGCTGGAGTTTGTTATTAACTAGCTCTGTGACTTTGGGTAATCTATTGATCCTTGTAAGCCTCAGTTTTCTCATCTATAAAGTGGGGAGCATTATAATGACTTGGTAGATAGTTGCTGTAAAGCACAGTGCCTGCCACGAAGAAAGTAAGCAGCAAGTACAGGTGAGATGATTATTAATAAATATTATTAGGTGGAGAATGGAAAGGCTGACACGCTTATGGTTTTCTACTTTGCTGATCCTTAATAAAAGCACTGCAAATTATTTAAATCAAGTAATTTATGCTAGGGAACTGATGCTAGAGAAACAAACAGAAGCGATTAATATTTATTTTGCTACTCTGTGTGTTAGGCTGGTAAAAATACCGTGTTCAAGGAGCTAGTGCATGTTAGAGTTTTAGATTTTTTTGTACTACTTTTTGGGAAGTGGGTGTTACTTGAATTTATGGCAGGAATTATGAATGCCAGTGTGGCAGAGACCCAGCAGCTACCACCAGTGCATGAAGCGGGCAAAGGTAACGGGGTGAGGAGTGGCGGGGAGGTGGCAAAGGCCAGGGCCCCTCCCCTTCTGGGGCAGGGGGAGGGGCGGCTGCTGATCTCTGGCCTGGATGGTGCAGGAACGCAGAGCCAGCGTGTCGTCTAAATTTTCAAGAAAAAGTGCAACCCTAGGGTTTTTTTAGTGAAGTTTCCCGATTTCTAGAAGTTGGCAACTAATTCGAGCATTGTTCTAAAACACCGTGCAAGCCAAAAAGCCATGTCTGCAGACTAGAGCTGATTCCTGGGTCACCACCAGCTCCTAACCTTTGATTGGAGATGTCAGTAACATTTGCAAGAAGCAATAGAAATTCGGCCAATTTTAGAGTTTAAAGGACGATAAGACATGACACAAAGTTTGTCCAATGTAAGGGGAACTCTTCGTAATGCCTCATCTAGGCGATTTGCATTAAACAGTGGTGAATTTTTCAAAAGCGTTTGTTCCCACAGTAAATTTTAACGCCTTTCACCCTTCTCGCCGATTCAGTATGAAAGTTCAGCTGGGTCTGTTTTCAATCTTGACCTCCTAAGGAAGCAGCCCAGGGAGTTCCTAAGCAAACTCCGTTCTCCTCACAGGCCTCTGCATGCCATTAGCCAGAGAGAGCCCTGTAGCTCAACAGGCAGATGGCGGTAAGGAATTAACTTGAACTTCAGCAAGACTGAGGTTTCCATGGGAACAGAGGAAGCAGCCGTACTGCCTGGCGTTTGAGCTGAACAGGAAACAGGCAGCCCGGTCTCAGAAACAGGGCTGCATTCTTCCTCCACAGTCTCCATATGTACTTGGCTTTTCCCTCCTAAAGGGCTTCAACTTTAGACAATAACAGGATAATACATGATACTCTGGTGCATGCTTAAATAGGTTAAAGTGTGAGTGTCAGATATGAGGAAGTATAAGCGTTTCTAATTGCTGAAATCTGAAAATCATTAATAAGCTTCAGTCGTCTCCACCAGAAAATGTATATTCTTTACTGAGTGATCCATGACACGCAGAAAATCATTGTTTTAACTTTTGCTTACTATAAAAAAGAGATAAATAAATTTGATTTTTCTGTCCACGTGGTTTTCTTTTAGGAATAAATTATATTATTAATAAGTATTTTGTCTGAACTTCCAGGCACTCGATTAACGTGTGAGGAATAAGCCACTCTGGAAAGTACTATGCTCTTCTGAATTAATGATCGAAGGAGTTGATCTCACTTGTGTCTGTCTCTTCTCCAGAGACGAATTAAGGAGAAGGCTGAGGAAGCTTGAGCTTTACGTCGCCTCACTTGAATTGGCCTCTTCCAGGGTCCAGGGGGACCCTTCAGAATGTTCACATGGCCATATATTAGGTCATTACATAAGAAATGTCCGATTTCAAACCAAAAGTGTAGTTTATTAGATCTCAAACAAGAAGCAGTACCACTAATCAAAGTACGCACCTTAGCTGTCAACACAGTGTCGCCATCTTAACAGTAGCTTGTTTATGCCACCAGCGAAGAAGCATGGAGAGCGAGTGGCAATGAAATCGCAAAAGGTATTTTCCACAGCTTGTTGAGAATTGAATGTCTTTCCTTGCAAGAAGGGGTCCAAAGCCTGGAAGAAGTGGTAGTCAGTTGGTGCAAGGTCTGGTGAATAAACTAGATGACAGAGAGTTTCCAAGTCCAGCCTCTGTAGTGTGAGCAGCGTTGTTTGTGCAACATGTGGTCCAGCATCTTGCAAGAGGATTGGCCTGTCTCTGTTGACCAATCTCAGCTGCTTCATCACAAGCATCCTCATCATTTTATCCAGTTGGTTGCAGTAGACATCTGCTGTAATCGACTGACCAGATTTCATGAAGCTGTAGTGGATAATATCAGCGCTGGACCACCACACACCATTAGCTTTTTTGATGAATATTCATTCGGTTTTGGATTGGGTTTCGGCACTTCATCTTTATCCAACCATTGTGCCGAACTCTTGCGATTGTCAGAAAGAATCCATTTTTCATCGCACATAACGATATGGTGTAGAAACGGTTTGCCTTTATGTCACAACAGCAAATAAAGGCAAGCTTTGAGAGGATTTCTCTTCTGACTCTCACTTAATTCATGCGGAACCCATCTGTCCAGCTTCCTTACTTTGCCGATTTGTTTCAAATGATCCAATATTGTTGGAATAGTGACATCAAACCTTGCTGCTAATCACGTGTAGGTTGAGAAGGATTCACTTCCACTACAGCTTTCAGCTCATTTATCCACCTGGGTCTCAGGTCACCCACATGGCTCATTTTCAAGATTAAAATCACCAGAATGGAACTTCTCAAACCATTGATGTACTGTGTGTTCATTAGCCACATCCTTCCCAAACACTTCATTGATATTTTGAGATGGTTATTCAGAAATATTAAGAAATAACACGAATTTTTGACTTGTCCATGGTTTCACCAAAATTGCTCTAAAAAGAAATTTTTGAAAGATAATCATAAGTCAAAACATGTGTTTGAAAGAATGAAGATGTACCTTCACAATTAAAGCAAACAAACAAACACACAAAGTGAAATGTCAGAGATATCAACTATCAAACTTAATACTTGAGGAAATTGGACATTCCATACTTTATAACCTAATATTTTTGTAAAATTTTTGTAAAATTTGTGAAAGATATTTTAACTGCAACTGGTTAAGACTGCTATCTCTTTCCACTCGGACTTCCCCCATCACAATTCTCCTAAAAGAAAAGAAAAGAAAAGCAATTTAGAGTTACTCTCCGTCCAATTGATTTTCCTCATTTTATATGTTCATGCACTAATAAAATTAATCATTTTATATAATAGATATGTATATTTTAATATACAATGTCCTCAAAGTGATTATTAACCACTGATTTCTAAGTACCAGGCAAGGAAATAGGTGCTTTATCTATCCATAAAATTGAGACTCAGAGAGGTCAGATAATATTGTCATTCCTGTAATAGAGTGAGTGGCAGGGCTGGATTCAAACTGAAATGTGGCCATCACGAATGTGCCACTTGGGGAGCCGCACTGACCAAGGGCCCAGCTGTCATGCTCTGAAACCCCTCATCCTGTTTGCATTAAGGCCACGGTTCCCACTGGGCCGCCTGCAGTCACTGAAAATGGCAGGGATGTTAAGGCCCGTCCCGAGAGACCCAGGACTCCACTGGGGTGACTTTGGCTCAAGGACCTCCTGATGGCTTTGCTGAACTTTCTTGGAACCAAAGGGCAGCCTACGGACGCCTCCACCCAACCTTCCGTCCCCTCTCCTTCGCTCCGCGTCGGACCTGCGTTGAGCTCTGACCGCCGCCGCAGCGTTTTCTGGCCCCTTCTGTACTCTCTCTCACGGTCATTTCCCTGATTAAATCCTTGCGCCTTTAATTCTGTCTTGGTGTCTGCTTCTCAGAAGATCCAGGCTATCACGCTCAGTTTGTCTGACCTCAGAACCCACACTCGCACAGTAATTAAACATCGATCAAAGACCCGAATGTAACAGCAAAAGCTATAAAGCTCTTAGAAGAAAACACAGAATACATTTTGATAACCTTGGATGAGTCAATGCTCTCTTAGATGTGACAGCGAAAGCACAAACAACAGAAGAAAAAAAATAGATAAACTAGACTTCATCAAAATGAACAACTTTTGTGTTTCAAAGGAAATCAAAGCTGGCTGGGTGTGGTGGCTCACGCCTGTAATTCCAGCACTCTGGGAGGTGGAGGTGGGAGGATCGAATGAGGTCAGGAGTTCGAGAGCAGCCTGAGCAAGAGTGA
Source organism: Propithecus coquereli (assembly GCF_000956105.1). Lineage (NCBI taxonomy): Eukaryota > Metazoa > Chordata > Mammalia > Primates > Indriidae > Propithecus > Propithecus coquereli. Next base: position 392,596 of record NW_012148485.1, read on the forward strand.
GACCCCGTCTCTACTAAAAATAGAAAAAATTAGCTGGGTGTGGTGGCGGGTGCCTGTAGTCCCAGCTACTCAGGAGGCTGAGACAGGAGGATCACTTGAGCCCAGGAGTTTGAGGCTGCAGTGTGGTATGATGAGGCCACTGCACCCCAGCCTGGGCAACAGAGTGAGACCCTGTCTCAAAAAAAAAAAAAATTTGTATATCTGATAAGGGACTTGTATCTAGAATATACAAAGAACTCTTATAAGTCAATGACTAAAAAGAGAAATAAGAATCAAAAAATGGGCGAAGCATCTGAACAGACATTTCTCCCAAGAATACATACAAATGGCGAATAAGTACATGGAAAGATGGTCAGCATCATTAGTTATCAGGAACATGCAAATTAAACCCACAATCAGATACCACTTCACACATGTTGGGATGGCTATCATCACAAAGTTGGACAATAACAAGTGTAGGCAAGGATGTGGAGAAATTGGAAAACTCATACACTGCTGGTGGGAATGTAAAATAGTGCAGTGTTGAGGAAAAGCCTGGTAGATTATCAAAAGGTTAAACAGAGTTTTACAACCCAGCAAGTCTACTCCTTGGTCTATACCCAATAGAAATGAAAACAGAAGTCCACACGAAACTCGTACACGAATGTTTAAGCAGCATTATTCATAACTAAAAAGCAGAAGCAACCCAAATGTCCATCACAACTGATGGGCGGATACATAAACTGTATAGCCATAGAATTGCATATGATTTGGCAATAAAAGGGAACAAAGTACTGATTCACACTGCAACACAAACAAACCTTAAAAACATTACGTTATTGAAAGAGGTCACACACAAAGGACCACATATTGTGTGATTCCATTTATATGGAACGCTCAGAATAGGCAAATTTACAGAGATAGAAAGTAGATCAGTGGCTGCCAGGGCTCAGGGAGATAGAGGAGTGACCGATAACAGGTATGGAGTTTCTTTTTGGAGAGGTGAAGATGTTCCAAAATTAATTGTGATGATGCTTGCACAATTCTGTGAATATTCTAAAAACCATTGAATTTTAAAACCATTTTAAATAGGTAGATTGTATGATATGTGAGTTATATCTCAATAAACCTGTTGCAAAGAAAACCCAACAACAAAACAACCAACGCTTGTTCTTTGAATACATTATATTCCTCATTTGGCATTTGTCATATAGTATTTTGTCTAATGTTTTTTTTTTTTTTTCCAATCAACATGTTACTTTATACCCCGCAAGTGATGATCTGTGAATTGTGGGGTTTCTCCACGATTTGTTTTCTTTATTGCATTTTCCAAATTGTCTTCAATGAGCACAAATCACTTTTATATTTAAAAGAACTACATTATGTAGATATGAGAATGTCATTTGACAAGCAAAATTATTAGCTTCTGAAGGGCAAAGTCTGTGTCCCTCTGTGGATTCTTCTGATGCGAGTACAGTATCTTCCACATAGCAGACGCTTAACAATGATTTATAGATATTATTGATAAGGACACTAGGTTTGAGCTCTGTTACGGGTCTAAGTCTCTGGGTCTTTGGTAGCCTCTGTGAATTTGTTATCGGTAATAGAGTTCAGGAACAGCAAATGTTACTTTATGATTATAAACCTTAAAAGGGGTCAAATGTGTTTTCACTGAAAGAGAAATTATGTTTTGGTTCGAATGCCAGTTTCAATACCAGACATTTTAGAGACGGAGTAAACTTAGCTTTAATACTCCTTTCCAGACAGACTGAGCTATGCCATCGGGTCGGCTGGCTTCCCGGTGCAGCGGCATCTGCCCGGAGGGGTGGGTGTCTTGCAAGTGTCCTGAGGTCATTTTGTGAGCTATGTGCTTTGCCACGTTTCTTCACGAGCACATTTCAGTGGCCCTTTCCCTCGGCTGCCCCCTTCCCTTCTTCGTCTCTTCTGGGCGCACATCTCCTCCGGGCCAGGGGCAGGGATGGCCCACGGGCTTCCCTTCCACGGCCTTGCCCGACCAGCTCTGGCTTTTTCACTTTCAGGCACCGTGTCTGCATCAATATTGTAACTTTTCACATTGATTCTGCCCGGCGGCCATTTCGGCCTCATTTTAGTTGAGGAAACTGAGGCACACCCTGCAAGTGGCAGAGTCTGGCCGGGCCTGGTGAGTGGCTTGGCTGGGAGCAGGCTGGCGCCAGGCCGTCTAGGCTTGAGTGGAGCTTCCCTGCCCGCCAGCTGGTCCCCTGGCTTCCTCCCGGAGGTGACGGTGGTCCTACCGCCCAGGGCTGGAACCAGGATCGGCCCGTGGTCCGTGACGCGCCTAGAACAGGGCCGGGCACCGCACAAGGGCCACGCGAGTGTTTTCGGAGTGACTGCACTGAAGCCCGTCTGACTCCACCGCTGGTAATGGTGGGATTTCAGGCCTGCCTTTTGTTCTGCCGCCTGTCCTAGCAGCAGCATCACACAAAGACCGAACTCTGACTCTGAACAGGGAGCAGTTAGCGGCCGAGGCACCCACGGTCCCCCTGCTACCCTCAGACCCCGCTTGCCTCCAGCCGGTCCACGGTGGGGCGTCCGCTCGCTTTAGGTCACCGGGAGTGTGGAGCCCGCGGGGCCAGAGCTCCCCAGCGGCCAACCAGTGGGTTCCCAGTGGGTTCCGAGCGGATCCCCAGTGGATCCCCAGTGGGTTCCTAGTGGATTCCAAGTGGGTTCCGAGTGGATCCCCAGTGGGTTCCGAGTGGGTTCCGAGTGGATCCCCAGTGGATTCCGAGTGGGTTCCCAGTGGGTTCCGAGTGGATCTCCAGTGGGTTCCGAGTGGATCCCCAGTGGATTCCGAGTGGGTCCTCAGTGGATTCCGAGTGGATTCCCAGTGGATCCCCACGGAGCAAAGCCCAGTGGGCGCGTGCCCCGCCCCCACCCAGGTCTGGCCTGCCTCCCCCACGTTGTCGCTCCCACCTGTCCTTTCCTCACCACGGTCCGCTCGCCCTGGCCAGCTGTGGGTTCCTCCACCCGCTCCAAGCTCATTCCCACCTCAAAGCCTTGGCGCCCACCTGGACCTGTTTCCCCCAGATTGTCGCACAGACTGCCCCGTTCATGTCATCTCCCCGTGCCACCTGCTCCCTCGGGCGTCGTTGGGCTCCCACGCAGCGCAGAGGGCAGGGAGAGGGTGAGGGGCTGTTAGACGGCAGCCAGAGTGGGGTGGGGAAGCTCTGCCATCCCCAGGCCTGGAAGGTGGGGCGCGGCGAGAGGAGACAGGAACCCGGGGCGACCCCAGGGGCGCAGCTCTGGGGGACAGACCCCCACCGCGCTGCGGCCAGGCCCCTGCGGGGAGCAGCAGGGCGCGGGCTTCCCGCCCTCCGCCCCGGCCGCGCGCCTGCCCCCGTCGCTGGAACCGGGGCGCCCGGGCGGAGGCGGACGCGCCGTCGGAAATTAGCCCGCACTTTCCCTGCCCGAGTCGCTGTTCATCTTCTCCCCTTTCATCTCTGTAACAGCCCTCTCTGCAATCGTCTGCTTTTGATTTACGCGTTTATTGTCTGTCCGGGCCCCAATTCCCTCTAGAACGTAAATATCTCGAGGGCACGGGTTTCCAGTCGCTTTTTTCCCCTTTCTTTCACTTTTCGTCCGCGCGCGCGTAGTGGGCGCTCAGTCCTGCGGGGGGGACGCAGCCACAGACGAGCGCACCGGCAGCTCGCCCGGAGGGAAGAAGGAAAAAGCTCATCAGGTCGTTTTTCTCTTTTTCTTCCAGGAAGATCAGGTGGCCGAGCACTTCCTGGCGCCGCGTCTGGGGCTGCGGGGACGGCAGGTGCCAGCGCGCCCCAGGTGCGTCCCGCGCGCCTCGCTGTCCCTCTCCCGGCCGCGCGTGAGCGGGAGGGAGACGCCGGCGCGCGCCGCGGG
>NW_012148485.1:398297-413681 GCF_000956105.1 Propithecus coquereli
CCCCGGCCTCCCAGAGAGCTGCCCGGCCGGCCTTTTATTTTTGGTATGCGGCCGGAACGGTTTGCTGTGTGACAGGTGCTCTCTCTGTGCCGCACGCTTAGACTCGCAGGACACACAGGAGACATTTGTCATTACTGGCTTAGTGCAGAGTTAGGTACTGTATTTTTCAGGTTCTCGAACTTTAAAATTCTCAGGGGAGATGCTGGGTGTGGGTGGTGGTGAGAGGAGGACGTAAGAACAGAACAGTCTTACTATTCTTGAAGCCACGTGATTTATTCACAATTGCCTTAATTGCAAGTAACATCGGCATACTCTGCTTTTAAAGATACATCGTGGGATGCGTTACATACAAGAAAGTAAAGTGCAAATCTAAAGTGTTCACCTCCATGAATTTTGACATGTGTGTATATGGCTATAGCCCCCCCTAGATCAGGGTATAAAACATCTCCTTTGGCCCAGATTGCAGTCTGCTTTTAAGAGGTGGTATATTTCAGGCTACACAGTACAGAATATTAGCTTTACTATCAGGTTTCAGAAAAGGAAGAAGAAATTCCTTAAGAAAGCAGAGACCTGTTAGGTCCTAAACACTTTGGCATTATTCTCGATACTTTGCCCTTCACACCAGTGTAAGAATGGGAACAGTGACGGCGTGAGCATGGCTTTAGGGCCAGGCTGGGCAGCCCCGCCCAGGCGCTGCGTGTGCATTATTGAAGTGGTCTATCTGCTTTCAATGGCACAGATCGGTTTCAGGGAAAGGAGAGCTTCCCCCTCCCGGACTGTATAAAAAAATACGTGGTCCAGGGAAAGACAGAGAACTCCCCCTTCCTTCCCCGAGGTTCCTCTTGAAATGTAAATGCCGTGTCTGCAAACCGGGGGACCCTGGAGCAGTAACAGATGGTTTTGCCGGCAGTTGCCCGGTGAACAAAGATTCCTTGGCTAATGTAGCGCTAATGTAGTACTTAGTGCAGCCGGATTCCTGGGAGGATTGTTACCTCGAGACAACTGCCTCTCTTTTAGGGGCCTATTGTCTCTGGCAGCATCCTCATTGGTAGGGCTTTGTTTTTCACTTTCGTTCTCTCGGTGATTAAATTTCCTATAGGTTTTTTTATTTTTCCTTTTTTCTTTTTGAGTAGTAGGGAATTTCACCCCTTCAGAAAAACGTCCCCTCGGGTGCAGCAGGTTAATAAACAAACTTTGCTGCTTGCCTTTCGTCCTCAGTCCTCAGTCTTCCTTGAATCACGGGTTCATGAGAAAATGTCCATCCTTATGGAAGGCTCAGGGAACGAGCACCAGGACGTAACTTCCTGGTGAGGAATTTCTCGGCCTGCAGCCTTGGCTATTTGAGGACTGTGTTACTAGGCAGGAAACGTGGCCCGGGAACGGTCCCACACCCCCACTTCTTCCTTAGCTGGCAAAGGTGAAGGCTCTGATGGAGCTCGCATGGTCACAGACCGTGTGGGGACAGGCCGGTAACGCTTCCAGTGACTTTTATAGCTGCAGGAGCAGGCTGCCTGCTTACTGTGGGTTTGGGAAGACTTCTGAAGGAAACAGCAAACTTCAGGTAGTAACTCTGGCTACCAGCAGGCAGAGGCATGCCTAATTTTCTTCCATATTCCTTTTCCAGAAGTCCTTCCTAAGCAAGGGGCAATGGCATAGCTCCGTGGCTAAGAGGTCGGACCTGGGAGCCGAGCATCCTGGGTTTGAGTCCTGGGTCTCTTGCCATCTAGCTGGGTGACCTTGGGCAAGCTGCTTTTCCTCGCCTATGATTCCAAGTGTTTTCTTTGAAAGATAGTTCTGGTTGTCAACAACAACAAAAATAACAAGAAGATATTGTTGAAAGCATCTGTAAAACAGGATGCTAATAATAGCTCACCTAGTTCACAGGAGTGCTGTGAGGATTAAATAAATTAATGTATTTAAAAAGCTTAGAGTAGTGTCCAGGATTTAGGAAGCACTGTGCAAGCGATGGTTAGTATCTGTATTGCCATTAATGTTGCTACTGCTATTACTCTTCCTGCTATCAGCACCACTGCTGTAGTATTACTACTATTGTTGTTGCTATTGTTTTTTTCTGTCGTCGACAAAAATCAAGGTTGCTTTTTAAAGGAATTGTTCAGAACACTAAATTTCCAGAGTAGAAAATATAATTCAGTTACCTACTGATTTTATCCTATTATCTCATTTTTATTAACTCTGGATACCTGGACTAGAAGTTAAGTAGATGCCACGTGTATTCTAATTTGCATGAAAAATGACTTCAGGATCAGAGGAAAGGCTGTAATATCTAATCCTGGTCCATCAAGGCTTAGAAAATTATTGCTCAATATTATGCTGAATATTTAAGTTTAATGTATAGACTTTGTTACCAAACTCCAAGCACAATGCCTAATGCCTCTCCTCTTGTAGATAATCCGATATTAAATCGTGGATGTCCAATAGTGGATGACCAAATATTCATCTCAGAGGCAGCGGTGTTTTGTTCACTGTTGTGTCAATTCCTGCTAGGAAAAATAATAATTTGTCCATCAATGTTCCTCCTTCCTCCCTTCTTTTCTCCTCTTTCTTTCTCTCTTGCTTCTGGTGGTATTTATCGAGTTCTACGACTTTGTTAGTAGGTGGATGGTTGTGATTTTCCTGGTTCCCCGCCCCTTTGTCTCTCCACTCACAGCAATATTTATCTGTTCTAATCTGCAGTTCTTCTTTTCAAGGCCAAACGCTTTCTGAAGCAACAGATGTCCTTCAACTTGGTTTCAGTTGTGATTTGGAACAGGGTCCCAGGCCTTTAGGGAGGGGTGGAAATTTCAACCCAACTCAGCCTGCCTTCTCAACTTGAGCAGTTCCCGGACTCCTTTCACTTTAATCATAGCCTGCCCACGGGGCCTGGTGCCGAATACAGCCTTATTTGTGCCTAATCTATATTTCACATGAGCGGGAACTGGTGCCGGAAGGGATCCGTTCCTCATTTTGGTTCCTTTCTCCCTGCCCACGTAGAACTGTTTTCTTATTCAACTGGGACCTAATTCTGAAGATTAAAAGCACCGAGGACGCCTCAGCTGTCCAAAACTGGAAGATGTTGTGTGGTCTGGCAGCAGGGAAAGTGTCTGAGTAGCCTTCGAGATGCTTTAGCATTTGGTGGCCAGTGACATATGGCAGTTGTGATGTAATGTGATAAGTTATATAATAAATCCAGTCATTCTAATTCTCCATCTCTGTAGGGACTTGACTCTCACGTCTTTTCATTATACAAAGATCTAACTGTACAAACGGTCCTCCACTCATTTACCCCAGCCTCTGCCTGCATGAACAGCCGAGGAAGAGGAAGAAAGAACTTTCTGGCTAGATCTAGGAAGGAGCGGTGGTCTGAATAGATATGTAAATTAGAGCAAGCGGCATCTTTCTCACAATGACATTTAAACAGTCCAGCTTGTCTGTGTACAAGGGCCGCTGTGACACGATGCTGTCATGGGGTAGGGAGACAGTGAGGTCCCACAGATTTGGGGAAAAGGGGAGCAGGATGGGAGGTGGAGCTGGCACCTCTCGCCCCAGTATCTCCGTGGAAACCCATTGCCTCAGGCCGGCTCCACGTGGGCAGACGGCACGGTGGCTGCCAAGGAGGGGCAGGCTGAGCTGAGTGAGCGCTCCCAGCAACTGGAGCTCTTGGCCTCCCATCTCTGCGGCTGGATGACAATAGGGCCGTGATGCAGACAGCTGGCCCTGGTTCTGCGGGTGGCAGTCGGTGCTAGGTGGGACTGGGCAGCTCTGGAGTACGGGGAGTTGGCCGGGCGGCTTCTCTCTTTTGCTCGAGACCATTCTGAAGCTTTAAAGTGTCACAGTGATGATAATTATGGTAGCGATGGTGACGCTGCTGATGATATTTATTGAGTGCTTATTATGTGCCAGCATGTGGCTAAAGTCTATGTACGGTTGGACCTCCGTGTCTGTGGTTTGGCATCTGTGGATTCAACCAAGCTCAAAATATGTATTTTCAATCCATTATAAGAAAGTACTATTATTAATATCATCCCAATTTGCAGATGAGGAAATTGAGGCTCTGAGGGATTGAGTATCTTGTCCAAGGTTTAGGTAACTGTCAGAGCCAGGACACGAACACAATGCATCCTTGCTTAACTTCTGTGAATGTATATATATCTCCAGCTATCCAAAATTCATAGTTGAGGAAATCGGGACTTGTAGGGGCTAGGAAACGTGTCCAGGGTCACCTGGTTGGTAAGTGCTTGTTGTGATCAGGATTCAAACCCAGGCTGTCTGACTTCACAGCCTTGCTTTTTGATCTCTTAGATTGCTTTCCACGGTTAGGACCACGTGTAAAAATTCCTAGAAGGACTGTGCCGAGGTCTCTGCCCCACCTCCTCCCGTGTGCGGATCGCAGGAGCTGTGGCTCCCCAGGTCGTAGCTCGTCTCTTTCCGCTGCAAGACTGGGGATCTCTTCCCTCGGACGGCACCTCAGTGTTACCTGGTAGGTCTTGCTACAGGGGCCCTCGAGCGAGGAGAGTCAGGCTCCTCACCTTTGCTTGCTGCCTTCAGACCTAACATTCCTAAGGCGGGACTGGGCAGCACGAATGCATGAGGTTCCGAGTTGCCGGAATCCAGTTTCCATGTCCTGCCTTTACCGCCACAGCCCTGAACCACCCCACTGAAGTTTTGTTAGGGCAGATGGCTGGTGCATAAGGGATTAATTTAAAAAATTTTTAAGCTTGCTGATACATCGTCTTATGATTTCTTAAGAGGACAGATATTCTAGAATATTTTACATTTATGATATTAGGGACCATGGCTCTCTTTTTATAGCTTTATCTCCACTGCCTGGTCTATGGTGGGCTTGAATGAAAGCACAATCTGCGTGTGCTTTTAACATCTGCTAGCGGAGAAGCTGCGTTATTCTTTGCCTTTGCATTCCCTAGAGAGTTTGGGTAAAGACCTGATACCTGTGTGGTCTGTTTTGGTTTGTTCTCCAAATATGGGTGGGAAGGGACATCTTTTCTCGGCGCTGATGTGCTTAGGTGCTGTTGGCACGCTTGTCTGGGGCCTTCACTACAGGTCCTTTACCTTTATCTGGGAGTTCTCCTACCTGGAAAAGATTATGCCAAGGGACAGTCTTGTTGCTGAGTTCAGCCAAGAGGCAGGTCCTTCTAAGAGAGAAGGGCAGCCTCTCATTGCAGGCACACAAGTCCCGTCCTGAAGAGCTCAGCATCCCGACCTCACCAGCTCTGCAGCTGCCAGTCATCTTGGCTGGAGCGGGCATCCTATCACATTCTAGTCTAACTTAATCATTTTGCATTTTGGCCTTGATTTTCACAGTTGAGGACTGAATCAATTAACACTGGTTGATTTTTCACTAAACTACTATCATTGGAATCAGATTTTCCTTTTAAGCCCAGTTCACTGTTCTGCGATTTTTTAAAATGTACAATACAATTTTATAATATTTTCCCTCATTTGTTCCTAAGGATGTGTGTGTGTGTGTGTGTGTGTGTGTGTGTGTGGTGTGTTTACATTTGAGGCAAATGAAAGGTATCAGATATGATCTTATTTCGGGGGAAGGATAGGGTGGGAAAAAGGATGGCTTCAGTGCAGTTAGAATGAGGAAAGGAAAGCATAATAGAACTTTGTTTTTAAGTGACTGAGAAATATAAAAATAGCCTAAGCTAGAGGGTTAATAGATAATAGAGGGAAAAAAAAATAATTCTTTAAAAAAAAAAAAAGGAACAGAACAGTGGAAAGACTTCTGCCTGGACATGAGATGTTACATTTCAAGGAGGAACGATGTCATGGCATTCAGTTCTGCTGTGGTAAAATTCCGTGTTTGCAGTATTGGAAACAACGTTTCCAAAGAGATGTCCTCATGCATCTGCCCTGATGGGATGGCCAGTGTACCTCAGGGAATTATCTTTGGCGTGAGGGAAAACACAAGGTGACGTGACCATACAACGTGCACGCAGGGAATAGCGCGGCCGACACCTTTGTCCACAGTCAGCCGCACCCTGACGTCTATGCTGAGGCTGTAAGAATAGAATATTGCTTAGCCTGGGGTAGCTCCAGCTTTCCACCGCCCTGCATTCTGCCTGCGCTAGTTACGCTGGTGCAGCTACTGCAGGACGCAGCTGGGCCTCCTGGACGTAGATCGACCTCAGAAGTTAGGGACTACCCCGCCCGTTTATCCCTAAATAGCCCATTCGGAGGCCATGTAAGAATACACCTGCCCTTTTTAAATAAAGGTCAGGAGCAGAAAGGCTTGTGGCTTTTTCACGTCCATGACCCAGCGCTGTTAGAAAAAAAAAAATCCTCCACCTTAATTTTTACCAAGTGGGTTTGCACCAAGTGAGGAACCGAAGTTATATCTATTGCGTTGAGTACATAGCTATCTTTTCCTCCCCTAAGAAACATTTTAAAAAATGATATTTCCAGCAGTTATTTTAATTGAATATTTTATTCTAATTGGAATTGAATGGAGGCTGGGATAAGTTCAAATAGTTCAAAATATGAAAATAATTATTTGGGACACTTGGCTATCACTTATTTGTAAGTTTGCTTCTGTATAAACAGAGGTAAAAATAAGTGTTAATGTGTGAAAATGTGCTTTTAAAATTCCTTTCCTGAGAAGTGTTTACTGAGATCCAAAAATGAGCCAGGCATAGTGTTAGGAACCAGGGTTAGGCAACGAACAAAATAAACATAGTTCCTGCCCTCAAGAAATGCACAGTATAGGGTGGGGAGAGAAACATTAAGTAATAAATACATAATTACAATTTGGGATACATACTCTGAAGATAAAGAATGGGGGTGGGAGGCTTAAGAGTAACGTACTCTTCAGACAGACAAGGATCCTTAGTGGACAGTAACATTTAAGCCAAGACCATTGACGGGTTCTAAGCAGGAGAATTAGATTGGCGCTAATTTATTGAGAAAAGGGCGTGAGTTTGCACGCAACACACGCTTTTATTATGATTATGCTTTGAAAAAAGGGAGGGTAGGAAGACTCTCACAGTTCTCCAGGCGTGTTGAACATATATGGGGACAGCAGGGAAGGGCACTGAGTCAGAAGTTCTGGAATATTCCTGCAGGCCATTCAGAGTAGAGTTTTCATGATGATCTTCTGTCCCTCTTATATCTGAGGCACAGGGAAATGAAGAACTATTCTAGGAGAAATGGCAGAGAGGACTTCAGGATTTATATTTGAGCCTGGACTCCGGGTTAAAATTCTTGGACAAAGTGGGGGTTATGGAGGCTTTACTTGAGTAAGAAGGGGCTGCAGGAAACCTGCTTGCTTTTCACGGGGTGAGCAGAGAAATTTCGGGGGAGACTTTGGGTGGTGATGCACAGATATCCCCTGATTTGAGAGCTGGCCTCAAATTCCTCTGAAATTGGGGGCTTTATAAACTGATAAAGTCAGATGCCATTTGGGAGCCCCATAAATTATAAACCCTGGAGGTCTGGGACTGAGATTCCTTTCGACAGTGGAACCCACCATTCCCAGACAACCCACCCCGCAACTTCCTCCTGGGCCAATGTGGCTGCCAGAGAGCCATCACCTGTCACATTTCCAGGAAGCAGGATGGAAAATGAAGAGTGCATTCTTCCCTTGTAGGATGCCTTCTGGAAAATTCTTCCCGACGTGCCTGCTTCTGTTTTATTGCCCAGAAATTCAGTAACATGGCCACTCCTGGTTTTAGGGAAAAACCCTGGAGAAGGGTCTCTTTTTCTAGGCAGCAGTGATGCCCAGACAATAGGCTAAGTTCTGTTCCTCAGGAGAAAGGGGAGAATGGCTATTGGGATACGGACACCCTGGAATGCCCCTTCTCCACTTCTCCAGGAAAAATTCTTTCAAGACAGAGCTTAAATCTGTGGCACACTCCCTGATTCCTCTAAGCCCATTAATCCTGCCCCTCTGTGTGCACACCTGACCCTTGGTATTCACTTCTAGGAAAGTTGTCATATTTCACTGCAATGAATTCGTGTGTGTGGGGTGGGTGGGGGGAGTCTGCTTTCCTTGGTAAACCCCAAAGTCCCAAAGCTGAGGGCTGGGTCTTAGTCATCGTGCTGTTCTCTCCTCGTCTTACTCAATCTGTTCCCTGCCAGGGCCTCACAGCCTCACTGCCCGCAGCCTGAGAGATTTCTCAGCGAGTCTGTGTCCTGATTGGCTGATTGGCACTTGGACTCTGCTATGGCAGAGAAAATAGACCAGGGGTGGGGAATCTTTTCATGTTCGAAGGCTGCATTAATTTAGCTGTAATCAAATGAGCCTGCATTCAAGAAACTTCCATTAGATACACTTAAAAATGTACAATATTTTGTAAAACACTAACTACTATTACTTACTGACTTCAGAAAATGAAAACTATTTGTTAATTTTAAAATTAACGAACATTTTAATAACTTTGTTGTATCTGCTTTTTGTTGGAAAGCATTTGCATTTTTGGTTGCAGCATGGAGTTCGTGAGTTTCAGTTTATCTAGAAGATCAGCTGGGTCATCTAGAAGATCAATCATCTGTGACCTTATGGACATCTTGATTTGGGGTAGGCAGGAGAATGTGGATTCACAGCAATAAGTGGTTGAAGAGCAAGAAGGCATTTTTCGGGCATGTTGCCAACGGTGTGGGTATTCTGCTGCATTTTTCCATATTGCGGTTGGATCTTTCTTAGCATCAAACAATGACTTTAAGACGTCATCTCCTGAGACTCAAACAGTTCCATCTGTAGTTGTTTAGGTGCCTTGGTGATATCAAGTAGGTGAGGCCAAAATGCTAATTTGAGTGTGATGTCCTGATGCTCAAAGTCAGTGAACCTTTCATTGTATTCTCCAATGAATAGATCTATAACAGCCATGTATTCTTCAGATGATTCGCATATATCATCCTGCTTATCAATGACCTTTGCTAACTGGGGAAAATGTTCATCCGCAATTTCCTTTTGAAGAAGTGTTTTGAAAAAAGATAGCTTTTTTCAGAATGCTTGGATTTTTTTTTTGCCACATATCATTTATAAACTTAGTTTTACCTTGCAAAGAAGTATTCAGGTTGTTTTGATTAGACGTATCACACAGAAATGCTGCATTCCTATAGAAACCTTCTTTCAACAATTCACGTTGCCGATTCTGTTCTTCATGAAATTTAACGATCTGTTCTCACAGATTTAAAATTTTGGCTAACTGTCCCTGCGGTAGCCAGTGCACTTTAGAATGATAAGGTAAATCCACACTGAATACCTCGTTGTTCAGCTCTAGCACGTTATGAAACTGACGATGCCATGTTGCATTTGCACAAATATAGTTAACAATATTTATAACTTGTTACAAAGTGTCACTTAAAATAGTAGCTTTTGCACAGAGATTTTGCTGATGCAAGACACAACGAAAAGAAACGACAGCATCTGGATCTGTTAATACTTTCTTTGTGCAATAAACTCTTCATGTTTTCCTGTCACGGAAGGTGCACCGTCTGTACATACACTCACTAAATTTACCAAATTCAGTCCAACTTCACTACATTTATCTTGAAAGTTGTTGAAGATACTATTCGCTGTGTTCTGTCTGTAAGAAGAGTGCCAAAAGCTAGTAACTCTTCGTAGCAAAGAAAATCTGTTATGACCCGAATGAAGTATAAACCTGCACTGAGTCAGTAGTTACCAGTTGATTCATTGAAAGCAATTGAATAATGTATGTTTTCCTTTTGAAGAATTGCATGAAATTGTTCTGTTACATTGAAGGCTAATTCATGCTGCTGATCAGTTATGGTTCTCCTTGAGAGGGGCAGTTGTTTGTACTTTGAGACATTATCCAGGTCTAAGCATCCTGTAACTTCAACAATGCAATCGTTCCCAATTTCTACATCGCTGAATGGCTTTCATTCCCTCTGCCTCCAAGTATATAAGCTACTTTGTAAGTTGCCTCAGTGGCATTATTTCCGGGTCTTATTGATTGTTGAAAGAATTGTCTTTGCTTTGCTTTTCATCTTTTACTTTCTGCAATTCAACCTTTCACACCTCTCCCTCTAATTTAAAATATCTGTGGTCCTTATGAGTGTTGCAATGCTGATGAGCATTGAATTTCTTTGATGTTGGTATTGCAGTATCACAGAGCAAGCAAATCATCTTATCTTTACCAGAAACAAGATAATACTACAATTACCAATCCTTATTTAAAAATCTATTGTCTTCCGACAGCATTCTCTCGGTCTTCTTTGACATGATGGGCCGTTAAGCAGACAGAATTAAAAAATACTGTCTAGTGGTGCAACTGTTCACAAATTCCACTTCATACAGAAACACAGTGGTACACCGTTGTCAAAAACTGATAACAGACTGGTGTGCTTGACCCGCATAAACTCTCAGCAGTCAGCCCCGTGTGGTAGTGGTGCCCGTCAGGCAAGGGAAGTTAGAACTAAATCATGAGCGTAGCAGCCATCAATTTAGCCCTTATGGCTGGCGCGGCGGCTCACACCTGTAATCCTAGCACTCCGGGAGGCCGAGGTGGGAGGATTGCTTGAGCTCAGGAGTTGGAGACCAGCCTGAGCAAGACCCCATCTCTACCAAATATAGAAAAATTAGCCAGGTGTGGTGGTGTGTGCCTGTAGTCCCAGCTACTCAGGAGGCTGAGGCAGGAGGATCACTCTGGAGTCTGAGCCCAGGAGTTTGAGGTTGCGGTGATCTATGATGATGCCACTGCGCTCTACCGGGGCTACAGAGTGAGACCCTTGTCTCAAAAAAAAAAAAAAAAATTTAGCCCTTATGGTTTACTAAAATTCTAATGGTGCTGGTCAATCTGGGAGGATTATTTCATTGAAACTTATTTTATTCTTTGGTATTTTAAATATGCTCATTTAAAAATAAAAATATAAAAGACAAAAATGTATTAATGAAAATAAAAGGATTTGTTCTGTAAAATTTGGATTGAGTCAAAAGGCCACACTTACGGACCTGGAAGGCTGCACGTTCCCCACCCCTGAACCCCTAAAATAGACTCTGTCGCTGCCCTGACAGGAAGCAAAGTGTTTTTTTTTTTTTTTTAAAGAGTGATTAAAAAAAGCAGTTTACCCAGTAGTTGCCTGGAGACAGGCAGTGATTGGACACTTGGAAAGCGATTCCCCTGCTGGCCCTTAGGTAGGTGATATCAGCTGAAGGAATTATTTCGGGAGCCAACTTTCCCCTCAGGGCCGGGGTAGGGCTCGCTGAACTTGGAGCTCCGGGCTGCAGGGCTGCAGAGCAAGCATCTCTTTTCTTTAAGCGAGCATGCCCCTGGCATTTGGCCCTGGGACTCTGGCCTTCTCTTTCTTTCCTGCCTCACAGCCAACCTCTCTTTCACCTGTTGCAGAATTCCAGCTAATTCCTACTTCGTGGTATAAGAGAAAGACTAGAATACTTCCAACTATAGGGTCTCTAGAAAGAAAAAGCACTGAAGAATTTTGTTATAGCGATCACCTGTGTGATAGGTATTTTTAAAGGGGAAAAGACCCCCCAAAAGTACCTTGCATCGATAAGTAACCACGCCGTGACCGTTAATTGTCACGACCCCACGGTAACACTGAGCAAGAGCATCCTTTCTGCCTCTCCTACAGAAAACAAGAAAAGTTGCCTTGGAGCTGAATGTTGTCATCAGCCGACAGATGCGGTTGCGCCTGTTTCCTAAGGGACCTCGCACGATGTCATAAATAGGAGGGGCTGTGACAACCAGAAGGCTGATTCATCATGTTGCAAGAGCTGAGAGAATGCAATAATGGAAACTGATAAAGTGGCCAGTTCAGTGCCAAATTAGAAAAATAACAACAGCTGACACACTTCTGGAACGTTTTATCATGTGTCAGTGCTAGTCTAGGCACTTGTTTGAGTTAATGAGATGATGTGTGTGTATATGTGTGCGTGTGTGTGTGTGTGTGTGTGTGTGTGTGTGTGTGTGTATGTATGTATGTAGGACACCTAGCACAGTGCCTGGCATATACCCTGCTACTCAAGTAGGTACCATTTGATGGCCATTATACAGATGAAAAAACAGGAACACAGAAATGTTAACCAATTAGCCTGAAGTCACACAGCTAAGAAGTGGCAGAGCCGGGATTTGAACCCAGGCAGTCTGATTCCAGAGCTTGGACCGGTGACGGCCACAGTGCTGCCTTATTCTCAAGAACTGCTCAGTATGTATCTAATCATTGGAAAAGGTAACTTTTCAGAGTTCATATGTGAAGTAAAAGCAAAACTTCTAAAAAGATCGTGGTCCCAAGTAAATACCCAACCACACGGGTGGCCCGTCCTGTCCTCCGTCCCTCCTCGTTCCCTTAGCTGTTCAGGATGCTGTTCGCCGAACATCTTCTATGTGCGCGGTACCTGCTTGGCTCCGAGCACAGTCTCTGCAGCCGGAGCCCTTCAGTGTACTTTGAAACTGTCCGGAGGGCGGTTAGGGCCAGGAGGAAAGGCTGTAACGGGTGCAGGGTGCTCCACAGTGGGTGGAACTGTTTTCACTCCCTGTTTCTTCTCATCCCCTTCCCCAGCCTCCTTCCCTGGACTGGGCCCGACTCCCGCTCTGGATTCGATAGTCCTGGATACCACGAGCTCCAGAGTGAAAGCGTCATTAACAAGGGTGGGGAGGAAATGTGGGTCTGGTGTGTGTCCCTGCCAGGCACCGTCAGGTTGCTCACCTGCAGTGTCCTGGGTAGTCCCCGTGGGGCACAGATACCTGCTGCTACTGTCCCGGTTCCCGGTTCCCCACTGTGCCCGCCACAGGAAGTGTCTCTCGTGTTAAGCTTGGCGGGCAGGCCGGTCAGGACCCCGACCCCCTGGGACTTCTGGGTCCCCAGATTTCCCCGCAGTGGTTCTTCTCTTCGCCTACCATCTGGCACCCCCAGCTGAGCTCTGCTCTCAGACTACTCACCTGGCAGGGGCCCTGGAGATCTGAGCACACAACCGGTTCTGCTAAAATCTGTTTCTGTAAAGCGGATTATTCCATCTGCACCTGGGAAACGGGAAGGCTGCTTGAGAAGTTGCTAGTTTCAGTGGTTCATGTGAGATTTTTATTAGCACTTTAATATTTTGGGCAACCAAGCAGCAGTGGTCGAAAGCAAGATAGGGTAGCCCAGATGAACCCAACAAACCGGGGAGGTGAGCGCCCTGTTCTTGCTCTAGGCTGTTGGCTTTGTGCCTCCGATTGAAAGGTCTGATTTTCCCAGATCTGTCTGCATTTTCCTCTTATCTCCGTAAAGCAGCAGCCTGAGTCTTTCCCTGCCCTTTCGTCATGCACCCTTATCACCCTCCTTTTTTGTAAAATCCCACATTTATCCTGTAATAGGAAACAGAAAACACATTTTTATCCATGGTTGTATTGGTAATTTTTAGTGTTCTTACTGTTTTGTTAGTGTTAGTGCTCTGGGTACAAAGTTGAGTGGGGTTTGAGCCTTCTGCGCCAACTCTGTATTTTCCATAAGCCCTGGTTTTTTTAGTGTCATTTTGCAGAATACAAGGTTTTTTGCTGTCTTAGTTTGGGACATTGTTCCTGCATTTGCAGTGATGTGTATGTTGTTTATAGTAAAAATACTTGGATATTAATATTTTTTGCAGAGAATATCTCACTCACACGCTCATACACACAGATGCATAAAACAATGCCTTGAAGATTCCCGGTGCTGGATCTGGGAGCTTGGGTCATATGGAGAGTTTTTTTCCTTTTTTTTTTAAGAATTTCACGTTTCCTATCTGCTCTCAGGAGACTTTGGAGCACATTTCCAAGAGAAGATTTTTCTAGAGTTTTTGGAGGAGGTAGTGGAATAGTGCTTTTTTTTTTTTTTTTAAGGACACAGTTTTCTTTGGGATTTTTGTGCCTTGGTAGTACTTAAAGCGGCACTTTTCTCCCCAGGGAAACCTACAAGAGTTACTCATGAGAAGCTCTTGGAAGGTGAGTTGGAAATGAGGAGAGAGACTTGAGAGTCAGCGGCTGGTCTGAGGGTCCCTGACTTCCCCGCTTCCGTTATTGTCGTCACTTGGATTCTCTCTACACCAAGGCTTGACAATCGCCTCAGTCTGGGACGTTACTCATGCATTTGTCGTATGTTTATTGGGCATGTCGTAGTGACTCAGTGGTACGGGAGACACACGCAGACCCATGCCTGGCTAATTTTTGTTTTTGGTAGAGATAGGATTCTCACTTTTGCTCAGTGCTGGTCTTGAACTCCTGACCTTGAGCGATCCTCCCACCTCGGCCTCCCAGAGTGCTGGGATTACAGGCGTGAGCCACCGCACCCGGCCTTTTGTGTGTGTTTTGGTTAGCATTCTTATGATTGTGAGCAACAGAAATCCAACCCAAACTGTCGCTAGAAAAATAGATAGTTTACTGGCTCATTGGCAGTCCTCAGATAGATGCCTGCTTGAGGCAAGGCTGACTCAGCAGCCTGGTGACGTCCGCAGGGACCCGTCCACTGTGCTTGGCGTGGCTTTGTGCTCTGCCCTCCCATGGAGCCGCCACACTGCCCTGCCCCACCTGAGAAGGTCCAGGTTTTCCACCGAGGGCTGACGGTGAGCTCCAGTCCTTCTGTTCTCTTTGTGCCCTCTGGGCAGAGAAAGAGGACACCCCTCATTCATGCCGCCGGGGAACAGATGAGTCGATCAGCTGGAGCGGATCCCTGGTCCGTCCCTATCAAAAATGTTGGCTGCGACCCAACAGAGAAGCAGTGAATTCCCTAAAGGAAGATCTGGGTACTTTTGGTAGAAAAACGGGCAAAGTGGATGCTCCAGAGGCCCCCACCAATTGTTACTGACATTTAATTAAAATGTGATAATATATGAGAACACGTGGGTGGGTGGTGAGGAAAGGAAGGGAAGAATTAAAATAAAAAAGAGTAGTGGCTACTTCTTGGAGGTGAGCATAAAATTGTAATCTGGGAGTGGTTAAAAAAAGAGGCATTCATAGATTGTTTTATTCCTATTCTTATAAGAACAGGAAAGTGTCATTTTTAGAGGCATCATTGAATATCAAGTGCCCAATTGGTTCTACTAGGTGTAAAAATGTGATCGAATGAACCAGATTGGTTTTTGAAGTGTTGATTAAAAACACAAAATAAAAAGATCCATCCTGGATACTTTGGCTCTGCTTTCTTCCCACTATATGTGGACCTTTATACTGAATTATAAACTAACAGCTTTTTAAAAGATGTTGGAAACCAAAGTATCCGATGCCAGTATCTGATTTGCGTTTCCCATTTACTGTCCTGTTTCTCAGGTAAGGTGATATTTCTTGGAGCCTGAAGGCTAGAAATAGCGAAACCACGCAGTTGCTGTTCGCTGGTCACCGCGGGGCCGGGGGACGGTCCCCAGGCACGCGGGGCCTTTCTAAAAGTGGACACGGCGGCTGTCGCCCGCTGATCCTCTGTGGAGTGACCCAGATTGGC
>NW_012148485.1:413731-426209 GCF_000956105.1 Propithecus coquereli
TTTTGGTAGAAAAACGGGCAAAGTGGATGCTCCAGAGGCCCCCACCAATTGTTACTGACATTTAATTAAAATGTGATAATATATGAGAACACGTGCGTGGGTGGTGAGGAAAGGAAGGAAAGAATTAAAATAAAAAACTCAGAATAGTGGCTACTTCTTGGAGGTGAGCATAAAATTGTAATCTGGGAGTGGTTAAAAAAGAGGCATTCATAGATTGTTTTATTCCTATTCTTACAAGAAGAGAAAAGTGTCATTTTTAGAGGCATCATTGAATATCAAGTGCCCAATTGGTTCTACTAGGTGTAAAAATGTGATCAAATGAACCAGATTGGTTTTTGAAGTGTTGATTAAAAACACAAAATAAAAAGATCCATCCTGGATACTTCAGCTCTGCTTTCTTCCCACTATATGTGGACCTTTATACTGAATTATAAACTAACAGCTTTTTAAAAGACGTTGGAAACGAAAGTATCCGATCCCAGTATCTGATTTGCGTTTCCCATTTACTGTCCTGTTTCTCAGGTAAGGTGATATTTCTTGGAGCCTGAAGGCTGGAAATAGCGAAACCACGCAGTTGCTGTTCGCTGGTCACCGCAGGGCCGGGGGACGGTCCCCAGGCACGCGGGGCCTTTCTAAAAGTGGACACGGCGGCTGTCGCCCGCTGATCCTCTGTGGAGTGACCCAGATTGGCACCGCGCAGCTGGATCCTACCCAGAGCCAGTCCGGGAAAGAGGAGGGTAAAAATAAAAACTGGTCGGACGGCTTAGCTGGAGTCAGGATGCTTTGAGGTTCGCTGGTTACTTTGCTAATTCCTGGTCAGACTTTCCCTGTTTTTCGAGGGGCGTAGTGATGATTAGAATGATTCTTTTCTAGGTTCCTTAGATTTGGCAAAATAGTTTCATGCAGCACAGCAAAATAAAGTCAGGGGTGCTTTTCTCTATGTGTCGTAAATGTATTTTTTGACTTTCGAGCATTTTGCCCTTGGTGAGTTTCTTATTTTTCCCATTATCCAACGTTTACGTCTTCAATAAACTCCTTCACAAAGGCATGTCTTTTATGGAGTTTCTCTCTGAAATAACACATCTTTCTCTCCCTCTCTTTTGTTAATTGAAAGAAACGAGCTTGCAGTTATACATTCTTTAATGTTTCCTTGTTATCCAAGAAAAAAAAATGAGTAGCCGTGTTTAGGTTTGGTGTTAAGCTAACCCTTGGGAATAGCTTTTCCATCTCTGCCATTCTTTGGCATTTTGACATTTGTAGTTTTAAAGTGTGGATTTGCTAATATTTGAAGCTCTGGTCCTTGCTACTGGAAATTTTGAGACTTTATTTCTGGCATTTGCTGAAGAAGTTTTTTTGTTTTTTTTTTTTTTCCAGTGCAAAAGCAGATTCTATGTTGTATTTTCCTCCATTACTGATTGCTTTGAACTATATGAGATTTTTCCCTCCCAGAATGCTTCGCAGCTTTCAATGTAATCATCTCTCTGTGATCTGTAGACCAATAATTAAACCCTCAAATGGCCTTTGCCTTGCAATAGGAATTAAAAAGAATATTAAATATTTCTATTTAAAATATATGGGCAATGTGGCTATAACTTATTTTATTTATTTATTTATTTATTTATTTTTTTGAGACAGAGTCTCGCTCTGTTGCCCAGGCTAGAGTGCCATGGTGTCAGCCTAGCTCAGAGCAACCTCAAACTCCTGGGCTCAAGCGATCCTTCTGCCTCAGCCTCCCAAGTAGCTGGGACTACAGGCATGCACCACCATGCCCGGCTAATTTTTTCTATATATTTTTATTTGTTCACCTAATTTATTTCTGTTTTTAGTAGAGACGGGATCTCGCTCTTGCTCAGGCTGGTCTTGAACTCCTGAGCTCAAGTGATTCTCCCACCCACTTCGGCCTCCCAGAGTACTGGGATTACAGGTGTGAGCCACCACACCTGGCCTAAACTTATTTTAAAGATAACATGACCTCAGAACATTCTAGTAAGACACGTTTCTGGACGAATTTTTTTTCTGCAATGTTTACATCGTGATGCTAATTTGGAATAAGAGTTCTAAGAATTTGCTTACACTTTCACTCACTAAGTTGTTTATTTACGAAATCTATTAAGAGATTGCTAATGGCTATGGGTTTCTTTTTAGGGTGATGGAAATGTTCTGGAATTAGATAGTGGTGATGGTTTCCTATTTATTTGTAGTACTTAGTGAAAATACTAAAAATTTTTCAATTACACATTTTAAAGGGTGAATTTGATGGTATCTGAATTGTATCTTAACAACAAAAAATCTAAGAGCTCTTCATGTTTAAGCATTATTTTGAACTCTTAAGATATGTAAACAAATACACAAAATTAAGACTTCTAGGTGTGTGTTAGACAGTTGTTGGTACAATAATGCAGTGTAACAAACCACTCCAAAATTCGGTGGCAGATAGCAATAATGTAGTCCATTTTTCTTGCTCACGGGTTAAAGGACCAGCTGGAGCGGCTCTGCTTCAAGCTCTGGGTTGGCTGTTCTTGACTCAAGGCTGTGGGTGGGGTTCAAGTCTGCTTCATGTGTCTCTGTTCTCCTTGGACCAGAGACTGCCCGGGGGACGTTCTCTCCGTGGCAAGTGAATGACAGGTGCACGGGAGCCCAGCCAAAGCCACACGGCAAATGGATTCGAAGTGTCCACTTGCATCCTGTCTACTCACATTCCATTGCAAAAGCAAGTGCTGTGGCTGGGTCCAAAGTCAGAGGGGCAGAAAGACATTCTGTTCACAGTGGGAGGGGAGTAGAGGGGAGGGGATATTTTTCCAATAATACTCTAATCTATCACAGAGTGTCAGGAAACAAGTCCGTTTAGGGTTCCTTGGGGCCACAAAGGAAGAAGCGAGCATTCTCTTGGACGGAATTGAGAGTAGATGGAAATAGGAGAAGAGACACTTCAGATATTTGTCATGAAAACTGTGCCAAGTTTTGTGATGGCGATTTTTTGTGATGGGTGGGGATTGAAATGTTCGAGGAGATGGGCGTTGGGTTCCTTGGCATCTTAGTTCATTTTCCATTGTGATAACTGAATATCACAGATTGGGTAATTTATAAAGAAAAGAAATTTATTTCTTATAGTTCTGGATTCTGGGAAGTCCAAGACTGAGGGGCCACGTCTGGTGAGGGCCTTCTTGCTGGTGGGGACTCTCTGCAGAGTCGCGAGCAGCACAGAGTATCACATGATCACATGGTGAGAGGACCCACCATAGACAGCCAAAGTGGCTTTTATAACAGACCCGCCATCATGAGAACTAACCCACTCCCGTGATAATCCATTAATCCATTAATCCACAGATGGACTAACCCATTCATGAGGGCAGAACTCTCGTGACCAATTCACCTACCAAAGAACCCACCTGCCTTGGGGACCAAGCTTCCAACACAGGAATTCTCAGGACACACTCAAACCATAGCACTTGGGTTGAGTCTTAACAAATGAGCAAATATCATCAGTTGGCGGGGCTGGTGGGTGAGGAGAGGTGAGAGCAAGGGCTAGAGCCTGAGAGCGGCTCGCGCAGAGGCGTGGAGGTGGGCAGGAGCGGGGTGCACTCGGGACGCAGCGAGCCGGCGCATAGCATGTGGAGACGCAGCTGGGAGGGAGAGGCTGGTCACATCAGGGAGTTGTGTGCCGTGCATGCCTGAGGGTTTGGGGCTGGGACTAAGCCAGCTGGGCTCCGAGAAAGACAGCCTGAGCTCAGAACTCTGCTCTGCCACTTACTAAAGCTGTGACCAGGGTGAAGCTACTTGCTTTCCTTCCTCCTCTGTGCAAGAGCGAGGGTGATGTCAGCACCTGCCTTGTGCATTGCGGTTAGGATTCAGTAAATTAATACACAACATGCTTGACATACAGTCAAGTGCTCCAGAGGTGTGAACTGCGATTGGTATTTTTTTTAATGGAGTTTGGGTTTTATCTGTAAGCAACGGGGTATAGCTTAAGAGTAAGGAGGGGTCGTGATGACGTTATGTTTTGGGAAGATGAGCTCGGTAGCAGTGTGGGGGATGATTGTGGTGGCCGGTGGGGAAGCAGGGCAGCCGCGGGTTGTTGCAGCGATACAGGTAAAAGGTGATGATGTCTGGGAGACAGTAAAGATGTAAAACTGGTGAGATTTAGTGACTGAATGGATTGGGAGGGGACAGAAATGGAAAAATGCAAGTGGTTTCCAAATTCTGGCTTGGTCAACTGGGTGGTACGATTTCCTGAGATAGAGGAACACAAGGAGAAAGTGGATGAGGTCAGGTTTGAATGCGTTATTTGAGGAGCCCGGGAGATATCCAAGGGGGTTCAGGAAGCAGAGTCCATCGGCTGTAAGAGTTAGGATGGTGTAGACTGTTGGGATGGTGCAAATTGCTTCAAGTTACTGCTTTGAATTATTGCAGTGGTTTAAGGCTTGGTGGGAGCCGTGAACACTGAGGGGGGGTGTGGATTATTTCATGGTGTTTGATGGTGGAGAAGGGAGGCAGCAGTAAATGGCAGGAAGAGGGGAACATAGGATTGCGGTAGGATTTGTTTTATTGTGTATTTGAGGACGAGAGGGACCTGAACATATTAGAAGGCTTTGAGAAGGGAGTGGAGAGGGAGACATTGTATAACAGTGAGAAGGAATGATGGTTAAAACAAGTTCCTGAAACACGCAGGGAGGGAATTGAGAGTAGATGGAAATAGGAGAAGAGACACCTCAGATATTTGTCGAGAAAACTGTTCCAAGTTTTGTGATGGTGATTTTAGTTATCCATTGCTGCATGATAAATTACCCCAAAACATAGCAGCTTAAACCAACAAACATTTATTATTTCACAGATTCTGTGGGTGAGAAATGTGGAAATGATAAGCTAGGTGGTTCTGGCTCAGGGTCTTTCTGGAGGTTGCAGACTAGGTGTTGGCTGGGGCTGGTGTCATCCGAAGGCTTGACTGTGGCCGGGGGTCCACGTCTGAGATGGCTCGCCTGGCCGTAGGCAGGGGCCTCGGTTCTTTGCTGGCTGTTGGCAAGAGGTGTCAGGTGCTTGCCCTCTAGTCTCTGTGGGGCTGCCTGTGTGCCCGTATAACCTGGCAGCTGACGTCCCCCAGTGGATGTTCAAGAGAGCAAGGAGGAAGCCACAGAGCCTGTTATGACCTGGTGCCAGGTTTCACCCACCTCCCCATCTGCCGGATCCTGTTCCTTAGAATTTCGTTGCTAAGTTCAGCCCACACTCAAAAAAGAGGAAACAGGCTCCACTTTTTGAAAGGAGGAATATCAAAGAATTTGTGGGCATATTTTAAAAGCATCCTAAGTGGCTACAGATTGGATATATAACTGTGACTGTAACTGCTCATCGATCATGTTTTGCATGTAAGAGACTCAATGTTAGATATTCTGATACACAATCATTGGTCCTAATCTGGTCTTATCCAAATGGATACCTGATGAGTGTAAGGTGTTCTCTCTGGATATCTTTGCCAAAATGGTTCAAGTATTCTAAATTATAAAATTGCAAATGACAACAACCATAGCAAGCAATGTAGGAATAAAAGTGCCTCCACTGTGGAGGCTCGATACAGACAATCACGGGTGGGGTGAACTTTTTATATCTAAGCCCATGTTACTCAAAATTTTGCTTAATTCTGGTAACTTTTATTTAAATGAAATCTTACAGTGATTGGAGATTTTCTTAAGTTTTATTTTTTGAAAATAAGCATGCTGTAAGCATCACTGCCTCCCTGCCGGTGGAGAGCTCTAGCACAGCAGCTCTCAGCTCTGGCTGCACACTGGGAATCACTTGCAAGCTCTGGACTCAGAATGATCTGGAACAGGGCGTGAGCATTGTTATTTTATGAAAGTTTCCCCTGAGTGATTCCCGTGAGCAGCCAGGGTGGAGGGCCCAGTAGATGACAGAACAAATGAGTAAGTTGTACAGGGCAGTACCGGCAGATGTAAGATTTAAAACTCACTCTAATGATTATTTCTGTGGGGGTGCGGGGGGGATGTATACCCAGGGAATACAGTTATATTTTGTCTTCCAACAGCATCATTGCTGGTTCGCATGATGGAGTAAGATAAACTCCCAGTGAAGTATAAAGAGCAATACAAAGTTCTAGATGCATGAGCCTGTTTGATCACAGTTTCTTTAGGAGAATCTTCAGTTTTCTGCATTGAGTCGCAGACATCCAAGGACATAAACCCACATCACAGTCACTATCCTTAGCACGAATACACTCATGTAGTCAGTAAATGGTTCCTGAACACCTGCTGTATTCCAGGTAGGTTCATCGAATGCTCAAGGCACTGAATGCCCCCAAAGGACTTGATCTTATTCTTAAACTATACTGTAATATAGATTCTGGCACCAAGTGAGGGATTCTCTGTCCCAGTAGGGGAGATAAGGAAGCAAATAAGAGCAGACAAAGGTAACAGAATTTTAACAGTAGCAACCGCACTGCACAGAACCAGCCGATCGGGGCAGACCCGGTCCCGGCGGTGCCAGCCAGGGACGGTTGGCTCAGTGAGGGCTGGCTGTCTACCAGCCCTGAGTGTGGCTAATACGAAGTGTAATACTTTAAATACCCAAAGTGTGAGCAAGAGGGAGCAGAGAGAAGGAAACACCTTTGTAATTCCGAGTTCACCTGTTTTCCCCACAAAGGGAACAGGGTTAGTATGGTCCATGGCACCAGCGTTCCCTCCTGTCCTGTACACACACCCTTTGCCAGTTGGCTGCAGTTCTTCTTACTAAAGATGTGGAGTCTATCCCCCGACGCCCTGGATCCGGGCAGGGCTTGGACTTGCTGTGGCCAATAGAAGGCGGCACAGGTGATGATGTGCCAGTTCCAACTCCTGTGATAATTCTGTGAGTTCTTGCTCCTCTGCCGTCACCGTGACAGGAGCCCCAGGTAGTCGGCTGGAGGACAGGAGACCTGGACAGGACCATGGTGCCCCGGTCTTCCCAGACGAGGCCGTCCTGGACCAGCTGACAGCCAGCCGACGCCTGCGGTGAAGTTTCTCAGCTGCAGCACCATTGACTTTAGGGCTGGGTAATTCTTTGCTGCGGGGAGCTGTTCGTTTTAGGATGTTTAGCATCATCCCTGGCCTCTACCCACTAGATGCCAGTAGTACCCCCCCCTCCAGCTGTGACAACCCAAAATGTCTCCAGACATCGCCAAATGTCCCCTGGGGGGCAAAACTGCCCCCAGTTGAGAACCACTGCCCGACTTACGGGTGTGTCCACCAAGATCAGCAGCGCTACCTAGCTCCTGACCCCGGGTACCTGAGCCATGATGCCTAGTTTGAGACGTTCATGGAAGCTCCCCTTAGCCTTGTCCGTTGGGTCATCGGCTGTGACCGTCTGGAGTGCGGGAGATGTGTCTCGCCCGGAGCCAGAGAGCTGTAGACCACCACCTTGTACCTGACACTTGAGCCTGCAGTAGAGGATGCCATCGACCAGGGAGTAGGGGAGAAGTAAAAACAGAACTGTGACGAACAATGTATGTAGGATGAATAGAAAAGGAACCTACAGAGAAACTGAGGTAGAGACGTCCGAAACGTGGAAGTTAAGTGGGAGAACTCTTAGTCGTTAGATGTTGGAGACGACTGAGTCTCAGAAGCGAAGGCAAGAGACGTTTTCAGGAAGAAAGGGATGAACACAATTGTCCAAGGCTGCCAAGAAGGCAAATGACGAACTGAAAAGTGACCACGGAATGTGGCCACAAAGGTTGTCAGAGACCTAGGCTGGAACGGCAGAGCTGAGCGGGGAGTGGGCAGAGAGGCTGGGCAGCGAGGGGCCCTGCACAACGGCTTCTTGCTTTCTTGGTCATCGTGGAATCCTAGGCACTCGATGTATTTGAAATAACTGGAAGTGTGGGTTTTGTGAGGAAGGGGTTAGGTGATGTGAAATTTTTAGGTGGCTGGTTGGGGACCTGGCATTTGCTGAGATTTGAAGCAAAGTGGGAAGAAGAGGCTGAGTTTGGTTCTGTGTTTTAGATGGGGAGCTGCTAAGTGCGGTTGTAGATGTACGGAGTTTGACGCCCTTTTCCCGATTATTCTAGAAGTACAGCGTTGTCTTCAAAGTCCATTCTAAATACCGCCAGAGGTTACCTGAAGTTGATCAAAACGAGGATTTCCCCTCGAATTTATAAGCTTGAGAATGTGGCAGAGCTTAAAGAAAAGAAATCTAGGAATTTAAGAGAAAGGTATAAAAAAATTATTTTTGGGTGTAAGTGAACTAGAACTGACAGAAAAGGAAATATATCTTCTTTGGATGAGAAAGGTGGACTAGCTCTACCTCCATTATAGTGTTTTCAGATTGCGTATTTAATTTTTCCATGTATTTAACTTCTCTTTGTCCCTTTGAAATTGGGAAAATTCGGTTGGATTCTGAACTAGTGGGTAATTGTGACCTGGCTGTGTTCCACTTGGGCCAGCTTGTATTTCCTCATTGAACGCACTTCCTTCATCTGTTAGTGATAAGTAGTGAGTGAAGAATTCTTATCTGCATATGGGGATTGAACATCTGTTTCTATTCCACCGTGTTTGAGTTTAGACTTCTTTGCTAAGAAATGAATGTGAACAAGTGAGCCTTTTCTTGTGTAAAGCCATTTTGGATTGAGAGTATTTGTTATCTGAGCACCTTATGTGAATTAAACTGGTAATTCTGATTTTTCCTGATAGTCCGAGGGATGCAGAAACCATTGTCATGGATTTCCTAAATGTCTGTGACAACACATTTTTTTAAATATAAATTTGCAGATAGTGACTATTGGAGGGGCACCAAGTTTATCTTACGGGCGTGCAAAATTTCTCAGAGAGCTGTAACACATTTTATTCTGCATATTGAAATGTTCCAGGAAGGAAAGCAAAAAAAAAAAAAAAAAATCACCATGGAAACCCAGTAGAATGCCCTTATTTTGTTGTTCTGAAAGGAAAATTCTAAAACTGGGTGGTGAGCTATAAAAGAGCAATGCTGGCTTCCAGGAAATGAGCTCAAAAAGACTGGATTTGGTGCCCTGTGGCTCAGTGTTATTTGGGATCTCATTTCCCTTTTCTCACAGGGAAGAGCTATAAAAAGGGGGCTTATGTGTTGGCACTTCCAAAACAGATCTGCCAAATCGCCTCATGGGTTTTACTTTGTAAGGCGACCTTTTTTGGAGCCTCCTGCAAGTGTCGGGGCCAAGGATGGATGGAGAGCTGGTGGGGGCTGGCGGGGGAGGTCCTTGAGGTATCGTCACGCGATTTTTGGCACCTTCCGCAGTGAAATGCTGCTACCAGGGTGAGATTGAGTAGAACGATTCTGACAGAATGTCAAAATGTCAGTGGGTTGATGCATTGAAAAATAAGAACGGAAGAGTAGAATCAAGCCAAGCGCCATATTTGCAGAGGGGATGGGCCCTGTGTGGTCAGGTCTTTTGCTCCGCCTGTGTCTCGGAGAAGAATAGGGCCTCTCAGCCTGGGTAGCCCTTCTGCCTCCCTGGAATTCTGGGGAATACGGTTTTCTCCATATTTTTGATGAGTTGTTTTTTGTTCCTTATGTCTATTTATGGCTCCTGCTTAGTTCAGCCAAAGTCATCCGATAGTCCCAGAGCGAATGTGGCGCGTGAGAGGGTGGCTGTGTGCTGTGTGACGTCACCCGGGGATGGGTTATCATATGGCATCGAAGTACCAGGGCTTTGGAGTCCAACTGGGGTTGCCAGAGTTAGCAAATAAAAATACATGATTAGGTTTGAATTGCAAATGAATAACAAAAATTTTTGTTATAGATATGTCCTTGTATCTGAAATTTGAATCTTAACTTTGTGTCCTATATTTTTACTGGGCAACCCTAAAATGTCCATCAGACCTGGCTTCTCTGTTGGCTTCTCCACTCAAGTAGTTAGGAATTCAGGAGGTTACTTAACATCTTTGAACCTTGGTTTCCTTTTCTGAAAATTAGGGGAAATATTGCCAGTAACTGTGGGCTCCCTTCCTTCTCAGTGGACTCTGAGCTCGTGGGGAATAGTGGTTGGCCTTATGTGCTGAGTTTAGAACTTGGGCTTGTATTTTATTGTCTGGAATGTAATCAAATGGCCACACCTATCTCTAAGGGTGGCTTGGATGTGGTCCTTATTCTGTGCGGCCATGTGCCCAAGCTATCAATTAGGGATTCTATTACACGGGAAAAACTTGGGACAATTAACAGTCTTGGCCACGCATTTTTTTTTCCTGTCTGCAATACTGTTAAATAAATGCTATTGATTAAACACAATTAATAGAACAAAGGCTATTACCCAGTTGCAGCAATCAAGAAATTGTTTGGATCATTGCCAAGGACACGGAGCAGGGTATGACTCCTCTATTCAACTCACTTGCTGATTTTTCCTGCCATAGTGGAAAAATATTTTAATGCTTAAGTGTTCTACTTTTTTCATTTGTGCGATCATACTCTCAAAAAAAAAAAAAGTCTATGTTGATTGGGGCTATAGAAATAATTATATCATATATGGCTATTGATGCCACTTTTGGCAATTTCAAAACATGTCACTACATTTTTTTTTTTTTGAGACAGAGTCTCACTCTTTTGCCCGGGCTAGAGTGCCGTGATGTCAGCCTAGCTCACAGCAACCTCAAACTCCTGGGCTCAAGCGATCCTCCTGCCTCAGCCTCCCGAGTAGCTGGGACTACAGGCATGCGCCACCATGCCCGGCTAATTTTTTCTATATATTTTTAGTTGTCCGATTAATTTCTTTCTATTTTCAGTAGAGACGGGGTCTCGCTCTTGCTCAGGCTGGTTTCGAACTCCTGAGCTCAAACAATCCGCCCGCCTCGGCCTCCCAGAGAGCTAGGATTATAGGCGTGAGCCACCGCGCCCGGCCCGTCACTACATTTTATAGACCTCGTCTTTCCTTGGTGACTAAGTTAAAGCGGAGGTGTGTTTTTTCGGGAATTAGATTCTAAAGTCAGCAGGTAAAGAAGACATCGTGTGTAGTTGAAAGAACTGAGTGTGGGCTGCGTAGTGTGACTCACTTCTAACAAATAGACTGTTCGAAGGGGAAAGAGTAACTTTACGGTGGAGAAAACTGGCAGATGCCACCTCTATCAAGTGTTCAAGGTTCAACCTCCCTGACAATATGTCATGCGGCTCCATACGTCCCTGCAGGGCCCTCCACCTGTGTGCTCTTCTTCCCCCAAGTCCGTACCCCGGGTTACTCATGAGAAAGCATCAGACAAGCCCACGTTGAGGGACATTCTACAAAATCTGACCAAGTACCCTTTGAAAGTGTCAAGACCGTAAAAAACAAGGAAAGACCGAGAAGCTGTCACAGACCGGAGGAGACTAAGAGGTCACGATAACTAAAGACCATGTGGATTTTAGTGGAAAAACTGGTGAAATCCAAAAAAAAAAAACTCTGTGGTTTAGTTTATAGTTTTGTGCCAATGTTACTTTCTTAGTTTTGGTGGCTGCACCGTGGTTAGATAAAACGTTAACGTTAGAGGAAGCCGGATGAAGAACATATGAGAAATCTCTTCGCAACTTTTCCTAAATCTAAAGTTATTCCAAAAAAAGTTTTTAAGAAAGTTCTCCTGATATCCTCTTGAGAATGTCCTGTGTCGTGAGTGAGGACCGTGGCCACCTTGAGAGACAATTAATGTGTTCATTTTTCTTCCAGCATTAGAGCAAATCACTGTTTGTTTTTTTAAATAGATATTTAACATGATTTTTCTGGTGCTGGTGATATAGCAGTGGAAAAACCAGTAAAAAGAAAAATCTCTGCCCTCGTGGAGACAACACTGCGGAAAGGGAGATGTCAAATAAGAGAAATAAGCACAATATGTAGGATGTTAAATAGTGTTAAAGTGCTTTGGAAAAAAAAATAAAGCAGGAAAGAAAGTATTGGAGGATCAATTAAACTTGAGTTTGGAGGCCCCAAGAAGTCCTCACTGAGAGGTGTGTTTAACACGAAAGAAAATGAGGAAATGAGCCATGTAGAACATACAGATATTTTGGAGAAAAGCCTCCCGGACAGAAGAAATCGCATGTGCAAAGGTCCTGAGACAGCACGTGCCTGGTATATTTGAAGAACAGCAAGTTGCTTATTTGAGCCTCAGATAGAGTAGCTGGTTATCGTTTGAGGTCATGCTGTAGGAAAAATATGTCCCTTTAATCCTTTGAATCACACTCGGCCTGGTGAGAGCTCGGACTATGGGAGGCATGTGGGAACTCAGCCAGACCGAAGAGGCCATCGTCTTCCAGCTCACCCAGGAAAGCGGAGAATGAAACCGTCCACACGGTTCAAAACGGTATTTTTCTCTGTTTTATTTTTTGGTGAAGTGCTTGTGATTTTTTTTTTTTTTTCTTTAGACAGAGTCTCACTCCCTTGCCTGGGCTAAAGTGCCGTGGCGTCAGCCTAGCTCACAGCAGCCTCAAACTCCTGGGCTCAAGCGATCCTCCTGCCTCAGCCTCCCGAGTAGCTGGGACTACAGGCATGCGCCACCATGCCCGGCTA
>NW_012148485.1:426929-434927 GCF_000956105.1 Propithecus coquereli
CCAGGAGTTTGAGGTTGCTGTGAGCTGGGCTGACGCCACGGCACTCACTCTAGCCCGGGCAAAAGAGTGAGACTCTGTCTCAAAAAAAAAAAAAGAATTCCTCTATTACGGGTCCTAAAAATGCAATGTTTTTAAACACACCTGGTGAAGACTGGGCCAGCTGTGCAGAGGTGTGTTCCGGCTACACATAGATGGCCAGTTCGTCCCACGGTGGAGGCTGAGTGGCTGAAAGCTCTGCTGGCAAGCAGAGAAAATGAGTTTCGCCCACAGAGCAAAGCACCCAACTTTCATTTGGAGCATTAATACCTTATAACAAATACCACGGCTTTGCACCCATACAACAAAAGGAAAAACACCTCTTTAACCTGTAAAAAGTGGATCCCCTTAACCATCTAGAACTGTATGTATTGACATAAGCTATGAAATTGGAAAGACCAGCAGATACGAAAAGAAACAAACTTTCCTTTCATTCGAAGTGTATTTTTATCATCTGGCTCAGACTTTGTGTTTTTAGGAGATATATAAAATAGAACCCTTTCAATTAAATTATCTCAGGAGCTCTTTTTACTGTGTCATTAGGAAAGATACCAGCGGTTTTGGAATAACGTAAAATATCCTTGAGGCTGAAGTGTATGGGTTTAAGTAGAAACTTTATATCGTCTGAGGGCAGCTTTTTATTTCTGCTCTTGGGCTTGAATTCTTTGTCTATGTAAACTTTAAAGTCTTAAAGTAACCACACAAAGAATTTTCCCTCCATTTCCGTAGCGGACCGGGCCGAAATTGGTTCTGTTTCATGTATTATTGACAGTTTGCGACCGAGCCCTGCCAGGAGAAGTGTGTTGAGTCGTTGCTGTTTCAACAGGACCCTGCTTGTAGCGTACTGATAGAATCAGAAATCGGAGTCTTGGGTTGCATTTAAACCCTCCCCATGAAAAGGACTTTTTATTATATTATGAAACAAGAACGAAATATTCATTTGCTTGGAACCTGTTACATTCTTAAATTTCATATAGGAGTTACAGAATAAAGACCTATTGTTGACCGAACCTAATCTGAAAATCTCTATCATGCTTCTCTGCAAGCCGTAAAAGCTGTGCAGCTATACCCTGGGTCTTGGTATTTAAAACCTTTGGATTTCCTGAGATTGGCAGTGGAAGGGAGTGTAGCGGGGAAAATGCCAAGAAAATTACTGCTATTCTTGATCTGGGATTGTAGGTACTTCTCTGACCTTTAATTCAAGATTCTTTGTTGTGAGTCACCTTAATGTTACCCTGGAAATCACATGTTTCGGGGAGCCCCTAAATGGCTCTCTTGGTTCTGTAATTGGAGCGTATCGAGGGCGGGGCAGGTGATTCATAGAGCATCTTTTGTGGCTGGAGGAATCTGAGTTCTTGGAGACCTTGCAGTGGGTGGTGGCATTTATGTGAGGTGTGCAGAGCAGGGGCCATACCAGAAAAGAAACTAAGGACCCAGCGTGTGCTCTCACTAAATTCTGTGTAGACGGAGTTGTTAAACCTAAGTTAACCGCCTCACCTTTCTTCCTTTGGACAAAAAGGACAAAACACACTGCTTGATATCGGAGAAACTAAATTGCACATTCCTTTAAAGATAGCATTGGGGTGCCTCATTTTTCTAAAAAGAAAAAAAGGGGAAAGAGAAAAAGGTTGCCTGTGTTGTATGATTCTTGGACATTAAATGTTAATTTTAGTAAAATAATTTAACTTCTTGAAGCTTACCTTGGAAAATTATGATTTGATGTACTACTTTATCCTTTTACAGTGGATTTTCTTTATTAGGCAGACTAGTAGAAGTGAATATAGTCAGTGATGGTATAATTGTTTTTACTTTTGACTTCATGAGAAAAAGGAAAATATACAACCCTATTAAAATATTTCTTAGTGGCCTGGTCTCAATTTCCCTGCTCTCGGGTCTGGGTATGCTTGTATAAAAGCCTTAAGTGTATTTTTTTTTTCCTATTTTGGTTCTGTCTTATCTGCATTCATCCATTGAGCAAATATTTATTGAGCACCTATTATGTGTCAGGAACTTTTCTAGGCCCCAGAGATCCCTGCCTTCTGAGAATGTATGTTCTAGAGGGTAAAGACAAAAAAGAGGTAAAAAATTATGTCAGACAGTGATAAATGTTATGAAGAAAAATAAAACAGAGCAGTGGAGATTGGGACTATCTAGGGAAAGTGACATGCTGGGTATATGAGGTGGTCAGGGATGGTCCCACGGAGAAGGTGAGAGCTAAGCAGAGACCTGGAAGGAATGAGGAATGAGAAAACCGTAAGAACACCAAAGAAAGGGAAAGAACTTTCCAGTGGGGGAACCACAGGAGGCCATGGTGGTGCAGTAGAGAGAGAGGAAGGGACGTAATAGAAATCAGAGACTGTGTGGCCGGATCTGTAGGATCTTATTTGTAGGATCATCTGTAGGATCGCATAGAAAACACCTCTGGGATTTCTTTGCTGTGTAAGTTGCATCCTAAGTGATTGCTGGTACTTCTTCTGTCCAACCTCTTTCACCTTCTCAGACCACGCCCAGTTGTTTCAAGATCCAGACTTGTTACAGTTTCAAAAACAAAGAAAGAAACAGAACTTAAATAACAATGTGTTAAATGAAGGTGTTGAGATCTAGGTGTCTATTTCTATGAAAACACTCTCTCTATGTGTCATCGGCTGGGGAAAGCAGCGTTGGCTACTGACCCATTAAATACGCCGAGCGTAGTGCTCCTCCCAGGCCAACAAAATGTACTTAACCCTCCGCGGGGATAGAATGTCGATACATTGTTTCATTATCGTAGCCTGTGATTTTCGGTTGTGCGTCTGGCTGGGCTGTCTACCTGCATCAGGGCATGAACTGAGCGCGGAGAAGATGAGTACGTTTGGGGTGCAAAGGTCATTGTGGTGGATTCCCCGGCAACCGGTCCACTCCACCCTGGTCATTTCAGTGATTCCCTTACATCTAATCCCTCCTACTACACCAGTCATGGCAGTCCTGTGCTCTCGCCAGTGATTGATGAAGGAATGGGCCAGTGACTCCATCATGGCCAGTGTGGAGGGTGTTTCTTTGAAGGGTTTCCTTGCTTCTAAGAAAGACACAAAGAGAAGTTTGCCTTTCTTTCTCTGGTCATTGCTGTGATGCCTGGAACTGCTGCAGCCGTCTTGTAACCAGCATGAGAGTGAAGTCAGTATGTTCTGAGCTAGAGAATCCTCCATCTCTGGAGCCCACTCCCTTTGGGCGTCCTATAGTCTGAGATAATATATATCCTTATTGTCTGAGCCAGGTTGATTTGTTTTGTGTATAGCTGAAAAATCCTAAATGATAGAGATTTGTTAATTCCCTTCCCGAAGCCCTTCTCAGAATACGTTATGTGGATTTACATACGGTGTTTTCAGTAATATTTAGCCCCGTGGACTCCCAACTTACTGAAATAACTTAGAAGGTTAAAGTGATAGTATAGTTCCCCTTATATACTATCTGGAGTTTTGTTACATGAAGAGACTGTGATAATTTCGTGTGTTTAAAGAGCCGAAAGGACCCTTTAGAGCACGTTAATTTATTCTAATGATCATACTATGCTGTTTAAGTTAGCAACATCTGAACTGACAGTTGTAGAAAAGAAAAGGTGAATTGTAAGTTATAAACCCACACTCATGTGCCAGATTCATTGCAGCTGTTTTTGATAAGCCCAGATATTAATTCTTTAAATTAAAAAAATTATTCAAGAACTCGGAATTCATCCCTTTATCCTATTCATTTATTAAGAGTATTTGTAAGCACATGTAATTGTAGCAAGTTGAGACACCAATACGCATGGGTTTTAGGATGGCCAGACTGAGGGCTCATCAAAATTTCTGTACTTTTTCATTATCTGACTGAGGTTAGCAGGTCGAGAACATTACCATTCTATTAATATTTATTTTAAAGAAATATTTTCAGTGGATTTTTTTTTTCTCATTCATCTATCTTTTAGTTCTTATAAAAACTTGGAGTAGAACTTTGCTTCTCAAATGGGGAGTGAGCAGTCAAATAAAAAGTTTGGCTAAGACCCTGGGAAAATGCTAACCGTGAGTGTCTTTTTTGCATCTGAACTGAAATCTGAGCAGTTCCAAGGCTCTGCACAAGGTAGCTTTGTGCTTCGTCCTCTGATTGCTGAGCCTGGAGGGAGGTACCTGACAGAGAGCCGCCTCTGATAATCAACTCCAGAGCACACACTATTATTCCCTTTCAAATCTTGTAGGGAAAGGTGGAGAAAGAGTGAGAAATAAGTATTCTCTTCCCAAATCCTCCTTCCCAAGTGTCACTTTGTGGTGGGATGCTGACAAATACTTAAAAACACCCATCTCTCTTGCTCACTTCACTCCTAAAAAGTAGAAGCTGATAACCCCAAATGCCTAGCTGGAAGATAGTTCCTCTTTAATTTTGGCAGAATCTAGGAACTCTTTGTGTTGCGGTGTCCAGAAACATAAAAGGGAATTCTATGAAAAATTTCAGCTAATTATCATTTACAGGGTACCCATTGCCGAACGGACAGTGATAAATAAGAAAAGGTAAATTGCAGGATACAAACCCATAGTCACATGGCAGATTCACTATAGCTATTCATGCATGAGCCCAGATAGTTTACATTAAAAAACAATATTGTTCAAGAACTTGGAATTCACCCCTTTATCCCATTCATTTATTAAGAATATCTGTGAGCACAGGCGAGGTGTTAATTAAGCTTTGTGGAGAAACATTAAACTTTGCTTTTCGTCTCTTTGCCTGTTTAAAGGGGAGAGCAGGGGCATGAGATGGTATCACAAAGTAGGGAGTCTGATTTTCACGTGAGGCTTAGCGCAATCGGCCTACCGTTTATTCCGAAAAACACGCTGTTTTATGCAACGCAGACTGTTTATTTGCTCGTTTCTTACATTAAGCTTGCTCAGCGGGACAAGTAAGGAACCAAACCCCATAAAAATAGAAGGAATGAAGGGCACAGGGAGGGGGAAGGGAACTTAGAAGGACAAGAAATCCCGTGGTTTGCTTGAAGGCGTATAGGAAGTGAGGAGATCCATCCAATTAAATAAAGGATCGGCAGCTGTGGGTTGAGAGAAGACTCCCTGATTATAAAGATCTTGCATGTAACTGGCCAAATGTTGTAGATTCCAGACAGACATTCAAGAGAAGAGGTAATAGGATAAGAATATTGGCTGATGGTAAATGAATGTTTACCACGTGTGTGCGGAAGCTGCTAGTAAGCCTGGCTTCATATATGTTATTCAGCTAATTTGACTCTTAACAATCCTATGACGTGGGTACTCTTTTAGTTTCCACTGTTTTTGTTGTTTTGAGGAGGGAACTGAAGCTTAGAGAGATTAAATTCCATATAGTCTCAGCTGGTGAGTAATAAAACCAAGATTCGGACCAAGACCATACCCCTGATGGCTATCCTATATTGCGTTTTTATCCTTGAAGAATTGGAACAAAATATACAACTGGAATCACTTTGCATTTGTTTTAAGCAGTGGCAATAGAAGCCTAGAATTTTAATGTTTAAAAGGTCTTTAGAGGTCAGTTTATAGAGATAAAAGTGGAAGTCCAGGAGAATGTTTTAAGGTTTTTAAACTGTATCATATGGTACCTTGGAAAAATTTCTAGCCTTGTATTTTAACTTTCCAAAAAGGATAAAATGCATAATCTACTCTGTCAAATTTTTTCCAGTTTGCTGTTCATTATGAATGTCAGGGCAGGTAACTGTTTTAAATTGGACTCTGTCATGGGTAATGCTTGAAGAATTACATGTACTTGGCAATTGGTACTGCCTGCAAGGCTGGGATGTAGGATCTTTTTCTACATTGTACTCTCTCTCTCTCATTATGTGTAGGGTGAGAAGAATGGAGCCCTAACGCGGTATATTTAGAAAGTGTTACATACCAATAGTCATGAAAATTATTTTTGTGCTGTAACGCCAAGGGCTGTAGAATATAGTTTAAACATTGCTTGATGTTTTCTAGGTGGATCTTAAGAGATATTTGTACAAAACAAAATGGGAGGTACAGAAAATTAATTTCAGAAGGTCAATGCTGGGACAGATTTTGATGAGAATGTGAGAGCAAATCACACCTTCACCATACAATGTGCAGCAGAAATTTCAAAGCTAAATATGTTTAAGTATTCTTTGATCTCACTTTTTGTTTTATTAAAAAAGACCTATCCAAATGCTGAAAACTAAACGAGTAGGAATTATACAAGGATGAAGTCGTTCATGTTGAGGATTTTACATAGTTATCATGACTGAAATATTTTCCCAGTCCCCAAAAATATAAAAGCCTAGAGAATCATATCTAGGAAAACAGACGAATGCTGTAAAAATGCCTCAACTATCTATCCATGAGACATTTTATCGCTGAATTTTCTCCTGGGAGATGGAATTTCCTAGTTGATTTATAACATGAAATTTAGTATGTAAAGAACTATGTTGCTCGTTCTATTTTAGGGACCCATCAGTGTTTTTTGTTTAATTCTCCAGTAGTGACACTAATTTCCACCGAGCTCCTGCATCGATCCTATATATCTTCAATCCAATAATTTTAGTTGATCGACTCACACACTAAATTCCCAAGCAAGCCCCATTCATCGCGTTAGTGCTGTGCGCTGGTGAACTGCTAAGAAGAAAAATTGGAATTACAGTGGATTCTGTCGGATGAATCATTCGCTCTTTCTCTCTCTGTTTTGTTACTGTCCAAATACTTTGCTTTAAAGGAATACTATAAAAACGAATTGATTTTAGATATTTGAGGGATAGCGTATTTGAGATTTAAAATGTTTGGGCAACTGAGAAGTGTTTGAGATGGGTTATCAGCACAGAGGAAGTGGGGATGGGATTTAATATGCATAATAACAGGTGCCAGAACCAGGATAGGCTGGATTATGTGTCAGTCACCAATGACTCCCAAATCTCAGTGCTTTGCACCGTGGAAATTTTTTCTCGCTCATGCTGCGTACACCCGACATGGGCTGGTGCCCAGGCCGAGAGAGGATTCCTTCACAATATCTACCCATGATCCCCCTTGTAGTGAGAAGGGAAAGTAGCTTTCTGTTGGGATGTGGGTCTCCAGCCAAAGCAAGTCCTACCGCGATGCCTGCCTACCAGGGAAGGGCCGTGTCTGAACAGAAAAGTCAGAAACCGGTGGCAGCTAGGACTGTTCCCTGACTCTCCCTGAGAAAGAGCAATGACCAAAGAGGATTAAGGTGGGCACAGTGCCAACCCCTTCTGTCTTGTGCTGCCTCTCTGGGAATGTCTTCTTTCTAAAAATCTATCAGTGATATTGCATATGGAGGTCATGGCCAAGTAAGTGATCTCAGGGAGTGTTTGTCCATTCTTTTTTCCACTCCTTTGTTCCTTCATCCCTTCAATAACTATTTATTGAACTATCCCATATCAAGTATATAATGTAAGTGTTGATTTATTTATTGTATTGATTTTGAATTTGCTTGTATAATCTTTGGTGTTTGTTTCTTTAACCCCTTTTAAACTGTCTTGTCAATTTTTAGTTACACTCAGGAGCAACTTGTGCGTGTGTGTTTGTTTTGAATCTATTATTTTTTTACTTCCTTCGGGGTGTGGACCTGATCTGTTTTTTTTACCGTGCTATCTAAATGTGTAACCACGGCAACCATGGAGAAAGCATAGTGTATTGGTCGTGTGTTTTCGATATTTCTATGAGACAGTTTTGATTAAAAAAGCTATTCTAGTTTACTAACATTCTAATTAGCCTTTTAAACTGTCTTGTCAATTTTTAGTTACACTCAGGAGCAACTTGTGTGTGTGTGTGTTTGTTTTGAATCTATTATTTTTTTACTTCCTTCGGGGTGTGGACCTGATCTGTTTTCTTTACCGTGCTATCTAAATGTGTAACCACGGCAACCATGGAGAAAGCATAGTGTATTGGTTATGTGTTTTCGATATTTCTATGAGACAGTTTTGATTAAAAAAGCTATTCTAGTTTA
>NW_012148485.1:435776-441613 GCF_000956105.1 Propithecus coquereli
GTATGGAATGTTCTAGCCTGTTTAGATTGTCTCGACTTGTTTTGTTATAAGGGAGCAGTTTGTTTCACTTTGCCTCTACAAAATTAACGTTCCTGAGATTTAAAAAACACGCAGAAAAGGAGATTTTTGACGTAATGAAGCCTCTATCAATCACTTTTACTTTCTTCTTAATAACTTCAGTATCTTCAGAGCAGTTGAAGTAAATTCTTCTGGGACCAAATCCAGTGTTTCTGCCTTGAAGAAACATAATTAATTGACATTTTAAAAACTACTTTATAGCCTTTTCTGACTCTGGGTAGAGAACCTTACTTGATTTATAGTTTATGAGAAGTCTACTTTTGGAATTTGAGTGTGTTTTATGGTAGCTCTTTTAGCGGATTGCTTCCATTTTTCTTTGGGAAATTATCTAGAATAGATGTAGTGATGTCATCAGAGGCTTGACTTTTAAGTCAGGTGCTTGGAAGGCTGACTGAGGCTCAGGAAGACATTTCACCGTGACAGGTTAAGCTTATGGACGCAAGGAAAAGTCAACTGCTGTACGGACAGCTCTCCTCCCACCTCCCTCTCCAAGGAGGGGACGATTGCTCTTATTAATTGATTTTCCTCTTACTATGGAAGCTAAGGGTTTGGATATCAATGGGAAAAAAAAGTCATTAAAATGTCCAGGATTTTGTTTTGTGGCTTGGGTTCCCTGAAGCCTGGCTCTGAGAGACCAACCATGGGTCACACTGTTGCAGTCTGAAGACACCCACACGATTTCTGCTGTTAAAATAAAAGAAAATTGCAACAGGATACCCGGATACTCAGACCTTCCTTTGATGTGTGTGGTCATAATTCTTATTCAGGTGAACTGAGGTGGGATATAGAGTCATTATTCAAGACTCCAGCAGGGATATGATTTCAGGTTTCAATGAAAAGCTGTCTTCCAGAGTTACGATGCTTCAGGAAATGTGATTAAGAGTTGGGGACATCTTCTCGAAAGCCACGGGCATTCTTGCCAGTTTGAGAGCTTGGGGACGTGTGGTCTCTGTGCTTCCAGGAACACGTGACTGTCATTGCTGGGTCTCTTAAAGGTCTCATATGTCAATGTGGACCCATGTTCTGGTGGCTTTCAGCTCTTCCAGTGGAACCCAGCTCCGCTGCCGTGATGGTGGGTCCCCTTCCAACTCTCTAATAAAGACCCTGTGTGTTGGTCCTTGTGTTGGTTCTTGGGATGTAAGAGAAAAAACATCCTTTGTAAGTCTAGATTCCACACTGGGTGCTTCCTGTCATTTTCATCCCCCAGGTGAGCATCTGGAGGGAGTGACCAGTGTCCATTGGTAAGTAGCGTTAGTGTAGTCATTTGGCCTCTCGGTACCCTCTGGGAAGGTGCCAGGCTAAGAAAAACACAACAAAACACAACGAAACAAAACAAAACAAAACAACCACAAACTTCACCTGTCCCGCAACCACTGCCTGCCCTGCCTGCCTGCGTCTCGTGATGGTAGCCCTCTGCTGAGGGTGGCAGGTTGGGCCCCAGGGCTAGACTGAATATCTGAGCATTGAAAGCCAACTGCTGCTACTTTCCCAGGTTCTTGCGATTTAAACTCTGGGCTGCTGGTACTACGGATAGACGGGTGTTTACAACGATTTACTCAATCTGCTAAGTGCGTATTGCTGGATTTACTTTTTTGGGTATCATTTAGAAAAGTTCCTGGAAGCAAAATAGACAGGAAGTATTTATACAGTTATTGGCCTTTTGCCAGGATAGTTCCATATAGGATACGAAACTGGTCTCATTTCCTGCCTCGCCTTTGCGCAGTGCCGTGTCCATAGTTCGTGCTCACAATGTCAGGTGGGATGAGAGAGGTGCGAGTACCAGACAGGTTTCCTAATGGAAGGCAGCAAAGTGAACACGGGCAAATTGGCAGGGGTAGGGGACGAGTCGGCGGGGGGCTTTAAGGGATGGAGGAAAATAAAAGGTTTTCGGGG
Source organism: Propithecus coquereli (assembly GCF_000956105.1). NCBI lineage: Eukaryota > Metazoa > Chordata > Mammalia > Primates > Indriidae > Propithecus > Propithecus coquereli. Next base: position 437,748 of record NW_012148485.1, read on the forward strand.
CTGGTGAGATTGGAGAAGGTTGAACAGAGGTGGCTGTTAGAGTAGGACTCTACCTTAGGAACACCCCGTTCAGCGCAGTGAAAGGCTAAAAGAAATACTCCTGGGAGCTCCCTTGTGGAGTCCGTGTAGTTGGATTTCGCTAACTTTATGCAAATACAACATGATTCCACCGCGAAAGTTCTGGTGCTCGTAACAAGCTGCACAACGCTTATTACCACCCCATCTTAGAGAAAAGGAAGCTGAGACCCACACGAGTCAAGAAACTTTTCCAAAGCCTCACGGTCGGACCCTCTTTGCTGATCCTCAAAATACGCATACGTGTTCCCATGTTAGAAACGTAAGCTTTTCCAGTCTTCCTCTTGCAGCCAACTGTGTACCGTCTGCCCGCCCTGGGCAAAAACAGGGAGAGGGTGAGAAATAGGAACTAAGTAAGGTTGTTTTTGCGTGATTTTATGGAATCTAAAAGAGTAGTTGAATCAACAGATTTTGCTTCTGTCTGAAATAACATCTTCATTTTGTTTAGCTCTTTCTTAGACATCTGTGAGGGCTGAACTTTCGGGAGTTCAGATGGACCGTACTGAGGGTCCGTTTCCAAGATGGGACAACTACTGGCCCCAACTATTGCCGCAGATTCTTCTTGCACTTAAATTGTTCCGGATGTTTCTGATAAATTCCAGGGATGAACAGCAATGTGGTCCCGGAATTAGGCTTTTTTTACTTTAGTTGTAGGAATTAATGACCCAGAATAATTTGCATCTATATCCCGATTAGAATTATTTTATAAAATTTTGCTAGTTCTGACTTGGTCAGCACATGGGTTGTGTATAGGTCAGCGTGGAAGAGTGTGCTTGCTTCGTTCTGAGAACTTTTTATTACATAAGCTTAGACACTTGACTCGGAATTCTATGATACGGCTTTTTACTCCTGAAGTGATGGCAGGACTTGGCATATTTTTCATGCCAAATTTAAAAGTATAATTACTTATAAGCAATTACATTTGACCACGTACAATCTGATTGTTTGACTCATTATTACTCATGAGCAGCTGAAGTCTGTGGCTTGAATTATGAGTCACTTCATTAGGGAATATTCAGCCAAAAAACATGTCCTAGGGCTCCTCTGGGCTTAGAATATTAAGGGGTGCAGCTGGTAGTAAACATGACTGTTTGCATTACAGCATTTCCTATTCGAATGATACACCATTTAGGTGAGTCAGAAATATATCCAGTGATAACCAATAACAGCTCGATACTGGGAAAATATTGACTGCTTTGATTAATCTTTTAAAAATTTGGACTTCTTTGCTATAATTAAAAAGCTGTCATTGATACCAAAACTTCATCTATATTGGGAAAAGGGGATGATTTGATGTCTGTAAGCTGGTTGGGTCTGTATTCAGGAATTATGTCGAAGTGAACCTACGGACAGTTCCTGTCGATGATGTCATGGTCCAGTAACACTGTATTCATCTTTTAGAGCCCACTCCTGGCTCTCTTCCTCAAACAGCGTGGCCAGACTTTACAGCTGCAATATAATTTGAAACAATGTGAAAATTGCCCTGTTTACTCATTCCAAACAAAAAGGCAAATGCTAAGATAGTTTTCATGTCACAAATTGATCAAATTGAGTAATAGCCAACTTCATTCACTCTTCTCTAGTCCTTTCTATTAAAGCCTTTCTTCCTAATGCAATCATTTTGATTTAGGTTTTTTTAAAAACGAAAGAGAAAAAAATCCTAACAGCTATTCCTTTGTCCTTTATCTGCCTCAGAATAGCTAAGGAAGGTTATTGTGTTAGGAATTCCTGAAAATGGGGTCAGAGAAGGGCTTTAAATCTTATGCTACCAAAATCCTTTTATGTAAACCGGAAAAAAACTCCATCAGATTATGAATGAAAGCGCAGGGGATAAAAGGTCAGGGCTGGTTTCAGCAGAGTGGCCCCGGAGGATGAAAGCATTTTCATTGTATTGCCGTCCGGAAACAAGGGGAGTAGCGGCTCGAGACCCAGTTAATACCTGTGCACTTTCCCAGGAGGGCGTGTTTGTGATTCCTACGGCCTGTGGGTTGCATCTCACGCAATATTTCGTTCTGCTCACTTCCGTTGGTTCATGCAATGTCCCCATTCTTTGGTACAGCTGCTTTTGGCTCAATTAAGATCTGTACCCCTCTCGGTTTACTTCTCCCCTTTCATTAAGGCCTGTGTTACTGGCGCTGTAGGAAAGAATGATTTCTTCCTGTTCCCATCACCTGTCGTTTTCATCAATGGTCCTTCTTTGCCGTCCCCTGAAGGATGTGCCCTCAAACCACTTTACATCTCGACCTGGATGTGATCGCTCTGCTTGGATGCGCTTAAATAAAACCTGGTAGAAAACAGAACTCACCGTGCTCCCTGCAAAACAGCACCCTTACCCATGTGTCAATCACTGCCAGCGACTCCTCTCCCATCCTTGGCATCCAGTGAGAAATACTTGGATCCCAGACATTTTGGGGTTAATTTATGTGCTTCTGTTTCTGCTACATGCTGGGTCGTGAGCCTGTCTTCTGGCCTCCGTTGGCTCACGCCTAGACCAGCGAGACAGTTCCTCTCACTCTCCTCCACACTTGTTGCAAAACTCAGAAGAATTACTGTCATCTTTTTGTTGGATCATGGGCACTTAACAACCGAACAAAAAACAAACAAACACACACACACACAAAACCAAGATTGGTTCTCTCTGCTCTGCCGGAACATTCTTACGGAGAGGGTCCCGTAACTGTCTTTGTGTCCTGGACTCCTTTGGTTCTCTGGCAATGTCTGTGGTCACTTTCTCAGAACAGTGTTTTAAATGTCTAAAGTAAGACATATAGTGTTATGAAGGAAATCAATTACATTGGAATAAGTTATGGAAATATTAACTTTTTGATATAGCCACGTATGTGCTTTTTTAAAAAAACTAATTACATAACAAGATTCGGTGGTAGGTCTAAAAACCACCATGATTTGAAAGTATTGGTGACAGTAAAGATGTTTCGGACACCTACAACAATTGTATTAATAATATGACCAAAAAACCCTTCTAAGTTCTTTTTGTTCTGCTGACTCTACTGGGATTTATTAATTGAAGGACATGCTAAATTTTATCAATGGTTGGATTTAGTGAAATAAAGATGTAATTCTTCCCCTTCCAAGTTCACAGACACCATTGGTGTGGTCCACAGATTTCTTCCTGCCCATGTGAGACGCTCACTTGTGGTTTTACTTTAATTGGCTGCATGGACCACGGCCCCTGCTTGCTTGGGACTCTGGTGGCACCTTGCCTTTCCTTCTCCCTGTGCCGGTGACTGCTCCCCCCTGGCCTGAGCTGGCCCTTACTTGTGTCCCACCTCCCACCTTCCAGCCCACTCGGACAGACTCACTCCATCTCTGGTCTTGCCCATCCTGTCTCTTCAGACAGCCCAGCAAATTCTTTGCCACTATCAGCTGATTTCTTTTCCCTTATGTTAGACTGCATTTAAGACCCTGAGTGTTTCCACACTCAGCACTTGAGTGATAGCCTGTGTTTGTAAAGCATTTTTTACGGTGTGTGTTTTCACCTAGAATGTCTCACTTGCAGATGCATCTGAAATGTAGTCGGGCTGGGATTTGAACCCAGGCAGTGTGGCTCCAGAGCCCATGTTCTCACCTTACTAGGTTTTATATTTGGGGTAATGGAGAGATGAGAACTTGAACAACACCCTTTATATTGACATATAACCTGTTCTTTGCTTGCATGGCATTCTAACTCATCACGGCCAAAATTATCAGCCAAAAATTACTATGTTGCTGGCATTTTTTTTATTTTTATTTTTTATTTATTTATTTATTTTTGAGAGTCTCACTGTGTTGCC
>NW_012148485.1:443168-450597 GCF_000956105.1 Propithecus coquereli
GGAGATCCTTATACCGAACCCGGAAGGTTTTTTTGAGGATGCGTTTACCCACGACCTCTGAGGACCGAGATCGTGACAATATCTGTACTTGATAAATGTCAAATTCCTTTCCCCTTCCTTTCAGTATTGATCTATGAATGGTTTAAATTTTTCCCGATGACACTGTTTGTGTTCTGCCAAGTCCCCTGTCTTATAAGACCTTAAAGAAAACCATTTAATTACATGCAGCATGGAGATGCAGTAAGTGTTTTTAAAAGTAGAGGTTTTGTACGTGGTAAGATAACTCCCAGGAAGGTATCGTCTGGCCAAGTGGTTTGGAGTCTTATGGAGCCACGAAAGTGACGTCTGCAATTGAACTTTTCAGAAAACAGCAGCGATGCAGCACAAAGGCCCAGAGAAATGGCGAGATGTTAACATCGTCCGCCGTTTATCCCGGCGGCTGTGAATATTTAGCGTGGTTTAGAGTGGTTAATGTCCAGATCGGTTTCACGTAATGGAAAGCTGACCTCAAGTAGGAGGAGGATAAATGGGTTTTAAAAAAAACAGATTAGCAGAGGTTCCTGTGGTTTATGGAAAGGAAGTGGTTGAGGGAGGAGATTGATGGCTGCGGGTTAGCAGACCAGGGCAAGGAGGAGCAGGGTTTTGGTGCAGACCCCAAAGGTGATGCGGGTGGGGCCGTTTCTTCATGCCTTTCTCCCTTCTGGTAGAATGGGAAATAGCATTACAGGGTAATAAATATATTTAGTTTGAACTTCAGTTCCTTATGTTTATATGAAAGAAGATTAGATTACAGATTTATTGTAACTCTTTCCCCCAAATATCTGGAAGTAAATAAAAAACTAATCCTGTGTTATTCGTATGAACAGGACAGGGGAGGCAGGGGGCGGGTGTACATGGACGGCACAGAACAATGAATAACGGAAAAACCGCCGATGGCTCTCGGACTCCCGCGGAATCTTTTCTGTCTTCTTCCTGAGCTTCTTGGCTTGGCTTGAGTTCTTAGCAGGCGGGAAGGGGTTGGGAGGAAGAGACAACTCACATACTACTGAAAGCTGACGATCTTAAATTTAAAAAAACATTATCCTACTCTCCCCTCTTAAGAACTATTTTCCACTGTAATTGTCACTCTGTGAAATATACTTATAAGCTTCTACCGCCCAATCCTCACTATACTCATCAGAATTAGAGGCTTAGACACACTAGGCTAAGGCAGTTTGAGTTGGCCACAGCCGAGATCATGAATTCACGCCAGATACTGGGCGATTGCTATTTTTGTCATGAACATAAATTATGTTGGACCCGGATCCTGACGTGAAGTTATTTATACATTATGTCACTGTGTCAGCTAATCGTCACGGAAGCCTTCGTTTGATGTTGGTCCTGATTGTCTGATTCTCAGAGTATGAGATACAATAAAGGTTGCCAGTTTCGAACTTAGATGTCAGCCGTGATGATGAAGTTTTATAAATTTGGGCTTTAAGGAACTGAAATCTTACAAGTGGTTCTTAATATAAAAAGAATAAAATTGTTCAGTGCTTTTAAAGAATGTTGCACGCATATTGCGGTCACAATATTTTAAAAAGAAAATAATTGTAGATAAAATGTAGAGTCAACACAATAGAGTGGTTGGGTACACAGACTTTGGACTCGAACCTCAGTTTGAGTCTTGGTCTTGCCACTTATTAGATGTTTTGATCTCAACCTCACCTCTCCCTGTACAGTAGGGATAACATAATATAATACCTGTTTTGTAGAGATATTGTGGGCATTGATTGAGACGAAACATGAGAAGACTGTAGCCTGGCACATTGTTAGTGCTCAATAAATGCTAGCTACAATTGATAATACTGATAGAAACAAATAACAAAGGCACCACCCTTGACATTTTGAATTTATAGTCCCTTCCTGAAAATGCAGAGGGATGAATTCTTCTTTTTTCCTGCCCCTCTACCCACCATTTTCCTTGTTTCCCTGCGGATCTCAGCAATTCACTCGCATCTCACGTTCATATTTATGAGGATGGGCGAAGTTTTAGCTAATAAATAACGTAATATTAACTCTCAGTGAACGTAAAAAGACCGCAACTTTCTAGCCAGCAAATGCCTCTTTTCTATCAGGGAACAAACTTTCTAACTTTCGGAAATTTCGTGTAACAAACAACTCTCTTTTAGATTACATGGAAGCTGCGCAATTTAATAAGATCTGCCTTCTTCACCGTCCACCTGGTATGAGGCGGGGCTCAGCCTGGGCGAGCCACCATTTAAGCAGCTGGTGCAGGAACCTTCCGGTCAGCCGCACATACGTGTGCAGGGCCTCAGAGAAGTGCAGGTTTGCGTTAGGAGCCCCTCGCCAGGCGTCTGTGTGCCGGTGGAGTCACCAGGCCTCCCGGGCCCAGCTCCCGCGGGATCCCAGCTCCCGCTGTTGCCACAGAACCTTCTCACACTCACTGGCCTAGATGTTTGCAGAATTCCAGGGCCAGCGTGTGTGGTCAGGCAGCCAAATTCCAGTTTTAGAATGCCGCTTGTGACCACAAAACTCTGTTAACTCAGGCTTTTAAAGGGCTGACAGGGAGAGAGACAGAAAGAGAGAGAGAGAGCTAGTTGTGTGTGTTGGGGAGAGGACAGTAAACAAGTAATCTGCAACCAGAGAACAAACATATATTCTGATTTCCAGGGATTCTGAGTGTTAGCAGTGACAAAACAGAGGTATCTGGAAGGCGGAACGGCCCAGGAATTTTAAGTCTTCCAAATTTCACAAGGGATTGCTCTGAAATTCTTTCAGAAAGAGATACAGGGCTTATTTCCCTTCCGAATTTCCAGTTGCTTCACAACTTTACTCAGTAAAGTGTCTCAGAATTTGACATTGTTTAGTCACCAAATTCTTTCGAAGGGCCTACAGTCAGCCTTTCTCCTTCTGAAGCTCATGGAGGAGTCTGTATTCCTTTCCTTCCTTCCTTCCTTCCTTCCTTCCTTCCTTCCTTCCTCACACACATAAATGCCATTCTTTGACAGGTATTGTTATTTATTGTTATTGGCATTAAGGATACAACTTTGAACCAGACAGGCAAGTTCCTCTGCTCTCGAGATACTGACATTCTTGTGCAGACAGACCAATAACACATAAATTAAAAAAGAACTTCGGATAATATTCAGTGCTGTGAATAAAACTAAGCAAGACAATGTGATAGAGAGAAGGGGGCTGAGAAATGCGGAAGGGGGCTTTCTGCCAACGGCTGGGTGGTCCGGGAAGCCTCTCTGTGGCGCCGACCTTTCGGCTGAGACCTGAACGATGAGAGGTGACGGGGGATCCTGTCGGCCAGACCTGGGGCTCCGCTTCCCCGGGTGGAAGTGGCGGCGGCCGGGGCAGGACCCTCATACCCGGGATTGACCAAGGTAACCGTAACCTGCCCCAGTGCCCAGGGTGGCCTTAAATTATAATGTATTAGTAGGGCCTTAAAAATGTCCGCATCCCTCACAATTTTGCGTGTCTGTTAGTGGACGTGGTTATTACATCATCCGTGTGAAGATCCGCAGGCTGCAGAGGTCAGAATAGAAGGTCTCCAAGAGCCGTGCGTGAGTCCAGGCCGTAGGACCAAACAAGATGGTGCCAGGATCCAGCCCTGCCCCTGGAGGTTACCGTGGGATTAATTATGTTCCCTCCTTCGCCAGCTTTATTTCAGGAGTTGGCTAGAACTCAGTGATTGGATGGATGAGTTGGACGTAGGACTTCCCAGCATGAACCACGCCTTAGGTTTACTTCACCCCGTTCCTGCTCCCCAAGGAGGCGAGATGCAGGAAGCCCCGAAGGCAGGGCCCCAGGAGGATCTCGAGATGCGCTCACACGCTTGGCAGGTCCTCCCCTGAAATTCCTGAGTTCTGCACTTCAGAGCGTGGAAGGGACAGCCTCGGCCTGGGGGTTCGATGACAGGTGTTGCCTGGTGGCTGCCAAGGGCTAGATGAGAGAGATTGCTCATCGCAAGAATGCCGGAGAAAGCACATTTTTCTGTGCATGGGCCAATTTGAATGTCTTCTTACTCGTCCGTAATTGTTGTAGACTTCATTTCAAAAGCTGCATTCAAAGCTTACTCGAGTAACACAGTTATACTTAATGCTCACGTGTGTACAGTATTTATGCCTCGACCTGATCTTCGGGCCTTGCAACAACCTGGGGTTGTCAGAGGTAGCCCCAAGAATGCGATCCCCAAGTCGTATGGCGTGGCGGTTACAAGGTACTATACTCCGGTGCTAGACTCCCAGGGGGTTGGGTCAGGGCCTACCGCTAGCTGAGAGACCCTGGTTAGCATATTTAGCTCCCCTGCGGTTTGGGTCCTCTCTGTGAAGTGGGGATTCTAGTACCCACCTCATAGGAGTATTGTGAGGATGAAGTAAGTTAAGATAGGTAAGCTCCTTAGAGTCGGGCTTGAGTGTGAACCGAGACATAAATGGGAAGAGCGGGGAGACTGAGACTCAAGAGGTCACGTTGTCACCTTGCTGGCCTGAGTGAGAAGGTTTGCAGAGTTGCGACCCAAACATGAGTCTCTTGATTCTAAGCCTAGTAATCTTTCCCCTTTTTCTTGTGTTGAACAGTTACTGGTTATGATTTTAAAACATAAACTCAGAAAGTAGAACATGAAGATATTTAAGATCCTAGAAATACAATAGCGTGCTATTCAAAGCCGTAGTACTGTTATTATCTCTGCTTCACGTACGGGGAAACTGAGGTACATGGTGGTTGTGTTGAAATGATGTCATGTGCGTTAATAGTTTTAGCATGCCACTGGTCTTGTCATGTCTAGTTCCTAATTTTATAATGAATGTGAAAAGAAAAAGACTGAAAATGATATTTCCAGTATTATAATTAAGTGAACTGTACCGTGGGGCAGAACTCTAAAAGAATACATTTAAAAAGGTGAACTAGCAATTGAAGCATCACAATGAGATTAGAGACTTTTCTCAGTGATCCTGTCATTCATCAAATATACTTGAAACTTCTCTTTGGAAATTGCCTGAATGGTGGACATCACCTTGTTTTAAATAAGCTTTTAAGATTAATATTAATTTCTTCTTCTTCTTTTTTTTTTAGAGACAGGGTCTCGCTCTATTGCCCAGGCTGGAGTGCACTGGCCCTAACATAGCTCACTGCAGCCTCTGGGCTCAAGCGATCCTCCCACCTCAGCCTCCTGAGTAGGTGGGACTACAAGGCGTGAGCCACCGCGCCCAGCCTTTTATTTTTTATTTTATTTTTTTGACGGGGCTTGCTGTGTTGCTGAGGCTGGTCTTGAACTCCTTGGCTCAAGCAATCCTTCTGCCTCAGCCTCCCAGGTAGCTAGGATCACAGGCACAGGCCCCTGCTTGGCTTGCTGTTTTGTTTTGCATTTTATCAGCAAGTTCCACCGAAGGTTTAAGAAACCTCAAACCTCATTTTTGTCTTTTTCCCAGATGGCCGGGCCCATCGCCTGACTGATGGTTCCACCACCAACTCTTGCGGTCCACCACCTGCCCATGAGCTCAGCTGGTGGACAAAGAAAGGAGAGCCCTGCCCTGACACAGGCTGAAAACCCGTTTAAGATAGATTGCAGAGAATGGGCATTTTTGAAAAGCCCACTCCGTTAGCAGAGATTATTAGCTATATCCAACTTAAGCTCTTCTTTAAAAAATGTTTTCCCCTGTATGAAGACTGTGACCCACGGTGCTCATCTTCACAGTTACATGTGGGATTCGCTGCAGGTGGGCAGCGGTTTATTGGGTACAAACTGAAGATTTCATGTGGAGCTAGGTCTTTCTCATGCCTCATGTAGCCACATATTTTTAATAGCATCTTAAGAAAGCATCCAGTTGAAAATTAAAAGATGGTAGTGAATGGAATCTGATTGTGTACTAAAGATATCCAACAGCTGTTGTTCTAGGTGCTGAATTGCATATCTGAACCCGTATTTCTTGCTCCCTTTTGGAAGACTTTTAGATAATACAAATGTCTATAGAGGTCACTTAAGGATACTAAGTGACATGAGGTTTTATAGTCAGGGGGAAATAGAGGTAAAATGGGAAACTCTGAAACGTTAATATTTAGGACAGTATTTAAAAAAAGAGCATGGTAATTGGGTCAGTTTATTTATGTATGCATGGGTATGGGAAGGTCATATGCATTGGAAAAGGGAAAAGGTTTTGGTGTTATATTCTAAACCGTCCTGTATTAGAATAGGGTTTATAGATGGGGAAATGAGCCTCAGAGAGGTTGAATGAGTCGACCAGGTGGCTGTAGGGGGTGCAGACAGCTGGGATTGAAGTACCTGCGTCTGGGTTCCAGCGCACCTGACCTTTTCCTTCCAGCTGAACGGATGGCAAGAAGGATCCTCGGTGTCAGGAGAAAAAGTCGAAAGGGAAGGTGCTCATGTAGGGACCAGTGTGGTACAGCTGACTCTGGACTAAAAGAAAGAAATGGTTCAGCCCAACTCTGGGCCTTACTAGCTCTGTAACCTGGGTAAGTTGCTAAATCTGAGACCTCAAGTTGGGAGATCCTTATACCGAACCCGGAAGGTTTTTTTGAGGATGCGTTTACCCACGACCTCTGAGGACCGAGATCGTGACAATATCTGTACTTGATAAATGTCAAATTCCTTTCCCCTTCCTTTCAGTATTGATCTATGAATGGTTTAAATTTTTCCCGATGACACTGTTTGTGTTCTGCCAAGTCCCCTGTCTTATAAGACCTTAAAGAAAACCATTTAATTACATGCAGCATGGAGATGCAGTAAGTGTTTTTAAAAGTAGAGGTTTTGTACGTGGTAAGATAACTCCCAGGAAGGTATCGTCTGGCCAAGTGGTTTGGAGTCTTATGGAGCCACGAAAGTGACGTCTGCAATTGAACTTTTCAGAAAACAGCAGCGATGCAGCACAAAGGCCCAGAGAAATGGCGAGATGTTAACATCGTCCGCCGTTTATCCCGGCGGCTGTGAATATTTAGCGTGGTTTAGAGTGGTTAATGTCCAGATCGGTTTCACGTAATGGAAAGCTGACCTCAAGTAGGAGGAGGATAAATGGGTTTTAAAAAAAACAGATTAGCAGAGGTTCCTGTGGTTTATGGAAAGGAAGTGGTTGAGGGAGGAGATTGATGGCTGCGGGTTAGCAGACCAGGGCAAGGAGGAGCAGGGTTTTGGTGCAGACCCCAAAGGTGATGCGGGTGGGGCCGTTTCTTCATGCCTTTCTCCCTTCTGGTAGAATGGGAAATAGCATTACAGGGTAATAAATATATTTAGTTTGAACTTCAGTTCCTTATGTTTATATGAAAGAAGATTAGATTACAGATTTATTGTAACTCTTTCCCCCAAATATCTGGAAGTAAATAAAAAACTAATCCTGTGTTATTCGTATGAACAGGACAGGGGAGGCAGGGGGCGGGTGTACGTGGACGGCACAGAACAATGAATAAC
>NW_012148485.1:461122-477404 GCF_000956105.1 Propithecus coquereli
GTGTTGCCCAGGCTGGTCTTGAGCTCCTGGCCTCAAGCTATCCTCCTGCCTTGGCCTCCCAAAGGGCTGAGGTTACAGGTGTGAGCCATCATGCCCAGCCAACATTAATTTTTTTAAAAGGAAAAATTTATTTGAAGATAAATTTAGTATCAAAAATGCAGACATCACTTGATAACTTTTGTTGAGAAGTAGAAAGAAGGCTCAAAGGTAAAACAAGAAAATGGTGAATAATCAGTTTGGGATTAAAAAGCTAAAGGCATGGCCAGATCGTGGTTTTCCTGAGTGTTCCGACACAGGGAGGAGGCTTTCAAATGGGGTTCTGTCACCCAACAGTGGGGGCCCCCCAAGGGGGCTGCTGTGAAGGGGACTAGCAGTCATGGGGTGCTTGACAAACATCAGCGTCACACACCCTCTGCGTGATCCGGAGAAGTAATGAAGAGTCCGCAAACTTACGAACTGGCTTAAAGCCGTAACTTTTCTTTCCCAGTAATTGCTTAAGGGAAAGCCATTTGGCTTTCCACAAATAGAAAGATCTGAATTTCATGAAGAATTTCATCACGAAGAATTTAAGGCAGGAAAATGTTACACAGACATCTGCATTGAAAAGACCCTTCCAGGTACCTGTTCTAGTTGGGGAAGAGAATTCTCCCTCCAGGAAAAGAAACATCAGCATTATTCTGTCGTTTTTAGACTGGAACCTTAGTTGGGAAAGTAAAACGAACTGCTCTGTGATCTTGAATAATACTGACTCTCTCTAAGCCTCAGTTTCCTCATATCTAAAATAAAATCACTAAGTGTCTCTATTACTGGATTTTTGTGACAATTACATAAATCACGTGTAGCACCTGGCATGTAAGTGTCGTGTTGCCCGAGTGACTGACCCCATGTCACTTACCGTTCTCGTGGCCCAGCGAGGCGGGTGGCAGTCACCCTCTTTGACTCTGGGGAGGCGAAGAATCAGAATTCGAATTCTGTCCTCGCGGCCACGTATCTGTGTAATGATGGGACTGGGATTCAAGCCCAATCCCTTCTGACCACCTTCTCACTCTTCCCGCTGCACTTTTTCACATCATCAACCTGAATAGCGGTTAAGGCATCAATTCCATTAGCTTTTATTGGATATCATGCTCTGGGTCCACTGTGTCTTACTTGAGTAAGCTTACAGAAGTTTTGTCTTTCTGTGCCTCGGTTTTCTTATCTGTAAAATGGGATGAAGACTGTCTCTACATTCGGAATGGTGTGAGGCTTAAATGAGTTGGACACATAAAGTACCACGATGCCTGGTATGTTACATATGCTCAAGAGATGCTGGTTGTGGTTGATGTTATCAGTAGTACTGAAGTCAGGGTGGTTTCAGGGACTCTCTTTGTATTATCAGCTTTCGGTGTGCATTGGATTTCTGCTTTGGTGGAGATGGTGGTTTATCTCTCCCCTCTATGTCCCCGCTTTTTCTGCCATCAGCCACCAGAATTGCAACGTGAGTGTTTGTGAGGAGCAGGCCAGCTTATTCACTCATGCAATATAGGGTATATGCGCTGTATTAACTTTTTAAAATCTGGAAGATTCTGAAATATGAACTATATCTGTCCCCAAGGGTTTCAAGTCAAGGTCTATGGACCTGTATGTGGTAAGATTAGTTTAAGCAGCTAATATGAATCTTGGAATCAAGACTCAGGGTTTTTTTTTGTTTTGTTTTGTTTGACACATTGTTAAATTAAGGATAAAATAAAAGCAATGTTTGAATGAGTAAGCAAGTTTGCTGAGACATTACATCTTACTTTTAACTTGAGTTCTTTCATTCAATTAACCAATAATTTTAAACTTCCGTCTGTGCCAGACACTGTGTCAGGCAAACAAGGTCCAAAGTTCCTGCCTTTTCAAAGCTTACAGCTTGAGCGAGTGGGAAGTGGGGACAAAAGTCCCGTATGCAGATATCTTTCCATGTATTCCGGTGGTGGCTGTGATCACCCCAGTCTGGGAGAAGTCCTGGCTGAGGGCTGAGAATTGAGAAGTTATATTTTCGGCACGGGGGTTTGGGAAAGATGAGTGTTTAATGTGGGAATATGGGGAAGAATTGGCGGAGAGAATGGGGAGGTGGTTGGGGAAAACCCATCAAATAGCACAGGGCGTCTCAGTGGTGTTTCGGGTTGGCAGGGCCAGTCGGTGGGTGACTCTTGCCCCGTGAGTGATAATCTCAGAATAATTAGGGTAGGACAGCACCTTGAGGTGGTCCACCCCCTCCTGCCCTCTCTGCCTCTTGTTTGATGAGATTCACTCAGACTCCTTTTATGAACTTTTTTTTTTTTTTTGCCATGCATACATTAGCCCTACACATACGATACAGGGTCCCCTCTCTGTCTCTCTCTTCCTTTCCCTCCCTACGAACATGGAACTCTGTGAATGATTTAAGCAGTGATAGTGATTCTTATTCCTGACCTTGTTTTACATATAAGACAAAAATCAAATTGAAACCTTTTGGGAATAAACACATTCATACCTAGCCTGGTACCAAGCTCATAGTGAGTGTTTTTACAATGTCAGTTGAATGAAAGAAACTAGCTGAAAGTTAAAAACTGTTTTCATATTATTATTCATATTATTATTGGCTGCTTAAAGTAATCTTATCGTGCACAGATCCACAGATGCTTATCTGAAACTCTTGGGGCCAAATACATTTCACATTTCAGAATTTTCCAGATTTAAAAAAGTTTATACAGTGCATGTAACATATATATTGTAGCAACATCCCATTTCAAACATACTAATTTCGGGGAGTATCAAAACTTATGAATGCTCACATTGAATAAATAAAGACAATACCGAGTTTCAAGTTGGTTCCCATCAGATTTGGTCACTGACTGTTCACCAAGCTTACCTCACTTAGGTTTTCAGAGCTTTGGGATTTTGGAATTGCGGATGAAGAATCGTGGACCACAGTAGCTCTTTGAAATTACTTCTTGCTTACGGTGCTCTTAGCTGTTGCCCAGGCCAGTCTGCTTTTAAAACACTGGGTTCCTCTGGGTCAGACAGTGGCTATCGATACCATTCATCTTCTGTTTCCTGCAGGAAATCTGTGCTGCTTTTATGCTCCACAAAGACAAAATCAGGGGAAAATTCTTCTTTGGCCTTTCTTCTGGGTGTCTGTGTTAGGTCCCGATTAGCTCTGTCTTCTCGATTGTAAAAATATTCCTCTTGGCCACCGAACTCCTCAGTAGCTCCACCGGCCCCCTCCTGTTTTTATCGGTGCTCAAAGAATGTGACATTGTTCGTTGCTTCTAACCACCCAGGTTTGGCCTGGTACAGATGGATTCTCAAATTGAGAAGAGCATATCTGTTTTTCTTCCGAATGTTTAAAAAGATTTTAAATGTGGAACAGATTGTAAAGAGTAATTTGCTTGTTTCGGTACAGAGAGATAATGACTCCTAACGGCCTCATGTCTGTGAAGCCCCATGTTCCCATGAACTGTTCCAGTCTCATCCGTTTCTTCCTGATTCCTCTCCCCGTGGTCTTGGTCTCTACCCCCCTTTTCAATACTCTCTTGGGGGGGATCTCTTTTTTTTTTACCACCCCATGTCTATTTCTGCCTCTGCTACCTGCCACTTCTTAATCAACTGTATCCACTTTCAGTTATTTATAATCAGTTGCCGATCAATCTCTGCAAACGGTTTCCCAGAGAACACATTTCTTCCCCTTAACTGTTCATGTCGGAGGCTTTTCTAGTTGGGATTCTGCTCACATGTGCAGACACTTAGATTTCTGGTTTCATGGCTGTTTCAGAGGACTTGGGTTGCTGGGCAGCTGAGGGCCGGATGTCTGAGGTGCTGCTCTTGTAAGGAACATTTATATGCATACGAACCGTTTTGATCTGAAACAGAGACCGCTAGCTGTGAAATCTGAGAGAGTGAAAAGATTCCTGTAAGATTCCAGGTAATTCTTAGTTCTTTTCATGGTATGTATACGAGAAGTGTTTTTCCACATTCTTCTTTATAACAGTGATGGATGTTTATAACAGTGTATGTTTCATAGGAGACTAAGTTAAATTCAGGCATCACAACTTTATCCTGGCAATTTTACTTTGGAAATACTATATGCTTAGAGTAATCCGGCTAAGTCAGTGTTTTGAAGGTGCTCTGCATGTTAGCACCTTGCGTATTGGAGGGTAGATTTGGAGAGGATTGTTCTCTGGGTGTAGTTAAAGAGTCCAATACGTCTTGCAGTTGTTTCCACACAGCAATGGCATTTCCTACCAGGGACTCTCCCTCTTAGACTTAGGGTTGGCACGGAAACTTTATTGCTCTAAGGAGCCGCCCCATGCCTTAGTTTGACAGGTCTTTGTAAACAAACTTCTTCAGCCTTGTTGACATTAGTGGAAAAATCTAGGCTCTCATGTTTACAGTTGACGTTGGTTTTCCTTTCATCTAAAATAATCATTACAGGTAAGACACTAAGTAAAAAATACATTCATTTCTACTTTAGGCACATCAAATAATACCTGCTCGATGTCTTCAGTGAAATCCCAGTTAACTCACAGCTCTCTGCGATCATGGATGGCGATGTGGCTTTACGGGTCTCTGTCCCGGTGCCTTGCACGATTCCTAGGCACAGAGAGACACACAATTCATGCTGGGCGAGTCCACGAATTATCGATCATTGGTAGCTCCTGATTCTACCCGGTGATCAGAGAAAGTGGCCAGACTTATGTTATTTTACATATGAACATTTCTTGGAAAGTTCAGAGAGGGAAATGTTTTGATGGCTTAAGAGATTTTAATTTTTTGAGAATTTCCATTACTCTTCCTGTTCGCTTCCTCTTTCCACTACGAGCAGTCCAGGGACTCTATCGACTGTTCGTTTCTTCGTATTCAAAGGAAGGCCATGGCGTGTGTGTTTTAAGTACCACATAAAGTTTGGATTCGAAGCAAAGCTTCCTTTGCCAAGCTCACAAAAATGATGGATTTTGTTTTCCTTCCGCCCGAGGGTCAAGAGAGTGGGCAGTTTTGTGTTTGTCAATCTGCATGGCCGTTTCCTTCCTCCTACCCCGCTGCCCTCTGCCTGTCTCAGGCAAGAAACCAGGTGGTTCCATGCGGTGGCCTCCACTGGGTCAGACAGCTCTGGAAGCCTTTGTGTGCTCGTTTCCTTAAAGAAGTGGAAGGTAAAGTGTTTGAAAGCAGAGCAGCTGCGGCCTGTTCCAAAACATCCCTGTCGATTGTTTGTTTTTCTGGATTTTAACAAAGGAGCTTTTGCCAGGAGACCTTTGCCCTCCTGCCCATGCAAACCCCAAATCACAAAAATACAGAACAAAAATAAAACGGAAGCCAGACTTAAGGTTATCTTACCAAAACAGGACTTCTTCCTTCTTCAGACTGCACAAACACATGTGTTCCCCAGTTAGGTTTCAATCAATCACTCCCGACGAACGCAGCAAAAGTTTTGCTTTATCGTTAACTCACACCACACTGTGCAGTCCTCGGGGCTTGGTCTGTTTCCTCACCTTGTTTACTCACCAAATAGTGAGGAAGAAAAGAATAGTTTGCTGGTTCCTTTTTCCCTCCACGTTCAGCAATTAGGAAAAAAAAGAATCTCTGAAATGCGTGCTGGAAAATAATAAGCAGTTTTGCTTGGGTGGTCTTAACAGCTCAACAGCTAGATTGCTCTGGAATCGAGATCCTCTTGGGAGGGGGTAGCGTTGACTTTCTGATCTTTGGGAGAGAAGTGGGTGCAGCCGTGGGGAGAGACAGTGTGGGATGGTAGAGAACGTGGACTCTGAGGCCGGCTGGCTTTGGTTTCACATCCTCTGCCTCTCGCTAGCTGTGGACACTGGGCAAGTTGCTTAACCTCACGGTGCCTCCTTTGTACAGTGGGAATAATAATAGCATTAACACCTGCCCCATGCTACTGCGATTAAATAAGTTAATATTTCCAAAGCGCTTAGAACAGTGCCTGGCACGTCGTAAGTGCTTTGTGAGTGTTTTTAAAAATAAATTAAAAAGAATGGAGATCGAGGCTGGGCGCGGTGGCTCACACCTGTAATCCTAGCTCTCTGGGAGGCCGAGGCGGGCGGATTGTTTGAACTCAGGAGCTCGAGACCAGCCTGAGCAAGAGCGAGACCCCGTCTCTACTAAAAATAGAAAGAAATTAATTGGACAACTAAAAATACATAGAAAAAATAAGCCAGGCATGGTGGCGCATGCCTGTAGTCCCAGCTACTCGGGAGGCTGAGGCAGGAGGATCGCTTGAACCCAGGAGTTTGAGGTTGCTGTGAGCTAGGCTGACGCCACGGCACTCTAGCCTGGGCAACAGAGTGAGACTCTGAAAAAAAAAAAAAAAAAAGAATGGAGATGGGAACATGTCAGAGGAGATTAGTGTCAAGAACTCCAAGGGAGGGGGCCAGTTTCAAAATGAGAAGAGAGGATCGGTGGTGATAAAAGTAGCAGAGAAAACAAGTAAGCTGGAGATCAAAAGGTGGGCTATGAGTTTGGCCATCTGGAGTTCTTAAGGGGTTTCTAGCTCTACAGATGTGTGGCCTTAAGCAAGCCCATCTCGCCTTTCCACCAGGAAAGGTGACGGTCGGCTGACTCGACATCCTTCTGTGAGTTCCAGCTCCAGAAATCCAGGGACCGGCTTCCACTGTTAGTGGAACGCTGGAGCAGAAGCCAGACTGTGGGTTCAGGCGGGGTCGAGGAAAGTGCTAGCGTTTACACCTGGTATCTCAGTCATTTCCTGCGAGTCAGGGAGAAAAGTATCATCCCTAACGGCACGGCTGGGGCTGGGAGGCCCGGGGTTGAGTTGCTTCGTGAAGATAGTTGCTCGTTGCTGCCCGAAAACTTTTGTGGGTTTCTTACATGTGTTCTTTTCCCACCTCAAGCATTTGGTTCCATTTCCTAATTTTTTCCTGATGTTTCAAAGTTGCATGTGAAAGAACCTCCTTTTTAAAAATCTCTCTAGTTGGGGAGGAAGAAAATGGCATGCAGGAACATAAATAGCAGGTGCAAACCCTGCGGATGGTTCCGGAGAGGGAGGGTGCTTCGGTGGCTGTGCTGAATTCTTCCTTCTTGACTTGGTAGCATATTTTTGATATCATAGCCCAGCTGTGCACCACTCTCTTATGTGTATGTTTTTGTTTTTTTGGTTTGCTTTATTGTTCTCTTTTTCCCCTTGGGCTCTTTAAATATTCTTATTCTACAAAGCGGCATTTGTTTTTTTTGTTCCTAGTGCTCTGACCCATGGGTTATTTGAATGTAAGTTTACTTGTGTTTAGCCACTGAGTGAAGGGTACTCATTTCTGAGGAACGCACTTATTATTCTGGGATAAAGTATGCGAACAGACTGTTCCGTACGGATTTTAGTATCTTTGAGAGGTGTTGGTGACAACTGGCATTTGGCAGCATAATGCTCTATTCAAATAAAAATTCGACTTGGTTTATGTTAATGTTTGTATCAGGCTATGGGGAGCACAGTGTTTCTCAGACTCAAACCTATAAACAATCGTGAAAAGAGAATGGTGAGTTCAAGGGAAGTGGTCATCGCACCTATATTTTTCCAGTTTTCTTTTCTTGATTTTTCTCCATTAAAGTTTCATTCAGGCTGGGCGTGGTGGCTCACGCCTGTAATCCTAGCACTCTGGGAGGCTGAGGCCGGTGGATTGTTTGAGCTCAGGAGTTCAAGACCAGCCTGAGCAAGAGCGAGACCCCATCTCTACTAAAAAAATGGAAAGACATTATCTGGACAACTAAAAATATATAGAAAAAATTAGCCGGGCATGGTGACACATGCCTGTAGTCCCAGCTACTCGGGAGGCTGAGGCAGGAGGATCGCTTGAGCCCAGTAGTTTGAGGTTGCTGTGAGCTAGGCTAACACCACGGCACTCTAGCCTGGGCAACAGAGTGAGACTCTGTCTCAAAAAAGAAAAAAAAAAAAGTTTCATTCAGAATGTTTTTTATTAGTCAGGATGTGCTAGGTTGTGCTTCAGTAACAAACAGTAGCCAAATCTCTGTTGCTTCAAACAACAAAGTTTTCTTTATTGCCTATGCAACATATCCATCAAGAGCTGGCTTGCATGTTGACCTCACTTGTGGATGAAGGTTGACGGATTCTGCCCCATCCGGAATGTTGCCGGTTACCATGGTGAGGAAGGAGCAACACGGTGAATCATGCAACACATCTCGTGGGATTTACCTTGGAAGTAATATCCCTTCCACTGACGTTCATTGGCCAGTTGATGAAAGGCAAGTCAAACGGCCATGCCGTGATAGGACCATGGCCAGGAAACACCGTCCTATTATATCCTCGGAGGAAGGAGAATTGGAACTATTTGGTGAACAGCACTAAATGCCTGATACGATATGCTAAAAATGGATGCTAGGGGCCCAAAAAGGAATGGAGCTTGTTCTGATCCTAGAGAAATAGATTTTGGGCAAACAGTTTTATATGGTGATTTCAAAAATATCATGACGAAGCAAAGATGGTTTTAAAACCGTCACTGTATTAAAAAAGAAAGATTCGGTGGTCTCCTTTATCATCTCATTTCTCCAGTTTTCGTAAGTATTTTCCTAAAGTTAAAAATAGCTACTAAATAATCTTCAGAACTTAAATCAGTTTAAAAAAAATTCGCTTTTCTTAATTTTACATAACGTCGGGGTCCTCCTTTGAATCTTTATATGTGAAGCACACATTTTTGTGTTCTTGCCATGCGTTAGCAGTCCAAATATTGAATGTGCCTAAAGAGAATAACTTTTTTATTGCATGCTGGCTTAAATCTCAGACAGAATTCCATTGAAAGCCAATTGGTTTTCTGGTTTTCTTTTTTTTCCTTTGTGTCTTTCTGTGCTGAAATTGGAAAGAAAGCGGCATTATGGCCTCACAACGGAAAGTGTAGCAATTCCACACAATGCACAAGCAGTTTGTCGTTTAAAATATCAGACGTCCGTCTGAACTTGGCGCTGACCTTCTAAACTGCGGCTGAATGTTCAGATTATTATTTGTCCATGCATTTCCGGTGTGGGGACCACAGCCCCATGCTTCTTGTCTGCTTCCTAGTGGGTTACGGGTTGTTTCCTAGAGTCTAGACGTGAAATGAAAAATGTGTGATCCATTTCCCATTCTTCTCTGCAAAATTCAGAGGAAGGCTCCAAGCTTTGAGACATACCACCTCCCTTTGCTTGGTAGAAAGAGCTGAGGTTCAGGAACCTATAGGTGTTGGTTGGGATCTTGGCCAGCCTCTCACCACCTGTAGAACCTTGGATGGGTTGTTTAATCTCTTTAACTTTCAGTTTCTGTCCCAGTAATGTGAAGAACATAAAAACTATTTCAATAGCTTGTTGTGACAGTTAAGTATATGGCTCATGTAAAATGCCAACAATGTCTGACATGCTAATAAGCACCCAGTACATATTTCCTGCTGGCACAGTGCTTACTAGTTTTTAAAAACCTTTTTCACATTTAATCTCATAGGAGTAAATCAAGAAGCTGAAAGGCATCTAGCTGAATGGGTTTTCCATTATTACATATATGTGCATGTGTGTGTGTGTGTGTGTGTTGCATATATGTGTGTGTGTGTATACATATAGCATTCTCTTGGAGTGACTTAGTAAAAATCTTATTTAATTATGACGTGTCTTTTTTCTCTCTGTGTTTCTCTTGCTCATCATCTTTTTAGATTCCATATAATTCCATATAGACTGAGTCCTCTAACTACCTTTCCTAAGTTACAAATTTTTTCTCATTCTCTGAGTTTTGGGTGATGACTTTAGGTAGCAATGATTAAGGGCTGAGGGGATTGGTGTACCTAATGCAGGAGAAGAAAACAAAAACTTTAATAATTTTAATAATAATCGCTCATTATTGAATAACTAACTGAATAATGAATCTGTGCCTGGTTCTTAAATGAAATTTTCTTTTTTCATATGAAATCATAGTTAATCTTGCCTCAACCCTGTCAGGTAGCTATGAATACTAGTTATATATTACAGATGAAGTTATATATCACAAATTCAGGCTAGGAAGTTCAATAATTTGCCCAAGGAAATATGCTTAGTAAATACTAGTGCTGGAATTTGAAACCAGGATCATATGACTTCAGAATAGCTGTTTTCCCCCCACTGAGCTGTGTTGTACAGACAAGCCTGAGTTCCAAACAGGGAGGTTTTATTCCTGGCTCATAGATGCTGTGTGAGCACCATGCCGGAGAGGATTAATTGTGACAGCTAAAAATAACAGCATGTCTTGTTGGCTTTTTGTGCAGTCTAAACTTCTTGTCTGGGTGACTTTAAAATATAAGTATGTTGCTGCTCTTGATTCCTGACAGCGGGGAGTATTACAGACCTGTCCTGTGTGTAACTCTCCATTTGTAACTTTAGATTTTTTTTTTTTTTTTAGATAGGGTCTCTCTTGCCCAGGCTGGAGTGCAGTGGCATCATCATAGCTCACTGCGGCCTCAGACTCCTGGGTTCAAGGAATCCTCCTCCCTCAGCCTCCCAGCAGCTAAGACTACAGGTGTGCACCACCAGGCCTGGCTAATTTAAAAATTTTTTTGTGCAGACAGGATCTCGTTATGTTGCCCAGGCTGATCTCAAACTTCTGTAACCTCAGACTTTTGTGTATGCGTGGCCGCTCATCTGTATCCCTAAAAGGGGGGTTAGTAGTGAGAAAATTGTAAGGGCAAAGATGGAACCTAAAGAAATAGGCCAGGTGCAGTGGCTCATGGCTGTAATCCCAGCACTTTGGGAGGCCGAGGCAGGAGGATTCCTTGAGGCCAGAAGTTCAAGACAAGCCTGAGCAACATAGCAAGGCCTCGTCTCTTAAAAAAAAAAAAAGAAAAGAGAAGAAAAGAAAAAAAAAAAAAACAGGCTAATATCTTCCTGTCTGAATTACTCTCTTATTTTCCTCCCCCTTGACAACTTTCTCAACTAATTAGTCTCGTAAATCCATGGGTCCTCTGTCCTTGTTAGGAATAGTATCACTTGTGCATGGCTTTGCCATTGGTTTTCCATTTAATAACATTTCCTAAGGCAAATGTTAAGGCCTGGGTGACAGCTATAGGTTGAGATCTTACTTTCAATTATGAGGCTTATGTGGCCGGACACCATTTTTAAATGATGGTGATCCTTCCTGTCTTAAAACCTGGTTGCTAAAATACAGGACATGTGGGAGATCTGACAAAGATCAAGCTTCTACTAAAATGTTGTTTTCAAGTAGGCGGGTGGTGTCTGGTGCATAAAGTTCCAATCCAGTTCCAAGGCCCTTTTGATCAACCCCAAATAAAACTGAACGAGGCAGCATCTCTCAAGGGGTTAATACCCTGGAATGTCACACTGCACAATTGGCATTGTGTCCTTGGCATTCTTGAGGAATTTTCTCACTGATGTCAAAAGACTTTGGTTTGTTATGCAAGACAGTGGTCCTGTGACTTTGCATATCACATTCTTTTTACTTGAGGGAAGTGCCTGCATGCTAATTGGGGAAGAAAAAAAAGTGGTATAAGCGGCTCTTTGGCTACAGAGGAATTAAATGAGGGAGTGTATTTAGTTAAAAAACAAAGCACAACAAAACCCTTGCGAATGGGTGAGCATTCTGTTGCGATGGCTGCTGGCTATGATACACTTTGGTCACTTTGTATAGACCTTACTACTATGTCACTGCGATCACATTTTTCAGGAAACACTTTAATGTATATATAGCTTGTTTTTTATTTTTCTGATTGCTTTAATTACCTATTGCTGTATAGGAAACCACTCCAAACTCAGTGGCTTACAATAACAACAATTTATTGTTTCTTAAGATTGCAGGGAGTTGATTAGCTCAGCTGGGCGGTTCTGTCCCACCTGCTGTTGGTGGGTCATTGTGTTCAGCTGGGGCTGGGGCTGGGCTGGAGGGTCCAAGGAGTCTTTTCTCACATCTCTGGTGCCTCAGTGATTCTACACATGTCCTCCCTGCCTGGCTCGCTTGGGTTCCCTCATGGCAGAGTGGTCTCAGGGTAGTTGAACTTCTACAGGTAGCCGGCTTCCAAGAAAGAGAAAGCAGAAGCCGCCAGTCCCCTTAAACCAAGCTTGAAAGCGGCAGGCTGTTACTTCCACCATATTCTGTTGGCTATAGGAAGTCGCAGAGTCAGTCCAGATCTAAGAGGAGGGAAATGGATTCTACCTCTGGAGGGGTGGAGTGGCTTGTGCCTACAGGGAGGGAGGGAACTGAAGACCAAAACTAGACAGGTAGAAGGGAGAACTGAGGGCAGAGGGCCTTGTTCTGGCCGATGCAAACGCCTAAGACAGGCAAGTTTTGTTCCACCTCCTGTTTCGGGTTCTGGGCAGACACTGCTGCTATGTGCAATAACTTCGTGCCAGCTGGGAAGGAGGGCGCAGTGACTTAAGAGGACAAAATAGTGAGGTCAGGGGAAGGGAGGCCCCCGGGGCACTCTTAAGCTTCTCTCAGCCCCTGTTTGGTGGCAGAAGGAGCCGGATATTCTTGAATTCCTTCAGGGAGGACTCAGAAGGCAGCTGAGTTAAGAGGCAGTGTGCTCAGGCCAGGAACCAGGTGGAGAGTGAGACCCAGAGCTGGCCGGGGCGCCCCTCGGGGCTGGTGAGTGGCACCTCAATGCCCTGACCACCAGCCATGGACATCAACTGTGGATGCCCACGGAACATCCAGGGCTGGGTACCAGTCTCACTCCCATGGTCACCAGGCCGGGAAGCAGCCCGGACTAGCTGCTTTGCCACAGAGGGCAGCCGGGTCCAGAGGACGCCATGTGATTTGTGTTCTCCATCTCTCATGTCACCATACGAATGGAGACACTGTCCCCTCCTTCCATACACCTAGTTAGTGTCTTGGAGATGAGCAGGAAGAGGGCAAGAAGTCTGAGCCGCTGAGTATGACACCTAAAAAGACCAAACGTAAAGGCACTGTGTAATTTATGGCATTGGAGTAAACGTTTGCCAGATTTGTCTAGTTAGGTCCCCCACTTCCGGTAGCCTGGAGAAAGGCCTCCCACATATGCTCACATCCTAACCCTCAGAACCTCTGGGCATGTTATCTCACAAGGCAAAAGACACTTTGCAGATGTGGTTAAATTAGGAATATTAAGATGGGGAGATGATCCTACGTTATCCGAAGGGGGCTTGTGCCATCACAAAGGGGAGGGAGACAGGACATCAGAAGCAGAAAAAGGAGATTTGATGGTGGAACCAGGTGTTGGAACGTGCACTTTGAAGACGGAAGAAGAGGCCGTGAGCTAAGGAAAGCAGGTGGCTTCTGGAAGCTGGAAGAGGCAAGAAAAAGTTCCTCTGAAGCCTCCAGGAGAAATGCAGCCCTGCCAACACCTGGACATTAGAGCCACAGAGAATCAATCTGTGTTGTTTTAAGCCACTAAACTGAACGTGGTAATTTTTTACAGCAGCAATAGGAAGCTGATGTAACCTTCTCAGCCCAAGGCAAAGTCACCTAGAAACGCTGAAGTTACAATTGCTCCGCTCATTTGAGTGCAGAATAAAGCTAATAGAATTAGCTTTACTGTGTCTCCCAATTCATTCTCCTAGTGAGATATTATTTCTGTGTATCTGATGGATAAGAACATTGAGGGATAGGGAGTAAAGTTCAGTAACTTTGTCCAGGTTGACTGGTTAATGATTGAGCCAGTATTGGTCTGAGCCACAGAGATGCTCTCTGGCAACATCCCACAAGAGCATGGTCTTGTATCAAAATGTATCAAATAGAATGTATCAAGTAGACGTCTATATACAAAGTAAGCTCTCAGGGTCTCAAAAATCCTATTTTTAAAGTCCTATTTGTAGCAACTGTTGACATGACTATTCCTAGAAATAATATGAAAACAATTGCCACTATGTGACTTAAATCATCCACTCATTCTTATTTTGAAGACTTTAATTGATTCCTTAAGAAGTTAACCAGCGTACTTGCTGGCGTGCATGCAGAAAGGAATCCTTACACGCTGTTGGTGGGACTGCAAACTAGTGCAGCCTCTATGGAAAGCCGTATGGAGATACCTCAAAGAACTATAAGTAGAACTTCCATTTGATCCAGCTATCCCAC
This sequence comes from Propithecus coquereli, assembly GCF_000956105.1. Taxonomy (NCBI): domain Eukaryota; kingdom Metazoa; phylum Chordata; class Mammalia; order Primates; family Indriidae; genus Propithecus; species Propithecus coquereli. Next base: position 475,161 of record NW_012148485.1, read on the forward strand.
TATTGGGCATTTATCCAAAGGAAAAAAAAGTCATTTCATGAAAGATATACTTGCACTAGAATGTTTATTGCAGCACAGTTCACAATCACGAAGATGTGGAATCAACCCACGTGCCCGTCAATAAATGAACGGATTAATAAAACGTGGTATATGTATGCCATGGAGTACTACGCAGCCATAAAAAATGGGGAACTAATACCTTCTGTAACAACCTGGATGGAACTGGAGACCACTCTTCCAAGTGAAGTACTGAAGAATGGAAAAACAAGCACCACGTGTACTCACTGTGAAACTGGAACTGATCGATCAACACTCACGTGCACAGATGGAAGTAAAACGTAATGGAAATCCAGCAGGTGGGTGGGGAGGAGAGAGGAGGATGGGCAAATTCTCACCTAATGGGTACAATGCACTATCTGGGTGATGGGCACACTCATAACATTGACTCAAACTGTGCAAAAGCAATTCATGTAACCAAAATGTTGGTACCCCTGCAGTATTCTGAAATAAAAAAAATTTAAAAAATGACCCCCCCCACAAAAAAGAAGTAACCATTATACTGTCTTTGTTCCACTTTCAGTGGTGTAGACAGTTTTCGGTTCATTTATAGCTTTTTATAAAGTTAATTCCAATAAAGTCCATAGAGACACGAGAAAAATCTCTTCCAACTTTGTTTTTCTTTTTAAAAAAAATAATACATTCTGGGTCGTAAATTGGGATGCCAAGAATCCTGGTTCCTTCTTTGGAGGAGATGCTGGTGGTGGGGGGTTGAGCCTTTTGTCTCCTCACCTGGATCCAGATACCTGGATTGGATTCCATGGTGGTTTGCTCTTTGCACTGCTTCACCTGTGTAGAGATGGCGCTTCTGGATATTTGTCTGAATGTGGGTGTCCTTCTAGGTCCCTCCTCCTCGAGCTTTTCTGACTTAGACAAGGGGAGCAGTTGCCCCCGTTGGAAAATTGCGATCGCAGGTTCACGTAGGGCCTGCTCATGCGTCCGTGTCCTTCAGAAATAACGTCCATATGTTGGGGACGACTTGTATTAAGAATAATCTTTGCGAGCCAGTTAATACTGTGAGATTTTTTCCTAACATTGTCATCGTGCTATTTGCAGCACAAGTTCCAACAAAACAGCTTTTCCATTTTGTCCTCAGGATTGTGGAGGCAGCATGGAAAGTAATTAAGATAATGGCACCAGGGCAGTCTGTGTGAGCGATGCCTTCCGGACTGGAAGTGGAATTCAGAAATTTCCAAATTTCTGTGCATAAGCTTTGGTCATACCCAAGGAAATTTAATATGTATTTCCGTACTTGTGGAGGATGAGGAATTAGGATTTGGTCGGTGTCTGGGTATATCTTGGAAGTGTGGAACTGGTAGAAAAAAATCCATTAAGGAGATATTTTATAGAGCAGAAAATTAGGGTAAAAATACACGGTTTCTGGCTAGTCTTCTGCACTTCCTACCTGAAAGGTGAATCCTTTTATCTAAAAATGAAAGCCATCTCCAGGGTCTCTGAGGTAATATCACAGATACCGTCAGGGCACTGAGATGCCTTTCGTTACGCTATTTCTTTCTGAATGTGAGCTTGGCACAAAAATATTCTCTTTAGAAGGACTTCAAGAAGGGCCACTGTAGCTGTGTGCATGCCTTACATTAAAAGTAAATCCCTTTCTCACTTAAAAAAAAAAAAAAACACAACCTATTTGTGTCCATGAAAAATATCTTTGCATGTCTAGACAGTAATGCTGACGAGATGCATTTTGTAAGGCGCGGACACAGAAAAGCCATTATTCTCCCCAGAAACCCTGTAAGGTCCTACGTGACCCAGGTGACCTCTCGCTCGACTCGTGAAACAGGAGCCAGAGTGTGCAAGGAGCCTGAGCTTGCGCTTGGCGCTGATGTTATAAATCAGGCTCGGCATTATGGGGCTTTGCTGTTTCTAGTGACCCTTTGAGGACTGTGGCTGATGGTCCTGCAGATCGAGGGTGGAGAAATTTCAGAGCCATTGTGAGTCGTGTCACTGACCGATCGTCAGGCTTCTACCCAGATGGCGTCTGTAACGAATGGAAAGGAAACGCTGTAATGGAATTAGCTGACATCAAGGAGGAAAGAATTAAAGCACAATTTTACAGGCAAAAATAGCATAGGAAGGATAAAAGGGAGCTCGCATTTGCTATCTGCTTTCTCCAGATTCTGTGCTTGGGGAGTTGCAGGTGAGCTTCGCAATAACGAGAAGAGGTTGTGG
>NW_012148485.1:481529-484015 GCF_000956105.1 Propithecus coquereli
TATTGAGAAGTGGTGAGCATGACAAACAATTATAGGGTTTTGGGAAAATCTGTATTTATACGTGAGCTTTACCTTATCGGTTGGTGTCAGGCTGGGTCATAGCTGTGCTGGTGGTGCCTCTTCATCGCCGGCAGAATGGCGTCTTTGTCTGGGAGTCTCCACCTCTCATTGGGGTGGCCACCATATCACAGCAGCCTTTCTGTCCTCAAATGACCCCGGGAACAAAGGAGCCAGCACAACCACAAACCTTTGCCAAGTACAGCATGAGGCTCCGTCAGCCCCGAGGAGGAGGGTCCCGCGAACCCTCGCGGCCCTCCGGGGCGGCCGTCACAGCAGTGTGGTTTCAGTGTTGCTCAACACTGGGGATTTGAGTGTCTCTTAGGTTAAGCTTCTCTTCTCTAGTGGTTGGGGGTGTAGTCCCCGTAAAAGAAATCAGTGTGTGGACTGTATTTTGCCTAATCTGATCATCTGCAGTGTCTGATGTGAACACCAGGCCACCAGACTGAGGGTAAGAGCTGGGTTATTTATTTATCGACAACGTTGCCAACTTTTTCCAGCTCCGTGTCTTGCTCAATAACCGCCGTGCGCTTCTATAGGTACACACGAAGAGGATCTTGAACATTGTCCCGTTCTTTGTTAAACTTCCTGCTTGTGTTTCAAGCCTCTGACTGGCAATCATTTGATCGATTGCCTGTGGAAGGTGGACTCGGCAAGGTGAACTGTTGTGTGTTCTCGAGCTCTGGTTGGGTAGAAAGCCGCTGCAGTCTTGCGAAATGAGGTCCTCTGTAACGTGACCGCAAAGCTGGAAGGATCGGAGGCACCTGTGGAATTTTTGTCCTCAAATTTTTTGGCAATGAAAATTGCAACTGAAGCACTGTTAACGTTTTCAAGAAAAACAGTGAAAGTGGATCGTTACAATTAGTTCCTCCAATTAGGCATTCAAGTAAAGCATGAAAGTAACACGAAGCTTTCCTTGTCTGTTTGTCCACCGACCTGTAGCTTTCCACGCTACTTTCGAATGGAATTTATTTAGCCTAAAAATGGAAATTAATTTTGCACCGATGGCCTGAGAGTCCAGTTTCTGTGCGATCTGGAGATGATGGTGGCTACCGACCTTTCTGTCCTGTTTTAGTATCTGTTGGTCTTGGCAGCTGCGTTCCCAGAATGGTTCAGTGAAACTAGTGCTCTCTTCGGAGGACCGCAGCTCTTTGTGGCTGAGATAAATATATATCAACTTAAAGTGGGTTTCACTTCCCTCCGTGAATGAATCCCTAGAGAATTGCAATTGTGGAAAGAATTGAAAGTTCAAATGCAACAGAATGAATTCCCCTAAAGGATTATGGTCTGAAGCCTCGGGACATTGAGAAATTGTTCTAAAATCGGTCTTTCTTGACCAAGGGTTTGAAGGTCGCTGCCAGTTTGTTTTCCAACTAAAGAGGATTGTAAACTACAGGTCTGATCGGAACATGGTGCTGGGGGTCTCCGTCTCCTGTTTTGAAGCACAGATGGGGCCTGTGAGATTCAGGCAGCACGACGAGGGCAGGGATGTGTGCGGAGGGCGGGGCAGCAGGGTGTAGAGGGTTTAGACTTGCATTCCTAGTCCTCTTGTGCTTTTGAAACCTCTGTGTCTGCTACTGCCCCACACAAGTGTTCGTTAAAGTAGATGAAGGACTAGATGCTTTCCAGCCAATAGAGAAGGGAAAATCATCCCAAGAGATTCTCAAGTATACACAGTTAATGGAACCGTGACTCTTAGAAGCCAGCATTCACAGGCCAGCGTGGGGCGAGCTGGCACGGAGTGAGTTGTGCATGTTGATTGCTTCATTTCCATCCTAGCTCATGAGTGACTGTGCCAACAGCCTTTCTGGAAAAGTGAACAAATGCACAGATGTGCCGGCTAAGTGTTGGAAGACGACAACACGAGCCCTCAGGCAATTAGCAGGAATTTAAAGAAATAAACCATGTGTTTATGATTAAACTAGTAAAAGCCTGTATATAAATCCAACTGGCAACACTTTCTATAAAGACAAGTGATAAAATCTCCAATGCTTTTCTTGATCTTTCAAAGTTTCTTGAAAAATGGCAAAAAATGGCTTCAGAAATGGAATTATCATGAGAGGAAAAGGCAGAATGGCTTTAGGGTGTGTGTGTGATTCTGAGTTAGAGATTCTGCTGTGGACCAGTGTAGTGGAGACATCAGAGACAGATCTGAAGGTCATTGCGTTTCAAGTAGAGCAAGTGTTTCCAGAGAAGGCTGCAGGGACTTTGGGTAAGTTGGGTTAAATACCGATACCTGCTGCTTTGATGGCATCCCCATTTCTGTCTATGTCTGGAAATAACTAAGACAGTCCTCGGGCAGCAAAATGCTGTTATTCTTATTGATGCAGTGATGTCCATCCGAAGTAGATGGCTGTGATTCATGGAATCTTCAAGGGAAACCAAATAGTCTTTTTAAGTAAAGTAATAGAGCTGGGAATTTGCACATC
>NW_012148485.1:484080-486826 GCF_000956105.1 Propithecus coquereli
CTATTTTAATGAAAAATGAAACCCGAACAACTTTATAACTAAAATCTATTAGCAATACTTTAAGTAAAGATCTAACTAATGTATTTGTAAAAATAATGAAATTTGCATCTATTTTAATGAAAAATGAAACCCGAACAACTTTATAACTAAAATCTATTAGCAATACTTTAAGTAAAGATCTAACTAATGTATTTGTAAAAATACTGGTATTTTAGCCTCCTTGCTTCAATTTTCTCTGTTACTCTCTTGTTTTTGAGCTCTATAAAGAAAGACTTACAAACTTAGGACATTCTCTCTCCCTCAAATCTGTCGTTTTTTTTTCACTTTGGTAAAGACCTCATTGTGCCTTGGTTTTAATATGAGGAAAAATGAAGGTGGGAGTGGAATCTGTATTAAATATTTGGAATTTTTCTTCCTCCCCACCCTCAACATCTAAAATATGCATGGGATTTTTGGAAAACAAATCAGAAACAGGATCTTTCACAGATATTTAAAAAATGCATTTCTAAATCGGGGGGGGGAGTTCTTATTTCTGATTAGTGCTGTTTCATTTAGGAGCTTAGGTTGCAAAGTTGTATTAATAATCTCTTTTTCTTTTCCTTGTTTTCTATTTTGACTTCCTAAAGAATGAAAGTCCTTTTAAGAAATTGATATTAAATATCCAGTTTGCTAATACAAACTAGTTCGCTAGTATAAACTAATAATGATATGAGCTAATAGTATTGACCTATTAGTTTTATACGGGGGGTGTGTGTGAGAGAGACATCTGCTAAGGGCATAGAGACTAATTAAAATCAGAATTAGTCTTGCTCCTTTGTCTCTCTCTGTCCCTAAACTCTTGGGTTAGTGGGAACATGGAGATTGTGCATGAAACAAGAGATGTAATTCTCTTAGACGTTAGTTTTAAAATAAAAGAGGACAGATAGGCCAGAACCAGCCACCAAAACATTTTACAAGAGACATGAGTTGGGCCACTTAGCATCAGTATCTATTCCTGTTCGCTTTTGTACGCTTGCTTGGCATCGTCCCTGGCACGCCCAGGGCTGTAGTATTAATATACGTGGAGCAAATGAGTGAAGGAAGAAGCCGGGTACATAACGGACCAATTAACTAACCGATCTCAGTGACAGTTGAGAACTCATTTGTGTAGGTTGCCACTGCGGGTTGAAATTACCTGTATTTTCCAAAGAGGCACGCTGTCCTTATTTTGGTTGGCTGTACTGACAAAGGAAGAGACTTTCTAATACTCAGAAATCCAAATACAGCTTCTCACAAAAGCACACTTGTTGTAGTGACGCAGTATGGAAATAATTACAGATTTAATTTATTCGTTTAAGCAGTGCATGTCTCCTACCCCTCCTCCCTCCGTTTTGTGACATATAATTACATTATTATACATCAGTCATTTAACCGGGATAAACAATAATTGCTGGAAAACTAAGATTTTTAATTTGAAGAAAGGAATTGCTAAGTAAATGAAAGGGAAACATACGAGTGTGTTGGGCGATTCTTTTGTGTAGCTGTTTGTTTAGCAATTCAGGAAGAGACTTGAGCTTTGCCTGCCAATGTTTGATGCTAGATTTTTATCAAAGGAAGGATGCTATCATTTTTCATGTGTGTTTAGTTAGAGATTTGTTTAAATGGAAATACAAGCTAGCAAGCAAGAGTCTCACTTTTGGGGAGTGAGTTCCCTCCTAAAAGCTTTGTGTCTCATGCTCCAATGTAAAGAGAACAAAAATCATATTGGACATTTTTTTTCCTTTCTGCTCTGGGGAGTGCATCAGATGTAACCAATAGTGAATTCAGACCACCTGTGAGACGCCAAATTGCTTTTCCTGAATCTATGTTGAATTAAATAACAACATTTGATTATAGTATTTAAAGCAAATCAAGGAATATTCAGATGAATCAGTGGATAAACACATCTAATAGTGGTACGGACTTTACTCTTATTGCCGATGGATTATTATCCAACGAAACCAGGCTTCTTTCATGTTGTAAAGCTTTCCAGATTTCAGGAAGCCACGGCAGCTGTATTTTTTTAAACCTTCACATGCGATCCAAAAGTACCATTTCCTAGGAGAAATGAACATGCATTAATTTACAGTATTTGTAAGCAATGGCTAAACTCTTTTCTGAAAACATCGGAAATACACCTGGTGAAGAAAAGCTCTCCTGCCAGATAAGATGGAATGTTCTCCATTAACCAAGGGAGATGGAGCAGGTGCTGGAGAGCCCCTGATTCCGGCATCCGAAGGATGGAAGGGAATTTGTCTGGCCTCGGGACTAGAGAACTCTTGATGCAAGCACCTCGGCAATTTCCGTGTATGTTGCTTGCTTTGTCTTGAAGGACAACTAACAGGCTCAAGGAAATGCGACTGGCTAGACTTAACTACAACTGTGACTGACGGAGAGGCTGCGTGTGTCAGAGAAAACTCTGTAGTCCTAGGCAGTGCAGATATTTCTGTCTGGATGGCTGAAGTCGGTGGGACCGGAGAGAGTCGCAATCTGCGCGAGGAAGGGCTGGCACAGAGAGCAAAGAGCTCTTCCAGTTCCATGAGTCTGCACAGCTCCAACAACTCAGACATTTGGTTTGAGTTTATATTCTGGCAGATTTTCCTTGTGCAAAATTCTATTTTTGCTGCTTCTAAACAGCCGTTTGGTGACTTTTCAGAGTTTTATAGATATATATATATCTTTTTTCCTATTGTGCAGGACATAGTATGAGTGTATTATTGTAGTTTCA
>NW_012148485.1:489502-495430 GCF_000956105.1 Propithecus coquereli
AGGTTTCGTTGAATACAGTCCTGTGAACTTTTGCACTGTTCTGTGTTCGTGTGTGCACGCAGGTGTGTGACGTCGTGATGTGAAAGGTACCTTTCCCGTATTTCTTCCAGAGCTTCAGCTTAGAGGCTGCTTTAGGTTTGGTTAGACCAGAAAAATCCCACCCGCTGACTGGGGAGGTCAGGCCGCCTGGTCCAGGCTGGGGCGACGTCTGAATCAGTCAAGTCTCTCACACCTGCGAGTTCCGCTGCCTGTGCTTGTCTGTTCCTCCAAGATGAAGAAATTCCTGCGTGTGTCCCCATGCTCCTGGTGTCTCCTGCCGTCTCCTCGGCCTGCACTGACCCAGGAATCGGAGCAATATTTGAAATGCGTAAGGAAACACAATTCATTAATTCTTCTTTTTGCTTTTAAAGTTTTTTTTTTTTTTGGTAACAGCTTTATTGAAAAATAATTCCTATACCGTAGAATTTACCCACATAGATTGCACAAATCATGCTTTTCGGTATGTCCACGGAGTTGTGCGGCCATCACCTCAACCAATGTTAGAGCATTTTTATCACTTCCAAGGGAGACCCCTACCCTGTAGTCCTCGGTCCCCAGCCCTTCCCTTCTTGGGTTGAGGGTGCAGCTTCAGCGAGAGCCTTGTGGGAAAAGACCTTCCACATCCACAGGCTGGCGTAGCGAGCTCCAAAGTTTTTTCCGTTTCTTACCTCTTCGGTATAAAAGTCTTTGAGCACGCACCCCCAATTTAAGTAGATGTTAATAGAAGTACGTTTGTTAACTGCAATTTGAGGCTTTAAAAAAAGAAAAAAAAATACACTTGCAAATTATACTCGCTGCTCTACTGGTACAGTATTACATTATCAAACACACTGAATTCGCACTTAGTGGAGAAGCTGCTGTTTCTTCCACGTGGGCCTGTGAATCAGCCGGAGTGGGCCCCCTCCCACGTCGATGGCCATGGTTCAGCGTGTACAGCCCCGTTTGGTCAGGGCTCAGCTGACGGGCAAGCCTCTCTCTCTGCACCCCCAGTAGCCCCCCACCTTCCTCCTCTCACTCGTGTCTCATGGGACACGTTCCCAGATGCTGGGCGTTCTCTCCCTCACGATGCCGACGCCCTGTCTGGACTGTTCCCTGTAGCTGGAGTGCTCTCCCTCACCTCATCCTTCCGGCAAACTTCGTCTGGTTTAACAGCAGATGCCCGGGTTTATTTCCTCTGCTGATGCTCCTTACCCCTCCGAGCTCAGGTAGCTGTGCCTACCACTCCCTTCTCCAAGAGCTGCATCTGTTATAACACTTAATGCATTTGTTTGTTTGTGTCCCATGCTAGGCTGCAGGGATTCGCCTTGCGGATTGCTTCCCTTTTCCCTCCCTTTCCCTTCTCTCTCTCTCTCTCTCTCTCTCCTGACCCCTCTCTCTTTCCTATTGTAACAGTGTTGCAAACTATATCATCCCCGGCACATGAATCTTTGCACTTTTCCACCTGTCTTCCAAGGGATAGATTCCTGGAATGTCCATGCCATTTTTTGTCATAGTTTTAAAAAATCCAGAAAAATAGGTTGGAATCAGATTTCAGCGTGACTTGAATCTCAGGTCGGAGAGTTCCAAATGGGAAAGCTTGTTTATTGGGTATTGATCACATGAGCTTGCTAGAGCTGCTATGATTAAGTGCCACAAAGCGGGGAGCTCGGACAACAGGATTCGGCTTACAGTTCTGAAAGCTGGGAGTCCAGAATGAGGGTATTGGCAGGGCTGGTTCCTTCTGAGGGATGTGGGGGAGTGATCGGTTCCAGGCCTCTGTCCGTGGCCGTCTTCGTGTTCACTGTGTTCTCACTGCATGCTCACCTGTGTCCGCGACTTCCCCTAGATAAGGCCACCCATCATATGGGACTAGGCGCCCACCCTACTCCAGTATAACCTCATCGTAACTTAACTACGTCTGTAAAGACCCTATTTCCAAATAAGGCCATGTTCTGATTTACTGGGGGTTAGGGCTTGAGCATATGGATTTCGGGGTGGAGTATAATTCCACCCGTAACATTGAGACAAAACGGAGTTTATATTTTATTTAGGGAGACTTGATATATTTATAGTGCTGAATCTTCCTAATCAGGAACAAGATACAGTTCTCTTTTTTGTTTAAAATCTATTGATACCTATTCGATCAATGAAATTTTATAGATTTATTAGATTTTGGGTACTTAGATAATTACGGTATTTGGAAAATCACATCGGAAGGGGAAGAATATGGGTAAACTGTGTTAGAGAAATTAGGAAGATAAGAGAATGGAGTGGGCCGCCCGGCGTGTAGTTGGCACTCCGTAAATGTGGAGCAAATTTGCAGAATGAGTAAAGGAACGGAATGCTAAAGCAGGGCATTTGGTTTTGCGATGTGCAGCCGTAGGAGATGTTGCTGGTTAATTTGGGGCATTTACAGCCTTTCTCAGGACAGACCGAGTTCTAACCGGGTTAGTTCACTTTGTGTGTATAGCTTGTCGTGCAGCAAGTGTAGAAGCTGAAATACTATTACGAGAAAAGACTTTGCATAAAAGAAACTCATCCTACTAAGGTCTCCTTTTCCTTCTTATGTCAGGTGATTGGCAATTGCTTACATTGCATGGGAAAAAATAAGAAATGCCCTAAAAAGGGTAATAATTTTAAAACATTTATTTTTATGCATTTCCAACTCCTGCGAGTTTTTCCCTCCTCCTGGCTCCTCCCGGCCCCAGCGAGTGCTGGTTGGGAATATTAGAGGATTGGTCTGTTGTGCCTGTTTCCTCTTTCATCTCAGATCCAACAGATGAAAGCAGAAACGTTTTAAGATTCGAAAGACGGGAAACCCTCACAATTCGCAGATCTGCAGTTCCCGATTTCAAATACTGGCCTCGATGCTCGTCATCTGACCGCAGTGCTCAGTTAAAGCCTCTGCCTCGGGGTGGCCCTGCGTGTTCAATGACGGCGTCGTTCCCTTTTCTTCTTTTTTCATTCTGCGCACAATTTCAGCTCTAGCCGAGCTCCCACCTGCCCCGTCTTTTCACCTATTTCCAGATTTCTCCATGCCGGGCAGCCCCTGCGCGTTAGGGGAGACCTCGCTTGCCAGTTTGCCCCTCGTAACCCCGAGGCCGTGCTTTCTGGGTAACGTCTTCCTTTCTTCTCAGGATCAAACACCCGGCCCCTGCTCAAGCTCTAGTCCACAGAGCCCCCCGCTGCACCCTCCAACACAGAAAGAACTGAAAAAAGGCAAAAGCGCTCCTGCCACGATGGCAACCACTGCCCACTGCTTTGAAGTTACTTCCTCGGTGTGAAGGTTTATTTGCATAAAGTTATCGGATAGCTGGGTTCAATGCTTTTAACTGCTCCCAGCTCTCATTGGAAGGCTTGGCCTTGTGTTTTTTCATAAGCCTTTATTATAGCTGTTTGGTGCACGGATTTCTTCACTGCAGAGACCTGGAATATTTCCCCTGCCAGAGGCCCCTGGACCATTTCATTGTCTCCAGATCTGCGGTGGTGGGCGGTGGTGTCTCAGCTTGCTTTGCACTCCTAGTCCGGAAGTACCTTTCGGCAGACTTGCGGTGGATGAACTGGCCGTCCACCTAAAACAGGGCGGTATCTTCAAAAGTGTGGCCGTAATAACTTGGGATAACTCACTCTGGGCTGTTGTGAATGTCAAAATTCTCTGCTCCTCCTAACAGTGGTCGACCTACACACAGCTCTCAGGAATTGCCTTGATTCCTACCATTAGTATGGGCGAAGATATTGAGAGGATTGGGGGGAAATGTAGAATTGTGTGCAGGGGATGGAGGGGAGGACACAGATCGCCTCTAATGACACTATTAGGGAATTTTAGGTTAATTTTTTGGATGGCCATTGAAGCAAGCACCATAAAGCCTTTGAGGTCATGTGATTCTCACATCCCTCGTGTAACTCTTGTTCCAAGTAGACTTCTCGCTCTACTTTAAATACCTCAGAGTCTGGAAAGGTACCTTTGTAAGGGGATCATTTTTTTTTTGTTTTTTTGAGACAGAGTCTCACTGTGTTGCCCGGGCTAGAGTGAGTGCCGTGGCGTCAGCCTAGCTCACAGCAACCTCGAACTCCTGGGCTAAAGCGATCCTCCTGCCTCAGCCTCCCGAGTAGCTGGGACTACAGGCATGTGCCACCATGCCCGGCTAATTTTTTCTATGTATTTTTAGTTGTCCGATTAATTTCTTTCTATTTTTAGTACAGACGGGGTCTCGCTCTTGCTCAGGCTGGTCTCGAACTCCTGAGCTCAAACAATCCGCCCGCCTCGGCCTCCCAGAGAGCTAGGATTATAGGCGTGAGCCACCGCGCCTGGCCAGGGGATCATTTTTCATCTGGCCGTTTCCCAGTTAGACAACTTTTTCTGACCGACCTGTCTTTCTAAGGTCTGTCGTCGTGTCTGCTTTTTACTGGGTTTTCAACCATTTACAGTTTCTCAACAGTATACAAACATATTTGTATCTGTTTTTAAGCAGCTGGAAGAGATGGTGGAAAGGAACGAGGCATCCCAGCAAAGCCATGGCAGCAGGTGTCCAAGCCGTGCTCAGATGAAATGATCATTGGTCAACTCACTCAGTGGTCATTTGTTTTTATAGCTCGTGGGGCATAGTGCTAGATGCTGAGGACTTAGAGATAATTGGTATTTTCTGGCTTCAAGAGCTTTCTTCCAGGGAAAGAAGTACATAAAACACACATTTGCAATCCATTCTACACCCCTCCCCAGTTTCATTCTCTTTCCCTATTTAGAAGCAACCACTCGCCTGAATTTGGTGTTCATCATTCCCATTCATGCTTCTATATTTTTACTACATATGTGTATCTGTAAACTATGTATAATGTTGTTTTGCGTGTTTTCGAACTTTATAGAAGTAATAACACACGGATAATATCATTCTGCAACTTGCATTCTATGCGTTTGAGATTTATCCATGTAATTCTAATTTGTAATTTTTGCTACTAAGTTTTATCTTACAGAAATGCTGTTATTTCTTCATGTCATCTCCTGTTAATACTCACTCAAGGTGTTTTAGTATTTCACTGTTGCAAACCTTGCTGGATTGAACAGTTTTGCATTTCTTCTTGTGCAAAAGTGTCTCTAGGCATATTTGTGTAATTGTTGAGTTATATGATTTGTGGTTATCTTTAGCCTTTTTAGATTTTGATCAGTTGCTCCTCAAAGCGTTTATGCCAATTTGCTCTCCCACCAACGCGGTATTGGGGTTTCAGTTTCCTACATCCTCACTAACACTGCGCTTCGTTGTGTTTTTTAATACTCGCCTTTGTGATATTCTCATAGCTCCTGAACTGTCATCTTCTCCTTGCCCTGGCTGAATGCCCTCGGCCAGACTGTGGACTCTAGAGGCAGGGACACTGCTCGCTTATTTTCCATTCCACCCTCAAGATTTGCCTAAACCCAGCTCCTCTTCCTTCTTCTGTACTGTGAGGCCAATTTCTGATGCCAGGTCTACTACAAAATCTTCCTTAATCCCTTAAAATCAGATGCCTCTTTTTTCTTTGGGGACTTCTGTTGTTAACAGCACTTTTTGTACCTGTTTCATGTTGAGCGTATCTTGTACCCAAATGTGTACTTTTCTGTTCCCTCAATAGATCAGCTAGTTCTTGAGGATGCAGAAGGTCTTCCTCATCTTTGCAGCACCCACAGGAGCTGTGCCTTGTGCGATTAAAGTGCCTGATAAACATTCGCGTGAAGACTTTCAGTCCCTGCCATGTTCGGGGAGTTGTTCACACCCTTCCTACGCGATGGTGTTCCCTGGGGTTCCCGACACGCAGGATGTGTTCTTACTGTGGGCTGTCGATCGGGGCCAGGCCGTGCTCTAGGGCCGCAGCAAACAAGAGGACTCTCCACCCCACGCCTGCCCCAGTGCTGGGATTATCAGTCCTCTTCATCTCTGT
>NW_012148485.1:506985-509575 GCF_000956105.1 Propithecus coquereli
ACTTAAACATGGGCACACAGTTTGGCTCTGGGGCCCACGTCTCTAACCAGGGTGAAGGCAGAGCATTCGGGCAAAGCCTCTGCCTTTGGTTTCCATTTCTGTCAAGAAACCACATGGTGCTTCACCTGTGAAGAGTTATATCAATAAATTCAACAAATATTCGCCAATCATCTAGGTGTGATTTGTAAACGTCCCTCTTAGATTCTGAGGGGAGATTTAAAAAAAAAAAAACAAACCCTTCAATCACCATCTTTGCCCTCAAGGACATTACAGTTTAGTAAAGGTATTAACTGCCAGTGTAATTAGACTGCAAGGCAAGCAATGGATACATGGATGAGGAACTAAGAAATGGGGAACTTCAGAGCAAGGTGAGAAAGAGAAAGGTGCTTTGGAAATAGTAGGCGATTGATAAGTATTTATTATGTTGAGTTAAATCAAATTTTGAACAGATCTTGAGAGGCGCTTAGGGGTGGAGTAGGGGTGAGAAAATACCAGCCACACGTGTGGAGGAAACAGCATGTGGCTCAGTTTGAACACAGGCGAGGGGAGAGTAGGAGCCTAGACTCTGGATTGCTCAGGGTGTGTTTTTGAATACTAGGCTGAGGAAGTCGAGACTTTCTCCTGAGACAATGGGAAGGAGTTGAGTACGTTTGAATGGTGTGCTTGAGTGGAATGAGGCTGCGTGAACTTGCATGAACCTTTGAGGATGCTGAGTCATTGAGTTGCTGTTTAACCTGCTCAAGTTGCTCTGTAAGCCTCATTACTCTCAGTTACAAAATGGAAATAATAACTCTGATCTCAGAGGGTTATTTTAAGGAACAATGAGCTATGATGTGCAAAACTCCCAGTATCATGCTTGGCATACAAGCGCTGTATAAATGGTGATTTTGATATACTTTTATATCATACACTATTTAGATGATGATGAAGACGATGGTTATGACTGTGTTTCACGGCTGCAATGATCAGGATGAAGGGTTAAAGAGGAAAATCAAGTTAGGGTGACGGATCGGTTAGTGTTCAGCGAAGGAAACAAAAATCATATCAGGTGTCTCAGTGGAGGGAATTTAATAGAGGGAACTGGGTACATCAATGACATGAACCAGGGAGCAGCCCAGAGATCAGCAGGAGCAAGAAGCTACCACCAACTACTCCTAGGGCTGAAGGGACACAGGGAAGAGATGGTTTTACCTGAGCCCAGAGCCTGGGGCTGCTAAGTGGGAACCACAACCAGGATAAAGGCCGCCGGTGGGAGCTGCAGCATGGAGGGACGAGCCCACCGGGGAAAGCTGGAGATACGGAGAAGAGACGACCATGGCTGGAGATGCCGCCAAGGCCAGACTAGAGACTGGGACGTTTCCTGGCCTTTGGTCTCCCCCTACCCTGGTCCTCACTAAAGCCTCTCACTGGCTGATGGACGTCAGCGAGACTATCTTATCTGGAAGGCAGTTGTCAGAGAGTCTGGGAAACCTAAGTCCCCAGTGATACCAAGCAGAGAGGCAGCGTGAGCAGCAGGAAATGAGCGTAAGAGCAACAGGGTGAATTGCAGTCAGCTATATCCGCACCACCAATATGGCAGCCACTAACCACGTGGGACCACTTAACGTTAAATTACATTAACATTTTCAGCGGTACTGGCTGTATTTCAGGTGCTCAGTATTTGCACGTGGCTAGTGGCTGCCATGTCGGATAGCACTGAGGTAGAACATTTCCGTCGTTGCTGGGCAGTGCAGATATGTAGGCCGTCCTGCAGGGTGCATCAGGGCCGTGCAAATAGAACGGTAGGTTCCGATTTGAGAGACAGTGAAGAGGTACAATGAACAGATCTTATAAAATTATGCGACGATGGCAGGGAGGGGGAACAGAGAGAATACAGGCACTGATATTTGATTCTATGGTAAATGGACTTGTAGTGCTTCTAGAAACATCAGGAAACCAGGAGATGAGTCTGATTTGGGAGGGGAGGTGCTAAGTGTGCTTTGGGCCATGGTGAGTTTGAGGACCCAGTAAACTATGTATGTGAAGCCGTCCGGACCGTTGCATATTCGGGTCTGGTTAGACATTGGGCTAGAAATATAAAATTGAAAGTTGCCCTTGTAGAAGTGATGGCTGAACTTTTGGGAAGAGAGCCAGTCGCTAAGCATTTGGGACTTTCTGTACGGGTACGGGAGCAGGCAGAGCAGAGCCTGTGGTCCAAACCTTGGCAAGTCTAAAGAAGCTAACTCCACCTGAAGTTGTCAGCCATGCAGCCCCGTTGCATGCAAAGGCTGCCAAACCAAACAGAGGTGACAGGTCAGGAGGATAGGGCGACTAGATGGGATGAGGAGTAGATCCAGTCGGTGTGAGATGGCATGAAGAGTAAAAGGATGGCAGGAAGCAGATGCTGCCATTGGGAAACCTTTTGAGTCCATGATCTTTGAGGTGATGGGCAGAGTAGGGTGCAGAGGAGGTTTGAGGAGCAGTGGGAGTAGAACAGAGGAGGCTCTCACTTGCAAAGAGAAGATTCCAAGAACCAAGTCCCTTTAGAATCGAAACTGCTGTGGATTCGTCCATTAAATAAATGTGTTTTGAGCATTTACTGAGTGGCTGG
>NW_012148485.1:509625-511731 GCF_000956105.1 Propithecus coquereli
TGCTCTGAGTTTAGTGACTTACTCAAGTTTTACGTTGTCACTGCTGTGGGTGGGTTATACTGTCAGAACTCTTGTTGATCAGGCTAGTTACATAAACCTGTTGTAAAGGAAGGACTGACTTTTCAGCCTCCGAAAAGACGTCCGGTGATAATACCTTCTGACTTGGGGCTACCACTTAAGAAATACCTCATCCCTTTAGAATAACTAGTGTAATTATTTATCCAGTTAGTGAGTTTGTATTTTAACATTCCTTGTTTCTAATTTTATTTAGCTCCTGGATGTGAGACACACTATGTTGTTTTGTTTTTCGTTTTTTGTTTTTTTTTTTTTGGCCGGAATGGGTTCTTATAATATCTGTAGAACAGCCAGATCAATATCTTTTATTTCAATAATGATTTTGTTAATGAGAATATTTGGTCTACTGAAGTTTGTAAAACCTATGACTCAGTACCAGCATGAGCTTTCATAGCCTTTTTTCTTTTGGAACGTGGTTAGGCTTAACTATTTCTCACAAAGCTTATATTTTAGGTTTATGTCAACTTTTGTTGCAGGCCTCATCCTCGATAGTCTTATTAACGGAGAAGATAAATGATCCAATTGTCTGCAGGAATCTGCATTACTCTTTGATGCAGGTTTTTTCATTTTTCTTATTATGCTTGATTTTTTTTTTTTTTTTGAGGAGTGGGAGTGACGTTTTCTTGCCCAGAAGAGCAACTGCGAACTCCCTGGGTACCACAAGTAATAGGCCTTGTCCTGAGCAACTAATCAGACAACGTTGCTTTGTGATCAGACGATGTAGATTTAAAACAATACCGTACATGCTCGACCGTCTTCTTTGACGAATGTTGCAACTTTGAGAGAGATGCGCTAAGGCGGAAGCAGGGAGTAGATAACTGCCTTTATCAATTGCCTGTTGCTGTGTAATAAACCATCTGCTCTAGTTACTGTGCTTCCTTAGCAAATTATCCCAAAATGTACTGGCTGCAAACAATGAAAGAGTTCATTTCACTCACAAACCTACAATTTGGTCAGTTCTGCAAGGCTAGCTCGTCTCTGTTCCGCTCGCTGTCAGCTGGGTCAGCTCGGAGGTTGGGGGCTGGGATCAGCTGAAGCTTGTTTGCTCACGTGTCTGGTGGTCGATGCCAGGGATGGGCTGAGATTTTAGCGGGACTGTCGGCCAAAGCACCTGCACGTGCTCTCTCCATGTGGCCCGGGCTTCCTAGCAACGTGGGGGCTGGGTTTCAGGGGCAGTGACAATATTCTGTCACTATGTAAGAAGGGGAGGACAACCAGCACTCTGTCACTGAAGCTAAGACCATCAGAGCTTGAGGACACACAGGGAAAATTCCACTAGGAAACTGGCCATATCAAACTTAAAAATTCAGAATTCACACATTGGTTAGATACGGAGAAAATGCATTTGTGTTCTCTACAATAGGCATGATGCAGCAAATTTGTGTGGTTTATTGGGGACAGAGTTCTCCATTTAGACAAGTTTTCTGAAATACATACTTTGTCTTCTCAATTGTCAATTTTATCTTGCTTTCACAGTCTTATTGACATTATTCTGTTTGTAATAAATTCGATGTATTGTATAGGTATAGACTTTGTTTTCCGGAGGCCAGAAAGAGACCCAGAGGAGGACGATCGACTGAGATTTTTACCCCCATGACTTAGGAGAATTGTGTGGATTTTAACTAGGTCCATTATTATCCCATTGGTTTGCGAGGTGATGTCATATTAATAAGAACCAACGTTTATTGGACATTTTGTTCCAGGCTCCACTTGTTGTAAGGACTTTACACAAATAGCTCATTTAATGCTCCCAATAGTACTATGAAGCAAGACATTTCATTATTTTTATTTTGTAGGTGAGAAAACAGTAGCCTGGGGAGGTTGAGTTGCTTACCCCAAAAGCTGGAGCTAACTTAAACATGGGCACACAGTTTGGCTCTGGGGCCCACGTCTCTAACCAGGGTGAAGGCAGAGCATTCGGGCAAAGCCTCTGCCTTTGGTTTCCATTTCTGTCAAGAAACCACATGGTGCTTCACCTGTGAAGAGTTATATCAATAAATTCAACAAATATTCGCCAATCATCTAGGTGTG
>NW_012148485.1:511781-513531 GCF_000956105.1 Propithecus coquereli
TGACACATGTTTTGTATGTTATACGTATGAGATACTGTGTTCTTACAATACAGTCAGCAAGAGAAAAGAATGTTATTAAGAAAACCATAAGAGAAAATGTATTTGCTATTCATTAAGTGGAAGTAGATCATCATAAGTGTCTTCATCGTCCTTGTCTTCACGTCCCGTAGGCTGATGAGGAGCAGAGAGAGGAGGGGCTGGTCTTGCTGTCTGAGGGCTGCAGAGGCAGCGGAAAACTCGCACTGGAGTGGACCTGTGTGTGCAACCTTGTGTTGTCCAAGGGTCCACTCGTGTGTGTGTGTGTGTGTGTGTGTGTGTGTGTGTGTATGATATTTGTTTGGTGAGATTTTCGTTTATGTTCTTTGCTCTTTTCTCTTTTGCGTGTTTATCTTGTTTGTGCGATCTCATTCTCCACTAAAGATGTTAACACTCACTTTGCGAACTTGTTTATTACACGAAGCTTGTTTCTTGCAATGAATTTCTGACCCAAGTGGCTCTGCTCATGCGGTTTCTCCGGAAGGAACAGCCTTCCCTCTTCCACCCTCCTGTTCCTCCTCTTTCCCCACCCGTTCCGACACCCAACCTGCTCGACCCCTGCTCAGCCTTCGTATCTACCTTTGCGTGTCGCCGCTTTGGAGAGAACTGCACAGCCCTCTCCTCCCACCTCGCGTGAATCCAGGCCCCTGCGTCCTCTCATTCTCTCCCCCATTGTTCTCCCTTCCCAGCCCCCCCCACCATTAGCAATTACATGCACATTCAATATTTCATCCCTCCTACAACGTAAACCCCTTCAAGGGCAGGATTAAATCTGTTTGGTAAATAAAGGAGTGAGTCAAACGGCCAAGTGATTCTCTTCGATCAATATTAAATTAAAACTAAAATAATTTCAATTTCATCCATTGGTAAAGAAATTGTTTAAAGACTTCCAGTTGCACTCGGAAACAAATTTGTGTGTTTGCTAATAGAAATTGATAAAAGTGGAGCTTTTTCAAATGGGTGGATGATCGAGAACGAGAGAGAGAGAGAGAGAGAGAGAGAGAGAGAGAGAGGGAGAGAGAGAACGTGCATCTGGGAAGAAAACAGCTGCATACTTGGCGTAGGTGTGGCTGCTGTCCGTCTGTGCTGGAGGGTGCCGCACCCCTTCGTGTGTTTGTGTAGGCTCTGGAGAAATCTGCAGTATTCAAGCAGTCCTCTGAGTGTGCATCACGAAGCATTGTGTCTAGTGCACATTTTATAGCTATTACTAAAGATAAAGCAGAGATGCAAGTTATGCAGGGTACTTCGACATTCACGCAAGCTATTTTCTAGAAAGCACTTGTGAATCTTATCTGATTATTAGGCTATTTTCAACACATGGTAGGTACGTATTAAGGGCCATCCCATGCTCAGCGTTGAGAAAACGGGAGGTTGAAATCCTGACCTTCTCTGTCTCTGCATCAGGTGCTTCGACAGCACAGAAAATGTTCATCTGAGGGTCTCACAGCCGTGTGTGTGTGTGGTCAAATTTAATGAAAACGTGCTTCTTTGGCTGTTTAGTTGGGGTTATTGTCATGAATACCACAGACACAGCCATAAAATGTAACTATATTTCTCTGTGGGTTTGACTGCTGTAAATATTTACGTGTAGTTCTTTCTCCAGAAAGCAGTTTTTCTAGATTAGAAGGAAAACAACAGCTGACTATTCTGAAAGATGAGGAAAAAGAGGCTGCTATCAATTACGGTGTTTAAAAGTATGGCTTTAGGCCGGGCG
>NW_012148485.1:525751-528017 GCF_000956105.1 Propithecus coquereli
AATCGCTGTCTTTTAAATTTATTTCTTTAAACAAAGAAATCATCTCTGAATGGTTCTCTTGCTCCTAATTACCTTCCATTTGTTTAACACTCAAGACGCAATAATCCGGTTTGTTTGTGGTTTTGTGGAAATAGTAATGGCGGACATTTCTATAGCGGTCACCGTATGCCCGGCCTCTAAACACTGGGACTCCTCAGTGCCTATTGATTTGTTGAATGTTCACAAAAGCATTAAGGGGTGGGTACTATTGCTACCTTCAATTTCAAAGGGGGAAACTGAGGCAGTGAGTCTCTAAGTATGACTCACTCGTGGTTAGGAAGTGGCTGGACGGGGGTAGGGTCCGCAGCCTGGCGATCTGGCCCCGGAATCCACGTGTCTCTCACTCCAGTTCCGGCAATGCCGCCGTGCGCTTTGTCTGAACTGATAACATTTCTTCGATTGCTTAAAATGAATAAAGAGATTTTTGCCTCATTTGATGTATATTCTGTTGTGGGTTGCACAACTTTTGTTGTCTTTTGCTTTAAAAAAGAAAAAGATAAAAAGCATAAAAGAAAATTACAGATGGTTTTGGAGAAGCTGAGACTCTGAGGGTCCCATGGGGATGTTTGGTGCCTGAATTCTGCCCGAAATCCCTGCAGCGAGAGAGTCCAGTCTTAGCGCACCGATAACTCCGATAACCTCCTTGCAACTTCTGGGATTAACCGAGCACAAAAATAACAGAAAGAAGAGGCGGACTGTCCTGAGAGCCAGTGCCTGATTTCTGTTAGGTTCTTGAAAACTTGGCTATTTCTTTATGGCTGGAAGGCCCTCAACCCAATCTGTTTTTTTTTTGTTTGTTTTTGAGGACTTAGAATTGTGGCGGCCATCGCGAAACATTAGCCCGAGTGGCGTTTCTCTCTCATATGTTGTCTCTTTGCTTTGCATGGGATTGATCAGCTTAGGTTAAAAACATACAGGAAAAAAGTGCTCAGACCTAAGTAAGATGCTAATGAAATGAGCCTGTGCATCCCGCGGCTCTTCATCAGGGCCGAGACCCTGAGGGATTGCTCCGCAGGACTGTCTAAATCAGTAGCATGTTTTTGGACAGCTTGCAGAGCACCATCCTACTTAGCATTTTGGCCAGGGTTGCCAAGGGGGCTGCTGCCTCAAGGCTGCGAAGTTCTCTTTGTACGATAAATAATCATAAAGGGAACTGTCTACTCGAGCATCTGGCTGATGGAAAGACCGATTTGAGAAAATGCTGAACTCTGAGTGTCTGCAGCCCCAACATCTGGTGTGAGGGTTGATGGATTGGGGAGGGGCAGTATGTTTGACATCTGGGTATTAGGTCCTAGAATGTTCTTTTCAAGTTGTTCGTGCTCGTCCCAGTTGACTCGTATCCTTCAGGAGATAAAAAAGGCAATTGCAAAAAGGATTAATTAGATTCCATCTCCCTGGGAAAAAAAGATCTTTATTGGTAACTTACGGTCTGAGTTGAGAGTTTTTGTTCGTAATGTAACTTCTTACGGGTTTGATTTCCTGCTTGAGTAGATTGTAATCCAGGAGATGTCTCAAGAAGAAAAAAAAAGTTCTAGCATCATGAAGGTCAAAAGATAGAAGAAGACAGGGAAAGAATCCCACAGGAATCATGAGAGCCTTTGGCGTAGAAAAGCAGAAGTAATTCAAACATAAACTGCAAAAATGCTTTGAATCCCATAGCAAAGCATACGTAAGTCATCAACTGGTGTTAGATGCATCTTAAAGTTTTGAACTTTTATACATAACATAAACTAAAAGAAGCACAAGTTTTATACCAATGACCCAAAACCACAAAGCAATTTACTTTTATTAACATTGGAGTAAATACCAGTGTTTGCTGGCTTGTGGCTTGGATATGAAACATAAAAGAGGAAAAGACTGGCTTCTTTTTTTCCCCGAAAGTAATACAGCTGGCGAAAGGCAGAATTTTGCCTCACTTGTAATTGTCCAGAAATTTAAAATAGACCTTTTATTTTTTTTTCAGGGTTTATGTTGGAATTCCATCTTTACATGAAATCAGTGAACATAGTTTAACAACACACATTGGTCTCTCACGTGTAGTTTGCGTTACGCGAAAGGCCAGAGCCATTGTGAGCACAAGCATGGCACGGCTCCTGATCACCTTGGGATGAGGCTGCCTGGGTAGGATCCAGGATTGGGAACCACCCGAATATCGAACCCGTTGTCTTCTGTGCTGCTACGACCATTTACCCGCTGGAAGGTTCCAGAGGGAGTTATACACAGAGAG
>NW_012148485.1:528067-528587 GCF_000956105.1 Propithecus coquereli
TGCATATTCGGGTCTGGTTAGACATTGGGCTAGAAATATAAAATTGAAAGTTGCCCTTGTAGAAGTGATGGCTGAACTTTTGGGAAGAGAGCCAGCCGCTAAGCATTTGGGACTTTCTGTACGGGTACAGGAGCAGGCAGAGCAGAGCCTGTGGCCCAAACCTTGGCAAGTCTAAAGAAGCTAACTCCACCTGAAGTTGTCAGCCATGCAGCCCCGTTGCATGCAAAGGCCGCCAAACCAAACAGAGGTGACAGGTCGGGAGGATAGGGCGACTAGATGGGATGAGGAGTAGATCCAGTCAGTGTGAGATGGCATCAAGAGTAAAAGGATGGCAGGAAGCAGATGCTACCATTGGGAAACCTTTTGAGTCCAAGATCTTTGAGGTGATGGGCAGAGTAGGGTGCAGAGGAGGTTTGAGGAGCAGCGGGAGTAGAACAGAGGAGGCTCTCACTTGCAAAGAGAAGATTCCAAGAACCAAGTCCCTTTAGAATCGAAACTGCTGTGGATTCGTCCATTAAAT
>NW_012148485.1:528637-531035 GCF_000956105.1 Propithecus coquereli
TGGTCTCGAACTCCTGAGCTCAAACAATCCGCCCGCCTCGGCCTCCCAGAGAGCTAGGATTACAGGCGTGAGCCACCGCGCCCGGCCAGGGGATCATTTTTCATCTGGCCGTTTCCCAGTTAGACAACTTTTTCTGACCGACCTGTCTTTCTAAGGTCTGTCGTTGTGTCTGCTTTTTACTGGGTTTTCGACCATTTACAGTTTCTGAACAGTATACAAACGTATTTGTATCTGTTTTTAAGCAGCTGGAAGAGACGGTGGAAAGGAACGAGGCATCCGAGCAAAGCCATGGCAGCAGGTGTCCAAGCCGTGCTCAGATGAAATGATCATTGGTCAACTCATTCAGTGGTCATTTGTTTTTGTAGCTCATGGGGCATAGTGCTGGATGCTGAGGACTTAGAGATAATTGGTATTTTCTGGCTTCAAGAGCTTTCTTCCAGGGAAAGAAGTACATATAATACACATTTGAAGTGCATTCTACACCCCTCCCCAGTTTCATTCTCTTTCCCTATTTAGAAGCAACCACTCGCCTGAATTTGGTGTTCATCATTCCCGTTCATGCTTCTATATTTTTACTACATATGTGTGTATCTGTAAACTATGTATAATGTTGTTTTGCATGTTTTCGAACTTTATAGAAGTAATAACACACGGATAATATCATTCTGCAGCTTGCTTTCTATGTGTTTGAGATTTATCCATGTAATTCTAATTTGTAATTTTTGCTACTAAGTTTTATCTTACAGAAATGCTGTTATTTCTTCATGTCATCTCCTGTTAATACTCACTCAGGGTGTTTTAGTATTTCGCTGTTGCAAACCTTGCTGGATTGAACAGTTTCGCATTTCTTCTTGTGCAAAAGTGTCTCTAGGCATATTTGTGTAATTGTTGAGTTATATGATTTGTGGTTATCTTTAGCCTTTTTAGATTTTGATCAGTTGCTCCTCAAAGCATTTATGCCAATTTGCTCTCCCACCGGTGCGGTATTGGGGTTTCAGTTTCCTACATCCTCACTAACACTGCGCTTCATTGTATTTTTTAATACTCGCCTTTGTGATATTCTCATAGCTCCTGAACTGTCGTCTTCTCCTTGCACTGGCTGAATGCCCTCGGCCAGACTGTGGACTCTAGAGGCAGGGACAGTGCTCGCTTATTTTCCATTCCACCCTCAGGATTTACCTAAACCCAGCTCCTCTTCCTTCTTCTGTACTGTGAGACCAATTTCCAATGCTGGGTCTGCTACAAAATCTTCTTTAATCCCTTAAAATCAGATGCCTCTTTTTTCTTTGGGGACTTCTGTTGTTAACAGCACTTTTTGGGCTGGGCGCGGTGGCTCACGCCTGTAATCCTAGCACTCTGGGAGGCCGAGGCGGGCGGATTGTTTGAGCTCAGGAGTTCGAGACCAGGCTGAGCAAGAGCGAGACCCCGTCTCTACTAAAAATAGAAAGAAATTAATTTGGACAACTAAAAATATATAGAAAAAATTAGCCGGGCATGGTGGCGCATGCCTGTAGTCCCAGCTACTTGGGAGGCTGAGGCAGGAGGATCGCTTGAGCCCAGGAGTTTGAGGTTGCTGTGAGCTAGGATGACGGCACGGCACTCGCTCTAGCCCGGGCAAAAAGAGTGAGACTCTGTCTCAAAAAAAAAAAAAGAAATGCAATTGTTATCACTTCGGATTTATGGTGAAGTTTTAGTTGCTTCCAGCAAGCTCTGTGCTCCTTTTGTGGTGACGGCCGGTTCCGATGCCGTGCGAGCCCACCAGTGCTGCGGCTCGGCCTCCGTCTGCGCAGCGAGAGGATGCGTACGCCACGGTGTTTCACTGCAGTTACCAATGTACGCATGTATCGTGTAACGTCCTGTTGTATACCTTAACTATATACAACGAAACTTATATTTCGAAAATGTTAACAGTCCGTCAATCCTGAGCAGAGATCCAGGTGTGTTTGTTATCTTATTGATTCTCAGTGCTTTTCAGTATTTTTCTAATTACCCAAGACAAAACCATAAATCATTTTTAAAAGCAAAAAAAGAAAAAAAAGTGAGTTGCTTTGGTCACAAGACCCTCTGCTGCCCATCAGCCCTCTCGTTTCATTTGTGTGCTGTTGTGAGCAGCTGGGTAGGTGTGTCATTTTCCTCTTGGAGATGAGCCTTTTATTTCAGTTTGTGTGGCTGACAGATTTTCAGAGCCAGAGTGACTCGCACGGTGGCAGGGAAATGCCTGCTTCCTGCCATCCTCACTTCCCCTAAAACTTGCCGTGACAAGGGCTGCGCGTTGGCCCATTGGCAATCGCTGTCTTTTAAAATTATTTCTTTAAACAAAGAAATCATCTCTGAATGGTTCTCTTGCTCCTAATTACCTTCCATTTGTTTAACACTCAAGACGCAATAATCCGGTTTG
>NW_012148485.1:534140-535794 GCF_000956105.1 Propithecus coquereli
GGCCTCCCTAAGTGCTAGCGTTACAGGTGTGCGCCACCGAGCCCAGCCCCCGTTACATTTCTGTGTTGAGCAGGTGTCTGTCTCACAGTGGGTACATACAAACATTTGTTGAATCAGTGAGTAACCTGCGAAGTAAACCTACTTCTGGATCACAGTGGAAGGTCAGAAGCATACCCGTCTCCTTGCAGAATTTAGAAATTTGCGGTGGTCGTGCCTCTCATCTCTTTGTCTTTCCTGTCTACCTCTTGGTGCACATTTGGTGTGTTCCAAACCTCAAACTTCCAAACTTTCCTTTTGGGTGACTACATTCTTAGCAGCCCAGAACTAAACTGCACAGGCTACTCTGAATTAAGAAGAGGGAATTCTCCAAGTTGCGTCTCCCAGCCTTTCCCCTGCTGGTGTCTATTTTTTCATTCTCGGCAGTGTCCTCCAGCTTTCTCACCCCCGTGCTGCCATTTGTAGCTTCTTCCCTACAGTCTGTGAGCCAGTCTCCTGGGGGCCGGCTCCCACCTGTTCCCACATTTGCTCCCATCTGAGAAATCTGAATCACCATTCTAAAATCTAAAAAATTATAAACTAGCCTCAAGAGTTGTGGGTAAGCCGTGTAGCCCTGCATGATCAGATACCCGCTTTCCTCTCATTCAGATAAGTTCGAAGTTGGGGATACTCCAGCCCCCTCTGGGGATCCTGTTTACCCTCACACACCCCCTGTTATTCAACCAGTGTAGCTTGTGGGTAGCAGCTCAAATTTCTAACTCCAGACTTTTGTCTGTCGGGAGTGTTTGTAAATCTCACTTATGGAGAGACTCTTATTTTTTTAAGAAGTTGGAAAACTGTCACCTTACCCTAGGAAACACAGGCAGGTGTTTATCTTGGTGATTTTCAAACCTCTTTTCCCAAAAGACTCAGGAAAGAATTTGTCACCATGGGCTCCACTCAGCAATATTCAGACGGGCAGCTTCGCTTTCCTGAAGGTATTTATAAGGATATCACAGGGCCCAGGGACATCCTTTCCATCCACGGGGGCTGAACATCGTAATCCTGCTTATGAGGTGGGAAGTCATAGCTGTACCTCCTGGTAGTGGGACGCGGATGTTTCTAAACCACCGTCCCACGACCACTGAAATGAAGCCGGGAACATCTGGGTGACTATCACTCCTCCCCCTCTGTGGGTCTTGCTTCTTCTTCGGGGCAAATAGGATCCGTAAATCACTCCGGAATATACCAGTATGGTCAAAACTGAAGACTCGTGCTATGCTGGTCTATTTTCTGCCTTCCTCCTTCAGCCTTAGATTCCCAAAGTCTTTGAAGCGTTGCTCTTCTGGAATCCCCCACTCATCAACGACTCGCGTGCACTTGTCAAAAGGAGTGAGGAAGGTGAGTCCGGGTGGGGGCTGCAGCCGTCGGCATTTTTCACAGCGCCAGGGCACGGCCAGCAGCACATGCTCCAGAAAAGCTCCCCCTTCAGTTTTAACACCCTTCGTCAGGATTACGTCATTGCTGGTTTTGCACAACGTGCAAAAAAAATCTTCTGGCTGGCAGTTTTTTTTGAGTTTTTTTTTGTTTTTGTTTTTTAAAGTAATCAGGCTCATTTTTAAGCACAGTTGCAGGATTTCGTGTTCATGGATAACCACTGCAAAGCAGTGAAGGTTCC
>NW_012148485.1:535844-538695 GCF_000956105.1 Propithecus coquereli
TTTGTACGATAAATAATCATAAAGGGAACTGTCTACTCGAGCATCTGGCTGATGGAAAGACCGATTTGAGAAAATGCTGAACTCTGAGGGTCTGCAGCCCCAACATCTGGTGTGAGGGTTGATGGATTGGGGAGGGGCAGTATGTTTGACATCTGGGTATTAGGGCCTAGAATGTTCTTTTCAAGTTGTTCGTGCTCGTCCCAGTTGACTCGTATCCTTCAGGAGATAAAAAAGGCAACTGCAAAAAGGATTAATTAGATTCCATCTCCCTGGGAAAAAAAGATCTTTATTGGTAACTTACGGTCTGAGTTGAGAGTTTTTGTTTGTAATGTAACTTCTTACGGGTTTGATTTCCTGCTTGAGTAGATTGTAATCCAGGAGATGTCTCAAGAAGAAAAAAAAAGTTTTAACATCATGAAGGTCAAAAGATAGAAGAAGACAGGGAAAGAATCCCACAGGAATCATGAGAGCCTTTGGCGTAGAAAAGCAGAAGTAATTCAAACATAAACTGCAAAAATGCTTTGAATCCCATAGCAAAGCATACGTAAGTCATCAACTGGTGTTAGATGCATCTTAAAGTTTTGAACTTTTATACATAACATAAACTAAAAGAAGCACAAGTTTTATACCAATGACCCAAAACCACAAAGCAATTTACTTTTATTAACATTGGAGTAAATACCAGTGTTTGCTGGCTTGTGGCTTGGATATGAAACATAAAAGAGGAAAAGACTGGCTTCTTTTTTTCCCCGAAAGTAATACAGCTGGCGAAAGGCAGAATTTTGCCTCACTTGTAATTGTCCAGAAATTTAAAATAGACCTTTTATTTTTTTTTCAGGGTTTATGTTGGAATTCCATCTTTACATGAAATCAGTGAACATAGTTTAACAACACACATTGGTCTCTCACGTGTAGTTTGCGTTACGCGAAAGGCCAGAGCCATTGTGAGCACAAGCATGGCACGGCTCCTGATCACCTTGGGATGAGGCTGCCTGGGTAGGATCCAGGATTGGGAACCACCCGAATATCGAACCCGTTGTCTTCTGTGCTGCTACGGCCATTTACCCGCTGGAAGGTTCCAGAGGGAGTTATACACAGAGAGAACGAGTTGAGGAAGATTCATGCTTTTTAGTTTTATTTTTTTTCTCTGAAGCGCTTTCTCCAAACCCTGAAGACCTCCTGAAGAGCTTGGGCAGGTGACACAACTGGCTCCCTGGACGTCACCTTTTGCCTTTATGGTACACCCACATTTCTGTTCAGTCCCAGCCAGGAGCAGAGTCTGTATTATCTATGTTTAGGGCTCAGAACAGGAGAAAACGAGAAGGGTTTCATGGTGGTTTTTTCCCTCTGCCAGTAAATCCGTGATAAATGTCTGGAATACAGAACACGAGTATTTAAAAAATTAAATGGGTAGAAATCTACCACTCTTGGTCGGCCGTGACGCCGTTTCCAGGGAGGGGTCTGCCGCGAAAGCACCCCAGTGGTTCCCCAGCGTCTGCTTCCCAGCCACTCCCTTCTCCCGATCCTTTTCTTTAGAGCGGGGTCTTTTTGGAACACAAATCGGATCTCGTCACCCCTTCCCCTAACTCTGCTTAAAATCGTTCCGTGGCTGGCTGCCCCCCCATCCTGGGGTCAGCTGACGTTTCTTCAATGCCCTGCGAGGCTGCGTCCTTGTCCCGCCCACACCTGCAGCCAGGTGTCGGACTCCGCTCACCCCGTTCTCTGAGCTCCTGCTGTGTGTCCCTCCTCCGTTCCCCACACTCGCCGTGTCCCCTCCCTCCCCTGGGCTGTGCATGTGCTCCGTCCTCCTCCCAGAGGGTTCTTTCCTCTTTTTCCTTCTTACCCTCTACTCATTTCTCAGATCCCCACCCAGGAGCCAATTTCTCGAGTAGACCAAGTCTCCTCATTCTAAGCTCTCCTGGCGTTGTATGTTTTTCCTCTCTGGAACTCACAACGGTTGCAATTTTACATTCGTGGGTGATTATTTAACATCTGTCTTCTACCCCCACTTGCTTCCCCATTGTATTTCTTTATTTTTTAAATTAAATTAAATTAAAAATTTTTTTTGAGACAGGATCTCACTCTTGCTGCCCAGGCTAGAGTGCAGTGGCATCATCCTAGCTCACAGCAACCTCAGACTCCTGGGCTCACGCGATCCTCCTGCCTCGGCCTCCCTAAGTGCTAGCGTTACAGGTGTGCGCCACCGAGCCCAGCCCCCGTTACATTTCTGTGTTGAGCAGGTGTCTGTCTCACAGTGGGTACATACAAACATTTGTTGAATCAGTGAGTAACCTGCGAAGTAAACCTACTTCTGGATCACAGTGGAAGGTCAGAAGCATACCCGTCTCCTTGCAGAATTTAGAAATTTGCGGTGGTCGTGCCTCTCATCTCTTTGTCTTTCCTGTCTACCTCTTGGTGCACATTTGGTGTGTTCCAAACCTCAAACTTCCAAACTTTCCTTTTGGGTGACTACATTCTTAGCAGCCCAGAACTAAACTGCACAGGCTACTCTGAATTAAGAAGAGGGAATTCTCCAAGTTGCGTCTCCCAGCCTTTCCCCTGCTGGTGTCTATTTTTTCATTCTCGGCAGTGTCCTCCAGCTTTCTCACCCCCGTGCTGCCATTTGTAGCTTCTTCCCTACAGTCTGTGAGCCAGTCTCCTGGGGGCCGGCTCCCACCTGTTCCCACATTTGCTCCCATCTGAGAAATCTGAATCACCATTCTAAAATCTAAAAAATTATAAACTAGCCTCAAGAGTTGTGGGTAAGCCGTGTAGCCCTGCATGATCAGATACCCGCTTTCCTCTCATTCAGATAAGTTCGAAGTTGGGGATACTCCAGCCCCCTCTGGGG
>NW_012148485.1:538745-539611 GCF_000956105.1 Propithecus coquereli
GGGAGGCTGAGGCAGGAGGATCGCTTGAGCCCAGGAGTTTGAGGTTGCTGTGAGCGAGGATGACGGCACGGCACTCTAGCCCGGGCAAAAAAAGTGAGACTCTGTCTCAAAAAAAAAAAAGAAATGCAGTCGTTATCACTTCGGATTTATGGTGAAGTTTTAGTTGCTTCCAGCAAGCTCTGTGCTCCTCTTGTGGTGACGGCCGGTTCCGATGCCGTGCGAGCCCACCAGTGCTGCGGCTCAGCCTCCGTCTGCGCAGCGAGAGGATGCGTACGCCACGGTGTTTCACTGCAGTTACCAAGGTACGCATGTATTGCGTAACGTCCTGTTGTATACCTTAACTGTATACAATGAAACTTATATTTAGAACATGTTAACAGTCCGTCAATCCTGAGCAGAGATCCAGGTGTGTTTGTTATCTTATTGATTCTCAGTGCTTTTCAGTATTTTTTAATTACCCAAGACAAAACCATAAATCATTTTTAAAAGCAAAAAAAGAAAAAAAAGTGAGTTGCTTTGGTCACAAGCCCCTCTGCTGCCCATCAGCCCTCTGGTTTCATTTGGGTGCTATTGTGAGCGGCTGGGTAGGTGTGTCATTTTCCTCTTGGAGATGAGCCTTTTATTTCAGTTTGTGTGGCTGACAGATATTCAGAGCCAGAGTGACTCGCACGGTGGCAGGGAAATGCCTGCTTCCTGCCGTCCTCACTTCCCCTAAAACTTGCCGTGACAAGGGCTGCGTGTTGGCCCATTGGCAATCGCTGTCTTTTAAATTTATTTCTTTAAACAAAGAAATCATCTCTGAATGGTTCTCTTGCTCCTAATTACCTTCCATTTGTTTAACACTCAAGACGCAATAATCCGGTTTG
>NW_012148485.1:539803-540277 GCF_000956105.1 Propithecus coquereli
GAGGAATGGACATGAAATGGGCGGCTCATGCTTGTGCACTGCCCGTGTGTCAGTCCACTGTGCCGCCCGTCACCCTTGTCTTTCCTCAGACCTCCGATGCCATTTCCTGTTCTCATTCTCAACTGGTGACTTCTGAAAGCAATCTGGAGAGAGCCCATCCTCCCACCCCCAAATTTACCATCTGCCCTGCATCTATACCATCTGCCTTCCTTTGGAACGAATGATCTCTCTCTGCTCAGGTCTACGGCCAGACCTTGTCCTTGTGATCTACATCCTTTCACTATTCAAAGATGGGCTCCTTGCTCCTGCAATGGTCATTCCTCTCTTTTGTACATTATTGACTTCTCTTTCTTTTATTTCTCTCTTTTTTTCTTTTCTTTTTTTTTTTTGAGACAGAGTCTCACTCTGTTGCCTGAGCTAGAGTGCTGTGGCGTCAGCCTAGCTCACAGCAACCTCAAACTCCTGGGCTCAAGC
>NW_012148485.1:543598-546323 GCF_000956105.1 Propithecus coquereli
GGCTCATGCTTGTGCACTGCCCGTGTGTCAGTCCACTGTGCCGCCCGTCACCCTTGTCTTTCCTCAGACCTCCCACGCCATTTCCTGTTCTCATTCTCAACTGGTGACTTCTGAAAGCAATCTGGAGAGAACCCATCCTCCCACCCGCAAATTTACCGTCTGCCCTGCGTCTATAGCATCTGCCTTCCTTTGGAACGAATGATCTCTCTCTGCTCACGTCTACGGCCAGACCTTGTCCTTGTGATCTATATCCTTTCACTATTCAAAGATGGGCTCCTTGCTCCTGCAATGGTCATTCCTCTCTTTTGTACATTATCGACTTCTCTTTCTTTTATTTCTCTCTCTTTTTTTTTTTTTTTTTTTTACTTAGTTTTGCTGTCTACCTCTAACCATCACAGCAAAAAGGATGTGTTTTCAGTTCAGGTCGAGTGCAGTGACATGTGGCATCACCATAGCTCACAGCAACCTCAAACTCCTGGGCTCAAGCGATCCTCCTGCCTCAGCCTCCTGAGTAGCGGGGACTACAAGTGTCTACCACCACACCCAGCTATTTTTTATATTGTTTTGTAGAGACAGGGTCTGAGTATGTTGCTCAGGCTGGTCTCGAACTCCTGGCCTCAAGCGATCCTCCTGCCTCAGCCTTCCAAAGTAGTAGGATTAGAGGTGTGAGCCACCACACCCAACCTCGACTTCTTTTTCTCTGCCGGGTCATTCCTTTAGCATGTGCGTTTAACTATACATCCATCTCCAGCTACTTTTCCTTCTCTATTCATTCAAAGAATTGACTATGCTTTTCATCGTTTATCTACTCCAGTATACTCTCATACCTACCGTTGTTTAGAAATTACTCATGCCAAAGATACCTGTGTCTTTTGCTGCCCACAATCCAGCAGAGAATTCCCAGTTTTCATCTTACGCAACCTCTCAACTTCGTTGGATCATTAACCACTCTTCTCTCTTCTCACATTTTTCTCCCTTAACTCCCTTAGCATCTCATAGCTGGCCCTCCTAACTCATCAGCTATTCTTTCTTCTTGCCCGTTGCTGGACCTTCCTGTTTTTCCTGACTTACTTGTTGGCAGGCCCCAGGGTTTGGTCCTTGGACCTCTTCTCTTGCACCCTATATGAGGGATTTCATCCGGTAGTCTCTGACCACATCCAAATATATCTTAATACATATATCCCCCATGCTAATAGGTTGTACCACCATGCAGCCTGTTGCTAATGGTCAAGCCATAGAGACTCTTCTACTCTGCTGATACCTCACATTCGGTCTATCAGCAGTTCCTTTAACCTCTAACCTCAGAATAAACCTGGGACCTGCCCACTTCTCATGACCCCTCAGCTACACTGTATTCCGAGTTATCATCTCTCTCATCCAACTGACACAGTTGTGTCACTGGTTTTCCTGTCTTCAATCTTGCCCCACCCCATGTCAATTCTCCATACAATGGACAGTAATTTTTAAGAATATTAATCAGTTCACATCACTCCTCGCTCAAAACTCTCTGTTCAGTGACTTTGAACAGCACTGAGATAAGCTCCCAAGTCCTTATCGTGGCCCGTGCGTGGGCTGTGAGCTGCCTTTCTGCTCTTGGCTTGTCACGCGGCCACCGTATTGGGTCCACTCTGGTCACACTTGCCTTCTCCTTGCCAGGCACTCCAAGCTCATGCCCACCTATGGGCCTTGAACTTGCGTTTCCCTCCACCCGGATGCTCTTCCCATAGAAGCGAGCATTGCTCCCCGCTTCATTCGGCTCTCTGATTGCATGCCCCTTACTCAGAGAACCCTTTTCCATCTAAAATATCCCAAGTAGCAATTCATCCTCTGCTACTTTCTGTTCTGCTCTATTGTTCTTCATAGCTCTCACCACTACCCGATGTCGTATTGTATATTATATTGCCTATCATCTGCCTTGTCTACTAGGGGGTGCCATGAATTCAGGGACTACTGTCTCCAGTGTCAGGCATAAAATTATGTGCTCAGTAAAAAATCGTATAATGAACAAATCTGCTCAGGGTCACAGGGACAAAACAAACAAATATTAATGACAATTCAAGGCCAATAACATTTTATAAATTACGTTTGTTTGATCACTTACAGTTTTCAATGTGCTCTCATATACATAATCTCATTTAATCCTTACCTACAAGATCAATGCCATCATTTCCCCTGTTTTATAGGCAAAGAAAGAGCTACCGTGCAGATGTATCTGCCCCAAATCACATAGCTAGTCAGTGGCGGAAGTAGGATTTAAACCCAGATCTTCTGATTATAAATCCTATATTATTTCATGTACAAAAGACAGGACGTGCTTCAGGAGTAGAGGAAAATTTGGTTTGCTAAGGGGTATGGAGACTAGCAGATACTTTAGGGAAATCTTAGTGTATTTTTGTCTTGAGATTCGACTATGGGGTTAGACATAAATAAATAAAGGGTGAAGGCATTCTAGACATGGCAAATGGCCTCAGAAAATGAGTATGGGTGAGGACGTCACACAAGACAGAGACTCACATAGCAGATTCCTTCATCAGCAGTCTAAGGAGTGAGGGCTCAAGCTTTAGACGGTGGGAATCATTTAAAAAGCAAGACTGCCGTGCGAACAGTATGAGCGAAGATCCTGCAGCTTGGTCAGCAGTACAAAGAAGAGGAGGTTGGAGGTCAGAGGCGGAGGGAGAAGGAACAAGGGTCTGGGTTGAAAGGACTTTCTTGGGGAAAGAAAGAG
>NW_012148485.1:558183-560942 GCF_000956105.1 Propithecus coquereli
CAAAAAACAACTGAAGATCAACGAAACTATTTCTGAAATACCGTATATATAAATGGTCATGATGAGGCTGGGAGACTGATTCTTGGCAGCCTTTGGGTGTTCATGGCAATTACGTAATAACAATGGTAACAAAGTAATTAGCAGAGCGCAACATTGTAATATATAGTGTGTTATATCACATTATAAACACGCTATAAAAATGTTGCCATAAGGTTGTGTGGTTTTCTTTATTAGACTGGTTTTTTTCAAGTCCTCCATATTTTAGTTAATTGAATGATTCAGAGCTGTTCACGTAGACAAACTCAGAAACGTAATTACCTTTTAGTTCTATGAAAAGGAAATCAGATACAGATGAGCTTCCTCAATAGTTACTTGCATAAAACATCATGATGACACATTATAACGTCCTTTGCTTCTGCTTTTGGTTGCATTGGGGAGGGAGGCAGAGGAAACCTTTTCTTTTCCTTTTAAACCATCAAGGTTTTCAGTAAATTATCCACTCATTGATCTTTTTTAATCTACGTGTCCCTCTAACAAATATTTTGGTTAGTGAATTAATCCTAAAGCGTGAAACAGGAAAAATCTGATGTTGAGTTTTCCTGAAAGGCACACAGGGAAGTTGGTGACGTAATTGCCACCGTAAGTACGTCTGAGGATACCCTTGAATGGGCAGACGTGGGCAGGTTTCTCATGCACACTTCTAATGGTTTTTGTCCATGCACTCCTGTCAGTTATTCTGTCTGTGCATTTGCTTGTGTGGTTTTATGTCGAACACCTTTAGGGAACCGTGAGAACACTGACTTCAACTGCAAGTGAGATGGGGAGCGGTCGGGGTAGAATTGAGCAGAATAGTGGCATGATCTGGTTTTACAGGGTGACTCTGGCGCTGGGTTGAGGACAGATGGAAGGGACTCAAGGGTGGTGGCAAGGCCAGTTAAGAGACTCTAGAGCTGTCCAGGTGCAAGGTGACCGCGGCGTGGAGAAAGGCGGTAGAGTGGAGGCAGCGGGAAGCGGTTAGATTGTGGCTAAGCTCGGAAGGGGGAATCAACAGGATTCGTTGACAGAGGTGATAAGAGTCAAGCGCAAGTCTGAGATTTGGAGCTGAACAGCCAACAGCAAGAACAGAGCGACCGATCGGGTGGGTGAGGACCAGCAGGGCGAGAGGGCAGGGTCTGGGGGATGACAAGACGCTCTTGACATTTCACGCCGCTCTTCCCGCTGGCCCCTGAGCGCTTCCGGACCCGGCTCTCCCCACCCACCCTGTTTCAGGCTCTCTTCAAGAGCTGTACGGAGCTTCTCGTCCTGCCTTTGTGCCTTTGGAGAGTGACAAGGAGCTGACTCGTGCCCAGTGCCTTGTCTGGAAAGCTACTGAGAGTCCCGTCAGTCGAGACCCAGGTGGGACAGGTGGGGAAGCTCTGGGCAGTCACTCTTCACTCCCCCTGCAAAGGGACTGTTGGTAGCGGTGGCTGGTTCTTGGCAGCTGTTTTGCTGTTTATAGCAATGGCTTTTGCTATCACGAGGGGAACAGTAATTAGCAGTCTTTATGGTTGGAATATAGAATGTGCGATATTGTAAACACATCATAAAGATGCTGCTGAGAGGGGTTGTTGAGATAGGTCATCCAAAATCCTGACTCCAGTGGAAAGGCCTCCCTCTGTGGGTCTGAACTGCTGGCTCAGTCTGGTGTCCTGGCTCAGGGCTCCAGAAAATTTACTGTGCATGTGAGTCCCGTGGGGAGCTTTTAAAAATGCGGGTTCTGATGTAGTAGGTCTCGGATGGGGTGGGAGCACGGAGAGTCTGTATTTCTAACGTGAATTCCAGGTGAAGATAATGCAGCTACTAATCCAAGGACCAAATTTTCAGCGGCATGGTCCTTGTTGAATTTCTGGAGTCTATTCCACTGTTGATCCTCCTAAGAAAGATCCAGGTGTCTCTGCCCTAAAAAACCTGGGCTTTGAAGGATGGAGGACATTTGAATCCGTGCAGAGCAGTGTGGAGACCATGACCCAACCTCGTGAGCATTGGACTGGGCAGACAGAGGGCAGAGGAGGAAGGACAGAGGTGGAAGTGAGCATCTTCCTCCAAGTGCATGCTACCCATTCCCATCTCCAGAATTGGTAGAATAAAAAATCGAATTGGATCAGACTACATCTTGGAGGACTTTGATTCGTAAACTGACTTTAGACTATTACATCAACCTCTACGTGAAATTTCATAGTGGCTATGTATCAGATGCAGGATAATTTTAGGCTGGGCACAGTGGCTCACGCCTGTAATACGATCGCTTTGGGAGGCCGAGTGGGGAGGATCCCTTGAGGCCAGGATTTCAAGATGAACCTTGCAACATAGTGAGACCTCCCCACCACCCCCGTCTCTACAGAAAAATAGAAACATTTTCTGGGCATGGTGGCGCACACCTGTAGTTTCAGCTACTCAGGAGGCTGAGGCAGGAGGATCGATGAGCTCGAGGTTGCAGTGAGCTGTGATTTTGCTACTGCACTGCCCCTCAGCTTGCGAGACAGAGTGAGACCCTATCTCTAACTGAACATTTTAGGTTGTATGTGAGCCACTAATACTTTCTGATATCCTTAATATTAATAGTTACACTACCTTGTATTTATCGTAAGAGTTTAGATACCTGCTTTCTTCGCCAGTCTGTGAGCTTCCTGCATATGGTGGCCACATTTCATCTGTGGTTCTATTTCTGGGCCCTGGTCATCATTGTTCAATACATGGAGCGGGGCCTGGGTAAACTTAGC
>NW_012148485.1:560992-562325 GCF_000956105.1 Propithecus coquereli
AACCGGTCCTTCAGTCACGCAATTTGTGTTAATTGCTTCCTCTGTAGTCTTGTAACTGTCCATATTTCTCTTCCTACTGCATTGTCATGTTTTATTTTATCCTCCTGGATTGTGATTCCAACTGGGCGGGACACAGATTTTGTTATTTTCGTCTTACGCCTTTCACACAGCCTGGCGTGATTGATTGGTTGATTGCTAATGCTGGTTGAGATGAGTATGATTCATCATTGTTTAGAAAGCTCTTCCGTAGAATTTTGATTTGATTTTTCTAGCAATCCCACAAAGGGTTTATTTCTCAGGAAATGTAAAAAGTAAGAGCAATGGTGCTCTGCTTTATTTTACAATTTAGGTATAAAATATGCAGAGATGTTCTTCGTGCTAATTAAGTCAAATATAATCAGAAGAGAAGAAGTAAGCATAAAATGAGCTACAGATAATCTTCTTCAGTGAATTTAAGAGGTGTGATATTTTTCATTTACAGTTTGTAGGAGGAAATCACAGCCTTCTGAAAAGTATACCTGATTTTGACAATTTAGGGAAAATTATCCATGTCTTTCAAAAGTTAAGTCAAAATCTATTAAGTCTTGTATTCTGTTTCAATCGCTTGCATCCAGGGACCATTATTTTCTGCCAGCAGAATCTCTTCTTAAGATCATTATAATAAGGTTTGCTAACATTTGTTTAAAATCCCCTTCAGGGCTAATCTGTTAGTGGACTGTTGTTCGTCCACAAGATTGCTTTCAAAAAACAACTGAAGATCAACGAAACTATTTCTGAAATACCATATATATAAATGGTCATGATGAGGCTGGGAGACTGATTCTTGGCAGCCTTTGGGTGTTCATGGCAATTACGTAATAACAATGGTAACAAAGTAATTAGCAGAGTGCAACATTGTAATATATAGTGTGTTATATCACATTATAAACACATTATAAAAATGTTGCCATAAGGTTGTGTGGTTTTCTTTATTAGACTGGTTTTTTTCAAGTCCTCCATATTTTAGTTAATTGAATGATTCAGAGCTGTTCACGTAGACAAACTCAGAAACATAATTACCTTTTAGTTCTATGAAAAGGAAATCAGATACAGATGAGCTTCCTCAATAGTTACTTGCATAAAACATCATGATGACACATTATAACGTCCTTTGCTTCTGCTTTTGGTTGCATTGGGGAGGGAGGCAGAGGAAACCTTTTCTTTTCCTTTTAAACCATCAAGGTTTTCAGTAAATTATCCACTCATTGATCTTTTTTAATCTACGTGTCCCTCTAACAAATATTTTGGTTAGTGAATTAATCCTAAAGCGTGAAACAGGAAAAATCTGATGTTG
>NW_012148485.1:562375-567551 GCF_000956105.1 Propithecus coquereli
GGACAAAACAAACAAATATTAATGACAATTCAAGGCCAATAACATTTTATAAATTACGTTTGTTTGATCACTTACAGTTTTCAATGTGCTCTCATATACATAATCTCATTTAATCCTTACCTACAAGATCAATGCCATCATTCCCCCTGTTTTATAGGCAAAGAAAGAGCTACCGTGCAGATGTATCTGCCCCAAATCACATAGCTAGTCAGTGGCGGAAGTAGGATTTAAACCCAGATCTTCTGATTATAAATCCTGTACTATTTCATGTACAAAAGACAGGACGTGCTTCAGGAGTAGAGGAAAATTTGGTTTGCTAAGGGGTATGGAGACTAGCAGATACTTTAGGGAAATCTTAGTGTATTTTTGTCTTGAGATTCGACTATGGGGTTAGACATAAATAAATAAAGGGCGAAGGCATTCTAGACATGGCAGATGGCCTCAGAAAATGAGTATGGGTGAGGACGTCACACAAGACAGAGACTCACATAGCAGATTCATTCATCAGCAGTCTAAGGAGTGAGGGCTCAAGCTTTAGACGGTGGGAATCATTTAAAAAGCAAGACTGCCGTGCGAACAGTATGAGCGAAGATCCTGCAGCTTGGTCAGCAGTACAAAGAAGAGGAGGGTGGAGGTCAGAGGCGGAGGGAGAAGGAACAAGGGTCTGGGTTGAAAGGACTTTCTTGGGGAAAGAAAGAGGCATTCTTGTTTATAGGTGTAAAAGGAGGTACCGATAGCTCCCAGGATTTTGGAGAGTGATCTTTTTTGTGTGTCTGAGGATACCAGTCTTTCCAAAATTAGGCATTTTTTTGAAAAGGTAGATGAAAGACTAATCAGGTCTGGAGGTTGAGGTTTTGAATTGTTGGTAGAAATCTTGAAATAGTTATTACGTGAAAAATAACAGAAATCGTAGAAAGCAAAAGATACATTTTACACTATCAGATACATCAGATCAACAGATACATTTTACACTGTCATGTGTTAGCTCTAACTTCTGAGTACGAAAATATTTTTGTGTTTTTTTATTATCGTGCTAATCACGTCGTGATGAAGTTAAACTGCGATGCGTTGTGACTTCAGGCACGGTGGCGCTTTGGGTTAGAAGCTGACTCACCTTGAACTGATTTTTGATAAACGTTCTAGCATGGTGCAAAGAGCTGGGTGGAACAATGCTTAATATTTCAAAGTAAGCACTTGAAAATCTATTTCTGCTTCTTAGTAATAGGATCTCTGAGCTTCCAGAATTATTTTTGAACTGGGTTGCTGGCTCTTGAAGGCTCTGCTGCCCCAGGTCTGTGGCATCCGCGAAGATTCTGCTGTGATTGCTTTCGCACCTGGCATTTGACGGGAATTGTTTTGCGAATTACTTAGTCATGTGTCTAAGAAACATCTAGTGTTTACCACCCTAGGTTTAATGGCCAAATGGCTGGATTTGACCCTCTCCATGCCTCAGAGCTGCTTGATTGCTAAAATTCCTGATCGCTGTGTTTCGCAATTGAATTTCAGATTAAAAAGTCAAACGTGTGTTTCGTATCTGTATTGTGAGGCACCCTGTGATCTCTTTTATGACTTACTGATTCCAGCCATGTGCTTGTGTTCCTGGAGCTTCTCTCAGCTCTACACACATCACTCCTCTCGCTGCCCATCTGAGCTCGGACCCGCTTTCTGGAAGACTTCCCTCTTCAATACCCATTGTCACTTGTCTTGTCTCCCTTCTTCAAACATCTACGCACAACTGCATTTGTCATTTTTCTTTCCTTAACTTTTTTGTTTGAGACAGTCTCTCACTCTGTTGCCCGGGCTAGAAAGCCATGGCGTCAGCCTAGCTCACAGCAACCTCAAACTCCTGGACTCAAGCGATCCCCCTGCCTCAGCCTCCCAAGTAGCTGGGACTACAGGCATGCGCCACCATGCCCGGCTAGTTTTTTCTATGTATTTCTAGTTGTCCAGCTAATTTCTTTCTATTTTTAGTAGAGACAGTCTCTCACTCTGTTGCCCGGGCTAGAGAGCCGTGGCGTCAGCCTAGCTCACAGCAACCTCAAACTCCTGGGCTCAAGTGATCCTCCTGCCTCAGCCTCCCAAGTAGCTGGGACTACAGACATGCGCCACCATGCCCGACTAATTTTTTCTATATATTTTTAGTTGTCCGATTAATTTCTTTCTATTTTTAGTAGAGACGGGGTCTCGCTCTTGCTCAGGCTGGTCTCGAACTCCTGAGCTCAAACAATCCGCCCGCCTCGGCCTCCCAGAGTGCTAGGATTACAGGCGTGAGCCGCCACGCCTGGCCCCGACATCAACTTTTTGAAGTCCAGTTTTCTTATAAAATATGTCATTTTCTGGATTTTCCCAATTGTTTCTTCATGTCTCATTTAACCCAGAAAACATGTGTAGAAGATTAGTACACGGGCTTCGCTGTGTGATTCTGTGCCCAGCATTCACGAACTCTTGAGTAATATTTCTGAACAAAAATTACAACCACCTGATTTGGACACTCCAGCTGTGGATTTTCTTCTCCTTAAATACGAACCTTGAAAAAAATAATAGATCTACCATTTTTGCACACTCGATGAGTACTAAATGTCCTAGTAGATGGTTTCTAGTCATGATTTCTCACCTCTGTCGACGTTGGAAAATGGGCTTCCATAACCACCTTTTGAAGACCAAGAGGAGGCTCAGAGAAATGGAGCCACGTGTCTAGTGTGACTCAGCTTCTAAGTGCCACACCTGGAATTTGAACCCAGATCTGCCTAATTCAAAGATTTTATACTTCACGGCGTGAGGACCAGATGACAGTTATATAGACTGATTTGCCAAAATTAGCCCAGAACTAAAATATTTATTTAAGGAGCAACATGGTACCCAGGTAAAAATAACACTGTAGCTGAAGCTCATCTCTGCTGCTCTGAAAATGGCGACAACGCGCTTAGCCCACAAGCGCTCCATCCACTGGCCCACTTCT
Organism: Propithecus coquereli; assembly: GCF_000956105.1. Taxonomy (NCBI): domain Eukaryota; kingdom Metazoa; phylum Chordata; class Mammalia; order Primates; family Indriidae; genus Propithecus; species Propithecus coquereli. Next base: position 565,335 of record NW_012148485.1, read on the forward strand.
TTCTGGGCTCTTCTCTTTCTCTGCTCTCGAGTTAGTTGCTAAGGCTTTTTGCAGTGGCAGAACTCATTTTGAGTGTCGTCTGTCTTTCTTTGCACCTTCTGTTCTGCCTGTTTTTAAGGCAAGGACAGCTTGAGGATGTGCAAACACAGTTTCACTAAACCCGCTCACATGTCTCCGGACTGACCCATTTTCTGCGTCTAGATCGTACGACGGCTGGATCAGAGGGTTTAATGCTCCCAGGGTGCTTCTGAGTTCTGAGCATCAGCTGTATTTTTAATTAGATTTTGTTTTTGGTAGAGTCTGTCAATCTGTGGCTATAAACAGCGCCTTCTGGTTTTCTGATGACATGATGAAAATATAAATGGATTCTGCAGATTGCATTTTATTATCCTCAATATCCACCACTCGGAGCTGGTGCTGGAGGGAATTACGGTCTGATAATGTTGATTCAATAACCTCAGGCCTGGACTTCTGTGCTGTTTCTTCGCCAACTCAAATGGAATAGACATAAGGAGCTATTGCTGGTAAAGAAAGTGTAGCAATGTAGCTGCCCCGAGAAGCAGAGTCGGGCTCCAGAATGCAGCGTGGTGGGCGGTGAAGGCCTGGCCTGGGCGAGGGGAGGGCTGATTCTAGTCTCATCCTTACTGCCGGCTGGTTGTACGACCTTGGGCAAGACACTTAATTTTCAGGGCGTTATTTTTCTCATCTGCAATATAAAGCGTTATGCGTATAACCTGCACTTAGGCAATGGAGACAGCAGTGTTTGTTTAATGAGGCAGAAGGATACCAGGAGTGCCTGGTGGTGGGGAAGCCTGGGAGGGACAGATTATCCAAAAAGGAGCAAGAAGGTGACTGTCGTGGTGCTGAGACATTGAGACCAAAGAAGGAAAATGTCTGTGGGTTGGACAGTGTGGCGATATCAGAATGTAAGCACGGCCTCATTTAAGATCGGGAGAGAACTGCGAAAGGATGGAAGGGAGAGAAAGCAAGAATGAGATCTATGGCAATTGTATTATTGCTGCCAATCATGATAATGAAATGTGCTGAGCTCTTGCTATGGGCCAGGCAGTGCCGTAAGGGTTTAATAGACATTAATTCATTTATTCTTCCTGCAAACCTCTGGAACAGGTTCCTGTTCCCATGTCTTCGTTAGGGAAGCAGAGGCTTGGTGCAAATTCATCAAGATGATTTAGCTTATGCCGGTGGAGCTGCGTGGTAGGAATTTTCCGTGAGTTGAATGCGGACAGCCTGCAGGTGGCTGAGCTAGGGGACAGGGTGATGGGTGCAGGGTGAGGGAGCCTGGACTGTGACAGGAAGGAGGAGCACAGGATGGTGGGTGAAGGGCTGGATCGAATTACGGCTTTTAGGAAAAGAGGGGGCTCATTATGCTGCCAGCAGAGAAGCGAAGAATGCTTTGGACAGGGGGCGAGGGTGAGGGAAAGGCAGGACTGAAGCCTGAGCCTTGATAAGGCTTACGGGAGAGGAAGCCGGTTAGGGAAGAGAAAATCTATTTCTTCCTTTTGAGCTGGCAGGAGCAGATGAAAAGGTAGAGTAGATATAGGATGTTGAGGGGCATGTGTGGGGCCGGGCGGGGGTTCCTACAGGACAGTCTGGCCAGATGGTCTCTGTCTCACTGCGATTCCAACAGTGAGAGTCACAGGGATGGAACTGGAGCAACAAACAAAATGTCATTCTGGAGCAATCTCTTTGGAAGTAGCGAACTGATCGGAAATGGGGACTATGATTGCCAAAGCACCCCTCCCCTTAGTCCCATTTTCTTGGGTGTCTCTTTGTTCCAGGTTCAGGTACAACCCAGAGTCCGGGCACACAAGGTCCTTCACCTTCTGGGCCAGGCCCTCTGTGCTCAGCCCTTAGGAGTTTTTGTCTTTGCTCAGAGAAACCTTCCTACGGGTCTTTGCGTCTGCCCGTAGAGCTCTACTCATCTCCTTGCTCCGGGGACTGTCTTCTCATCCAGGACTAACTCAAAGGTTGGCCTCCCAAAGGCCTTCCCCAACTTTCTTAGGTGGAGAGAGCTTATTTTTCAGCTCTCCCGTGGTATTTTCCTCAAATGCCGCACAGAATGGTGCTTGAGAGCATGTTCTCTGCAGTCGCACTGCCTAGGGTTAAATCCAGGCTCTGCTGTTTACTACTTTTGTGCCCTTGTGCCTAGGTGTCTTTGACTTTAACGTGGAAATAATAATCAAACACCATAAGTTA
>NW_012148485.1:570226-572245 GCF_000956105.1 Propithecus coquereli
GGTGGCTGGTTCTTGGCAGCTGTTTTGCTGTTTATAGCAATGGCTTTTGCTATCACGAGGGGAACAGTAATTAGCAGTCTTTATGGTTGGAATATAGAATGTGCGATATTGTAAACACATCATAAAGATGCTGCTGAGAGGGGTTGTTGAGACAGGTCATCCAAAATCCTGACTCCAGTGGAAAGGCCTCCCTCTGTGGGTCTGAACTGCTGGCTCAGTCTGGTGTCCTGGCTCAGGGCTCCAGAAAATTTACTGTGCATGTGAGTCCCGTGGGGAGCTTTTAAAAATGCGGATTCTGATGTAGTAGGTCTCGGATGGGGTGGGAGCACGGAGAGTCTGTATTTCTAACGTGAATTCCAGGTGAAGATAATGCAGCTACTAATCCAAGGACCGAATTTTCAGCGGCATGGTCCTTGTTGAATTTCTGGAGTCTATTCCACTGTTGATCCTCCTAAGAAAGATCCAGGTGTCTCTGCCCTAAAAAACCTGGGCTTTGAAGGATGGAGGACATTTGAATCCGTGCAGAGCAGTGTGGAGACCATGACCCAACCTCGTGAGCATTGGACTGGGCAGACAGAGGGCAGAAGAGGAAGGACAGAGGTGGAAGTGAGCATCTTCCTCCAAGTGCATGCTACCCATTCCCATCTCCAGAATTGGTAGAATAAAAAATTGAATTGGATCAGACTATTATCTTGGAGGACTTTGATTCGTAAACTGACTTTAGACTATTACATCAACCTCTACGTGAAATTTCATAGCGACTATGTATCAGATGCAGGATAATTTTAGGCTGGGCACAGTGGCTCACGCCTGTAATCCCATCGCTTTGGGAGGCTGAGTCGGGAGGATCCCTTGAGGCCAGGATTTCAAGATGAACCTTGCAACATAGTGAGACCTCCCCACCACCCCCGTCTCTACAGAAAAATAGAAACATTTTCTGGGCATGGTGGCGCACACCTGTAGTTTCGGCTACTCAGGAGGCTGAGGCAGGAGGATCGATGAGCTCGAGGTTGCAGTGAGCTGTGATTTTGCTACTGCACTGCACCTCAGCTTGCGAGACAGAGTGAGACCCTATCTCTAACTGAACATTTTAGGTTGTATGTGAGCCACTAATACTTTCTGATATCCTTAATATTAATAGTTACACTACCTTGTATTTATCGTAAGAGTTTAGATACCTGCTTTCTTCGCCAGTCTGTGAGCTTCCTGCATATGGTGGCCACATTTCATCTGTGGTTCTATTTCTGGGCCCTGGTCATCATTGTTCAATACATGGAGCGGGGCCTGGGTAAACTTAGCCAGAGGTTCTGTAATAAATGTAGCTAAACTATGTTGTGTTCTCAGTGTTGGCACTGTTTTCGCTAGCACATAAAAATGTAAAGACCTGGGAAAAAATATTTCTGAACCCCTCTAATCACTCCTTGGTGAACAAAGGTTAGTATTATAGAGAGCGTTAGTGATGTTTTCAGAGTATGAATCATTCTGATAGATGACAGATCGGTGACAGACAGACAAATCTTTGACAGATTCTGGAAAAAATGCTAAGTATGTGTTTAAAGCTTTTTTCAAGGGATCTTTCTTAATTTCCTTATTTTGGGAAAAAGGCTAGATATTTGCAAACTCCTCACAAAGACTTTTCATGTATTTTCCTACCTTCCCTCAAATAAGAATGAGAGGATATTAACAAAATAATTTTTTGAAGCATTATATTGTATTAGCTAATGAAGTGGTTAATGAGGATGTTTTATAATAGAACTTGAACTTTGGTATACAAGGAAAAATTGAGACCATTTAGTTTTCTTAGACTGCTTTTCCATAAGCTTTTTTTTTTTTTTTTAACTTGTTTGGTTTTTCTGATGGTTAAAATAATATGTATTAATTGTAGAAAGTTTTAGGAAAATATGGAAAAATCTAAAAAGCAAAATAAAAGTCATATACGATTCCCAATATGAAGAAATAACGTATCGGCATATTTCATGTGTGTATCTTGTGATATCTGTCTGGTTTTGGTGTCAGGGT
>NW_012148485.1:574085-603944 GCF_000956105.1 Propithecus coquereli
TTATTCTTGAGACCATTTATTTTTAATGTAATTATTGGTATGGTCAGGTGTAAGTCTATAACCTTTCTATGTATTTTCAATTTGCTCCATCTATTCTTTGTTTTTTTCCTTTTTTTTGTTGTCTTTTTTATTGTTAGTATTTTTTATGGTTCAATTTTACCTCCTTTATTGGCTATAACTTTTTGTTGTGCTGTGTTAGAGGTTGCTTCAGAGCAGATAGTACTGTCAGCCCTGCATGTCCACGGGTTCTACATTCGTGGATTTGACCAACTGCGGGGCAAAAAATATATGAAAAAACAATTGCGTCTGTACTGAACATGTGTAGACTTTTTTCTTGTCATTATTTCCTAAACAATACAGTATAACAACTACTTAAATAGAATTTACGTTGTATTAGGTAGTATAATTTACATTGTATTAGGTAGTATAAGTAACCTAGAGATGATTTGAAGTATACGAGAGGACCTGCACAGGTTATGTGCAAATACTACGCCATTTTATATCAGGGACTTGAGCATCTGCAGATTTTGGCATCTGAGAGGCGTCCTGGAACCAGTTCCCCTGCATACCGAGGGGTGACTGTGTACATAGTTACCTGGCATATCGTCAGTGCTCAATAAATATTTACCGAATGCTCAAATAAATATCTCCCTGGTGGCTTGGCCACAGGGCTACCGATAGCCAGAGGCACCAAGAGTGGCCGTCCGTCTTGGTCGGCCAGATGATTAATCTTTTCCAGCTTTTAATTATTTCTCTGCTCCGCCATGTTATTTACGGATATTGGCTTTAGTCTTCTGGTCTTGATTTTAGTCTCTTGAGGGTAGGGGTCTATATCCTCTTCTCCCCCCGTCCCTGAATGTTTTAGTAAACAGGGACTTTATCCACAGGTGGAACTTTCCACAGGCTTTTTTGACGGTGTGTGTGGGTTGGATCCTCTGGATGGAAGAGGGTGTGGTCTTGACTTACCGTGGCCAAACCCCCAAAAGTAAGAAATTCTTATCAGGAAGGACAGACATTTTTTAAGGTAGTAGATAGAAAAAAAGCTTCAAAGAAATGGTCTAAATTCAACTTTAGCTGATCTAGGCAAAGCTCTGCACAGGAAGGAAATTCAGGCCTAACAGATCTTTACCATTCTTGGAATACCACCAGCTTTTTTTTTTTTTTTTAAGGCTCTTAAATGTTAATAATAAAAAAAATTGAGCTTCCTGATTAAAAAAGAAAAATTTATGCTCTCTTTTTCTTTTTTCTTTTCCAGCAAGTGACTGGCAGAAGTTTTGGTGATAAAGATTTTCGGACAGGGTTAGAAAATGGAATTCTTCTCTGCGAGTAAGTATAACCTACACCCAGTTGGTTTTATTCAAGAAACATCATTAGTACTGTTGAGTTTGTCTGTAAAGCTTCTGCTGTCTTACTTTGAATTTATTTACAGTTCGAATCTGGTACTGAAAAAATCACTGGGCTTGGCAGAAAACACAAGGCAGCGAAGGAGTCTTGGTGTGTAGTAGGGAGTGGTAGAGGCTGCGGCAATTGCAAACTAGGTCAAGAAGGATAATCTGGTAGCTGCCACTCAGCTCAGATCAACTTTTGCTATGTAGGAATTTGGGCCTACGTAATCGTAAGGATGTGGACCTAATTCTAGTAAAAGTAGCAGCTTTTCTCCTCTTTTTAATGTCAAACAAAAGCAGCTTGTGCCAAGGGAAAACAGCACGTCTGTATTGTCACAGCATCTCAGAAGGATGCCAGGTAATGTCTCTTACTGGGCCAACTTCACCGAGGTATTTTGAACATGTTTCATTTGTGCCGTTGGCAAAATTCAAATGTGAACAGTAACTGCAATGTTTAACTTTTATGTTTGGAAGACTTAAGAGCTCTTGTGGTTCTAGATACAAAATAAGCTAGGGGCTTAGTACTTACAAATGGACGGCCATAAACTTCAAGGTTTCAAAACCTGAATTTACTTAACACGTTCTGTAATTTGTGCACCTATTTTTGTTTTATCGAGGTGAAGTGTGCGGACAATGAAATGCACGGCTCCTACGTGTACAATCTGCTGGGTTTTGAAAAGTGTGTATGTGCAGGTGACCTATAGCCTGACCAAGCTATAAAACAAAAATCCCATCGCACCTCCTCCCACTGAATCTCAACCCCCTGCAGACAGACGCTGTTCCGATTTCTGTCGCTAGAGCATCTATTCCGCCTTCGCTTGAGCTGTCTGCAAATGGAATCACGTACAACATGACTCTCATTTTAGCAACTTTCAGAATATTATTTGGGACACACTCGTGGGTTTTGGAGCCCGAGGACTAGAGATTCAGGTCCTTACCCCTTCAATTGTTTAATCTCCTGAGTCTCATGTTTTTTTCTAAGACAGTAATGAAAAATGTATAACTCTGTCTATTTCGGAGGCTTTTTGTGAACCTCAGAAGGATGATGTTCAGAGCTGTGCAAATGTTGACTGTTTCACAGAACCTCTCAAAATAGCTCATGCCAGCTTTTTTCCCTGCCTCCCCACTGCTCTCTTTCTTCGAAGAAAAATCTGTATCTTTTGTTGCTGTTTCCGTACTCTTCTTCCTAGGGGGTCTCTCCCCTCTACTCTACTCTCTCCCTTATCGCCTCTTTTCCCTTTGACACAGCGACGGCGGAGCTCATCTCCTAGGGAAGCCATAACTAGTTCAGCACCTCCACGGAGACAAGCCCAGGTGGGCTCCAAATGCTCTTCTCCTGTTCTAGCACTTGCTTTTCCAGTGACCCCGGGCTTAGCCCTTTCCCGATGTTAATACACTCACCGGAATCTGATCTAATTCATGTGGACCATGTTGGCTCCATTGAAGTGAGTCTTTGCTACCAATTTTTGTTTACCTGACATTTGCTCCAGAGATTCCTGGAGGGATCTACGTCTCCACTCTGCTCCCAGGAATGCATCTGTCAGAGGGCGATGCCACCTACCTGGCTTTGGATTCAGAGTGGGCTTGCTGGAAGACGAGGCCCCGCTTCTGGAGGTATTTGCTCACATGGAATTTGTTTCTTGCCTAGATGCTGAGTTAGAGGATGGGGTCCCCCACGTATGCAGGGCCACCATCCACGATCGGTCTTCTGCAGACACATTAGTGAATGTCAGGGTTGCTGGGATGGAGAAGTGGGTTTTAGGTCCAGGCTGTGGGTAGGAAATAGCATGGTGAGAACAGCATGGAGGTATAGATTATATCCAGGGGCTTCTTAAAATAAGCAAAGGGCTTGGACTGCTGACAGCCTGGGGAGAAGCTGGGGAAACTGGCCCAATCGGGCAACGTGGGCCAATGTTGCTGCCTGGGCAGGTAGGATAAAACCAGAGACAAGCCCATCATTGCCCAAGTCTCTAACCATGGAGGATTAGACTCTGGCGTATTTGAAGGAGTGTGAGCTCTGGAGTCTGAGAACAGGGATCAACTTGTCACTTCCCCAGTGGGACTCCGGCTGGCAGCCCTGACAAAGCGTGTGCTAAGCAGGAATGAGGCCTGTGGGTAGCCGGAGGCAAGGAAAGCCAGTAGCACGAGCTCCAGCCGGCGCCTCCAAGAGAAAGCCGGGTCGGCAGCCAGAGGAACCAGCCATGCGGACGTTTCTAAGTGCAGAGCTCACAGAGCGATGCGAACCAAAACCATGACCCAGGGGCTGAACGCAGTGGAGGTGGGGGACGGTGGAGGAGGAGGGTCTCCTTTCTCACCTTTATGGCTGGGTTTGTCTGCGTTGAGAATATTGGGCAGCCGCAGACTGAGATTAGCAGGTACATTTTTTGGGACTTGTGTCTCAAGGCCAACCTAGCAAGAAGGGGTGTGGGATTTTGTCACGGCCGGGGCTGAAAGCCGGGAAGCTCAGCTGGGAAGGTCTTAGGAAAGCGAGGGTTCCCAGACTGTGGATCCACACAGTTGCAGACACCTGTCTTTGGAGAGCAGGTGAGAATGTCTAGGGCTGTGCCACTCTCTAAAACAAGAGAGAGTTTTGTGGATGCTGGTGATAAAGGAATTCCAGCTCGTAGCTACCCTGCACGATAGCAACATTTAAAAATATAAGGACTCGCTATAATTTCAGATTTTGAAAACTAAGCAGTTCAGTTCTTAGAATTGGGCTTTTGTAATATATAGTTCTCTTTTAAAAAATTATTTGGAGCTTTCCAGCTTTGTGTTATTCAAAATAGAAGTCCAGTTGGTGTCTTGGAACACTGGTTATAACCCCAGTTGGCTAATACCTAAATGGCATTGTTGAATTCTTTCTTTTGTTCAACAAACTCTCACCTTTTTGTCTGAGTTGAATCTTCTGTAAACATTAGCTGCAATTGTGTAGAAACATATGCTCTTTGTTCACTAAAAATTTCCTGGGTTGTTTGTGAGTCTGAAAAAAAACTAATAGTTCTCATCAAACAGAAGGGTACCTTCTGGGGCTGGGGTCTGGTTTTCCTTTTATCAACCTGGTTCTAAACTTACCTGTGGCCTATAAGGTACTATTATTATACTTCCCATTTTACAGAGGAAGTAACCAAGGCACAAAGGATTAAATCACTTGGCTAAAGTCACAAAGATAAAAGAGATTTAAATTCGGGAGGTCTGATTCCTTAGGTTTTGCTCTTCACTGTGGTCCTATTCCAGAATTGGGATTTTAGTGGAAGAGAAAAACATGAGGTTTTCTCACAGCAGGTGAGGAGGGGAGAGGAGGTTGGTGCCTGAAAACCTAAGGGTGGGGAGAGGCGCAGGGCAGAGGGTGAACCAGTGGGTCTCAGCGGGGCAGAGGACAAAGAAGGACTGCATGGGGTCCGTGCTCTTGGAAAAATGTGAGCCTGGTGGTCCCTCTTGGGGTAAGAAGGCAGGTTCCATAGCAGTGAGAGCATGGAGGAGCTGAAAGGAGAGGAGGCCGCGGTCAGCAGGGCATGGTGGGGTTTTCGTTTTGCAGCCACCAAGACCCGACGGAGACAAACGAGAGTGGTGGCATGCACCGTGGACACTGAGCTCCCCCAAAATCACCCTGGGAGATCTCCGGCTTTGCGTGCAACCCCTACGCACAAACGCATAACTCGCAGTAACAGCAAGTGTGAAATAGAATGCATGTGCCCAGAAGAATTACAGTAGACGTGTTTCTGCCATAACCATCTCTTTCTTCCTCTGTCGTTTCTGCCAAGTGTGTGTGTAGTCGGGGTTTAGGTGCTTAAATGATGCGAGCTCTCTGCTGAGCGTTTGGGTCGGGGGCCAAAGTGTGAGAGGGCTGCAAACAAGCGACCAGAGTCATGGCGTTAGAAACATTAATCACACACTGCACCATGTCCTCGAGAATTTAAGGGTGAAAAAGGAAACCTGCAAAAAGCCGTTGCCTAAAGAAGCCGCTCCCAGGATGGGGTCACTCACTTGTGGTGCCGTCTGCTTCCCTGTCCCCCCCCAGACTGTTTCAGAAAAATTCCGGAAAGGAAAGGTTCTGATTCGTTTTCCTGGCTGTGATTTTATTATTTAGATGGGGAACCCTATGGAATTTCAGCGAGATCAGGGGTTGGCAAATTGTGGGCCTTGGCCTGTTTTTGTACTGGCCGCCTTGCTAAGAACGTTTTTTGTATTTTTAAAGGATCGTAAACAAAACTAAACTAAACAAGAGTCCATATGTGTGGCTCACAAAACCCAGCGTGTTTACTGTTGGGTCCTTTGCAGAGGAACTTTGCCAGCCCAAAAGGACGATGGAATTAATTTGGGACGTAAGCTGTTTACCCTTGTAAAGTTGAGTGATTGATTTCGGGCAGCGTAAGTGCTAGCTGGGTAAATCAAATAACTTTTTACAAAGGTTTTCTCGGGCGTTTCTTTACAAATTTTTCCCCCAACTTTATATTTTGAGCCATTTCAAACTTACAGAAAAGTTACAAGAATAATAGAATAAATATGAATACGCCCTGAACCTAAATGCACTAATTATTTTCATTTTGCCATATTTTCTTTATCTCTTTATGTAAATATGCCTCTTTTTTCCTGAACCGTTGGAAAGTAAGACGCAGACACCGTGAAACTCAACTCCTGAAAGCCGCAGCTTGTGGAGGGCGTTCTCCCCCTGACGCAGTCAGACATTCAGCAACGATACAGCAATGTCTGACGCACAGTCCAGAGTCAAACATTCTCAGCATCCCTAGGAACATCTTTGATGCTGATTTTTAAAACTCTAGAATCCAAAGATTACACGCTGCATTTGGTTACCTTGCCTCTTAGTCTCCGTAAACCTAGAACAATTGGTCCAGCTTTTCGTGTCTTTCATGACACTGGGACTTTTGAAAGCTTCCAACCAGGTATTTTGTGAAACGTCTCACATTTGGGTTTTTCTAATTACTTGCTAGTGATCAGGTTGAGGTTAGACAGTCGTGGCAGGAGAATCACACGGGTGATGGCGTAATGTTCTTGGCGTGGGACATGAGAGAGTGTGTCACGTTGCTGCTGATGTTATCATCGAGTAATCGGCCAAGATGATTTCCCCAAGATTTACGCATTGTTAATACACATTTTCTCTTTTTGTCATCTGTGAAAGATACTCTGTAATTGTGGGAATAACTTGATAATTCCTAAACCTTTCACCCAGTGGGTTTGGTATCTACTGAATCAATCATTACATAGGTGTTGCAAACTGGTGATTTCTAACCCGATTGTTTCTACATTTGTGAGCTGGTATGCTTGTGTTTCCTTTAGAGAAGAGCTTTTTCTTTCCGCCTCTTTCTTTTTCTGAATATCACTGTGAGTCGTGGAGTTCTTTGTATTCAATACGTGATAATCCATTAACATCCTTACTTTTCATGCTACCCTTAATTTAAAAATAATTCTCTATAGAGAGTGAGTGAGGTAAGAGAATAATAGTGGATCTGTTTTACAAGTACAATCAGAATATAGCACTTCTTAGGTTTTAATGTCATACAATGGCGAATAGATTTTAGAGCTTTTGTGTGTTTGTGTGGATGGTCGGGTTCATGTTTGAGTTGGTTTTCATGTTATCTTCCAATTCTCACCCAATCTCAAGGTTCACCTTTGGTAGGGTCAGATGTCCCACCCTGGCCAATTCTTGGGTGGATTCACCAATGTTACTATACTGGGCAAACCTGCAGGAGGAAGGGCTTCCGGAGAAGCCCTGGAGAGACAGCGTACTTTTAGAGAATAGAGGCTTCTTGGGAATGTCACTGGGAAGTTCGGGTAGGAACTCCACACAGGAAAGACCATCAGTGGCCAATGTGATTGTCCTTAACCCTTGAGAAAAGTACAGACCACACAGGGGTTAGATCTACACAGACCTTTCAATATTTTTAAGTTAGTTGTATTAAAGATTATTTTTTCTTTGAAAGATGGATATGAGAAAGCTCCTGCTAGTGGCTTACCATTTTTATTTTTATCTATCCAAAATATTCATTCATTGCAAAAACCTCAAGGAAACGAACTGCTAAGTGTTTTACAATCTCATGTCTTTTTCCCAGAGCTGCATGAAAGTCATATTTCTACTCACAAGTGCACAGTGGTGTAATTGGCTTAGAGGCTGAGAAGGTTTCCTCACTTTTGGGTGTCGATTGATGTGTGAAACCAAGAATTGATGAGCCTTGCAGGGGTCCCTCATCCAGTCCCCACTACCTCATAAAGAGACACGTATTCCAGCTTTTCTTTTTTCTGTCTTCTGCTCTTCTGTTGCCTCTTTAGGAGTAATTATCTGAAATGTTTTCAAATTTTTGGTGAGGTCCTTCTAGAGAAGGACAGGCTTCCTTGCAGGTGTAAATGAAAGTAACTGGAAAATATCCTTTTCCTGATGATGAGGCGCAACTGCTGAATTGCAGAGAACAATAGAAAACCAACTAATTCCTTTATCCACTGCATTGAATCTTTGGTGAGAATCTTAATTGAGAATCAGGGAAGTGAATTTGAAGCCAATGACACTTCCCCCCTCCCGCGATACATAATTCCCCTTTCATTTCCCTCTTTTCCTATATGTAGGGACATGACAGAATGATCTTCTACATTTAAAGAATGGGTTGGGGTATTTTTGAGGGGTGGGGAAGTGGGAGTTTGCCAGTGAGGATTTTTATAGTTGCCAGTGATAGAGATGTGGCTCAAACCAGCTTAAATGAAACTGGGAAGTGACCGGCTTGTGTGAATAAACACAGAGGTCAATCATGTATGCACATACGAGCTGCAGGCATAACTGTGCAGCCATGCCTGACCATGGCCCTGCGTGCTCTGTGTCTCCATCCATCCGTCCATCCATCCATCTATCCATCCGTCCATCATCCATAATCCATCCGTCCGTCCATCTGTCCATCCATCCATAATCCATCTGTCCGTCCATCTGTCCATCCATCATCCATAATCCATCTGTCCATCCATCCATCTGTCCATCTATCCGTCCATCCATCCATCCGTCCATCCATCTGTCCATCCATCCATCCGTCCATCTGTCCATCCATCCATCCATCTGTCCATCTATCCATCCATCCGTCCATTCATCCATCTGTCCATCATCCATCCATCTATCCATCCATCCATCCATCCATCTGTCCATCCACATCCATCCATCCATCCATCTATCCATCCGTCCATCCATCATCCATAATCCATCTGTCCGTCCATCTGTCCATCCATCATCCATAATCCATCTGTCCATCCATCCATCTGTCCATCTATCCGTCCATCCATCTGTCCATCCATCCATCCATCCGTCCATCTGTCCATCCATCCATCTGTCCATCTATCCATCCGTCCGTCCATCCATCTGTCCATCCATCCATCCGTCCATCTGTCCATCCATCCATCTGTCCATCTATCCATCCATCCATCCATTCCATCCATCCATCTGTCCATCCACATCCATCTATCTGTCCATCATCCATCCATCCATCCATCTGTCCATCCATCATCCATAATCCATCCATCTGTCCGTCCATCCATCTGTCCATCATCCATCCATCCATCTGTCCATCCATCATCCATCCATCTGTCCATCCATCCATCCATCTGTCCATCCATCCATCCATCCATCATCCATAATCCATCCATCCGTCCGTCCATCCATCTGTCCATCCATCCATCCATCCGTCCATCTGTCCATCCATCATCCATCCATCTGTCCATCCATCCATCCATCTGTCCATCCATCCATCCATCATCCATAATCCATCCATCCATCTGTCCATCCATCCATCCATCATCCATAATCCATCCATCCATCTGTCCATCCATCCATCCATCCGTCCATCCATCCATCCGTCCATCCGTCCATCCATCCATCATCCATCTCAGTGGCCTCTGCCTTACCTCACCCCACCTCTCCAGGAGGACTTGGAGCTGCCCACCTGGGCTTCTCCTCTAGACCACTTGGCACCTCCTAGAATAAGGCCCCTCCTTTGCAGCCCTGTCCTCCTTCAGGGGCTGTCCCTGCAAACCTGAGACCTTTTCCTTCCAGGGGCTGGGGCCAATGTTTGCTTCTCTGGCATCAACTCTGCCATCTCCCCCATCCTGAATTTCCTAGCATTCCTTTAACCATTTCTTCCAGGAGGTGTAGGGGAGCCCCAGCCAGTGGGATCCCTACTGTGCTGTTCAAACACCCAGAGTCCCTCAGGGGGGCTTTGAATGTGATGAACTCTTACGTGTCTTCAGGGATGTTACTGACATCATAAGAACAATTCCTTGTTGTTTCTAAGTAGTGCCACCCGTGGCAGATGTTACACCTCCTGGCTCCTGTTTGCTTCAAGCCAATGGTGCGTCTGAGTTGTGGGAACAAGCTCAAGCTCACCTTCAGATTTCCAGCTGCTTCCTTGCAATGGTGGTTTGCAGACGCTTCCCACGGTGCTTTCTGTCCTGCCCAGCCGGTGCTGCAAAGCCAAACGTCAGTGTGAGCTCCCCTGGTTTTCCTACCCTGCTTCTTACTGATATGCTTCCCTTCTCCTCTGGTTGGATTTTTATTCTTCCTCCACTTTTTTCTTTCTTTTTCGTTATTTATTTAAGGATATATATTTAACAAAGGCTAGTTCAAACCCTTTTATGAGAGAACATGGTGGAAACTGAATGAATTTTGGAACTCTTACATTGAATCCCATGACATTATTGTGTTAGGAGACCAAAAAACATTAAATAATGTGATTTCCTGGCGTTCAACCTAGTAGATGGGCCAGATCCTAGATTTGCCTCCTGCGTGTCCTTAGGCAAGTTACCTAACCTCTCTGAGTCCCAGTTTACACATCTGTAAAAACAGGTAATAATTGTACCTAATTCATAGGGTTGTTCTGAGGATTAAATGAATGGACAATGTGTGTAAAACTCTTTGTTCAGTGCTTGGAACATAGCGGGTACTTAAGTGTTAACCTTTCTCCCTTCATCTGTGTAATGGGGAGATTACTGCCTCGTGAGTGTTCTGGGAGAGGCAGGTGAGAGGACGCAGCGAAGCATGCAGCGTGGCCTCTGGTGCTTGCCTGGTGCCCTGCGCCACAGCTGTTCTCATTGTTATTGTTGGCGATGGGCCAGAAGTCAATCGTGGATACGACACAGTCGAGGCAACTCTGCGTCACCGCGCACCCCCCGGCGCGCTCCCAGAGGCCCCCAGCACGCTGCAGGGCGAAGGCGTTTGCATTTTGCTTTCTAGCTTCTCTTGCCTCGCGCGTGACCAAAAACTGGGCGAGAGAGCCTGGGTCCCTTACAGGCTCGATCATCTGTGAGTAATGAACTTTGGCTGGCAGAGCTCGGGGCCCAGAGCGATTGTTCTGGAAACAATAACCTTGACCTCTGGGGTAATGTCACTTCCTCCCGCTCTGTCCAGCCTGTCGCGGTTTCTTTCTCTGGTTCCAGAACCCTCCGGGCAGAGGCAGCGAGCTCCTCTCTGGCGTCTACGCACCCGCCGCGGCGCCGCTGTAGACCAGCACAGAGCTCTGCCTTCTGGTCCCTTGTTTGCTTCCACACCGGACCGAGAGCTTCTTGAAGACTCCTCTGTTTCTCTTGGTAGTTCACTCAGCGGACGCTGGTGGGGCACGTGATACGTCTACTGTAAACATTCGGTGAATAAATTGAGACCTGCTAGTAAGATTATTACCTAGGTCTTACCTAGTTCACCTGATCATCAGTGACAGCCTAACCTTCTTCCTGTCTTGGTCAATATCATCCTCTCTCTCTCTCTTTCTCTCTCTCTCTCTCTCTTACACACACACTCTCTCTAAAGAACAGACCCATCCCTGAAGACTAGGAGACCAAAAGGTAGATGCATTTGCTTTCTTTAAGTGTGAGATTCTCCATTCCAACTTCCGTCTTCCTAGGAGTCCTGGAGCTGAACTATGAGTTTTGTTTTGCAGACACGTTGTCATGGAGAGCAAAGTCTGAGTGTGCTAGTCTGCAAATAAGTGACCGGTAAAGAATGTCCGAGTGGATTTTTGTCTCAGTTCTTATGTTGCCGAAATGATTTTCTGGAGATAAGAAATCTGTTGGCAAACGCGTTACATCGTCACTGATAAGTGAGCCGCGTGTTCTCAGAAGGAGGCTTGTCTTGGATGCTTGTCGTGACTTCCGCATGAGGTGTGCGGTGCCCCGGGCGTGTGCTGGTTTTCAAGACCAGGTTGGGAGTCGGTGGAGTCGCTTTACATGGAGACATTTGATCACACGGGGGACTTGTGGGGTGTTGACCGTGTGCCGCGCAGCACCAAATCAGGCACCGAGGGGCACAAAAATGGAATGTAGGACGTGGTCTTCGAACGTTTGATGATGTGCTTGGAGATTGAACACACACACAGAGCAGACAAGTTACCATGTAAACCAATGTGTGAGTGAACGATTTAATCTCTAAGATTTCATAAGAGGTTAAACAAGGGGTTTTGGAGACAGTTACTGGGGAGTTATTACGTCAATTGAACTTTACTTTAGACAAGAATAGGCTGAGGGAAAAGGAAAATCATCTTCATAGAAAAGAACAAACTTTTTTCCCTTCTTTATACTTTCTCGTACTTCTGGTCACCATAACATATGTTTTTATGTTTTTTCTCCTGTACTGACCCTTTCTCCCAACACCAGCTGGGTGTCTTATCGTTTAGCGCAATCGTGATGTTACCTCGAGTGAGCACAGACCCCGCGGGTTCAGGGTCTGGTCCCCCAAGATTGTCCCCACGTCAGATGCCAACTGCAGGTGGCAGGTCCCCAGGTCACCCGCAACTTCCGTCTGAGCTGGCTACAAACTGGAGGTTCTCACGAGCCCTTTCTTGAGTTTGATCATTTGCTAGGAAGGCTCACAGAACTCAGGGAGGTACTTTGCTCGCATTTACCTGTGTGTTACAAAGGATGTGACAAAGGGCACGGGTAGGTGAGCAGCCAGATGCAAGAGATGCCACCAGGCAAGGCACGGAGCTTCCACGCCTCTCTGGGTGGCCTCCCTCCCAGCACCCCCGGGTGTTCAGCAGCCCGGAATCTATCTCTTCGGACCCTGCACCGCGGGGATTTTTACGCAGGTTTTATTACTTCGGCGTGCTTGGTTATTAACTCCATTTCCTACCCCTCTCCTCCTCCCAGGGCAGGGGCTGGGGCTGAAAGTTCCGAGCCTCGGATCACGGCTTGGTCCGTCCAGCGACCAGCCCCACCCAGGAGCCACCAGGAGTCACCTCATTAGAACAGAGGATGCTCCTATTACCCAGGAAATTCCAGAGTGTTGTGAGTTCTCTGTCAGCAGCTGGGGCCAGAGACCAAATTGCAGAACAAAAGATGCACCCGGCATCCCTATAGGTCAGGAAATTGCAAGGATTTTAGGACCTTTGTGGCAGGAACCAGGGATGAAGACCAAGATGCATGTTCATTGTTATAATTCACGATGACACAGCACCCTACACAGAGACAAGAGCTGGAGGAAAGGTGTGAGTCGGGAGTGGGTTTGCGGTGCGTGGCGTGCGCAGAGCAGAGCTGCCTGCCGGCGGGAGGGCTCCTCTTCCCCCTTTTAACTAACCTTTGTGAGAACCCGCTTACGAGCGGGGTAAGTGCCGCGAGGACCAGTGCACTGCGCAATACACCAGGCAACGGGGGCTGAGGAGATCTGGAATCTACATCCTGAGTCCAAGTGGGGTGTCGACCTCGGGCTCCCTGGAGGAAGCAACGTTGAGGTGGACGCCTGAATGGAGAGTAGCGATTCTTCTCTTCTACTGGGAAAGAGGGAAGGGACGTGGAAGTAGAGAAAAAACACGCTCTAGGCTGAAAGGATAGCGCATTTGAAACTTCTGAGACAGGAGGAAGCTCTGTGCGGCGGGAGATTTACAGGTCGATTGGGTTTGGCCAGACTATAGAAAACGAAGGGCGCAATGGTGTGAGATCAGTGGGCGGGGAGGGGGGGCGCCTCGTAAACCGCATACGGGTGACGGGGTCGGATCCCTGAGCAATGGAAATGAGGAGAATTTTGAAGAAATCAGCAGCACTTGGTAGACTATAGTGATGAATGAAAGAAAAGCCTGAAACCCAACTTCAGCGTTTCGGTTGTTAATGCCAAGCGGCAGGGTGGGGCCGTTGCTACAGGCTGGAGAGGGTCCCCTGCGTGTTGGGAGAGGTCGTGATTTCAGTCTGGGCAGGTTGGGTTTGGGATGGAGGCAGCCCACCCGGAGGCAGAGTCCCGTGGGCTTTGGGGGGTGGCGGCCTGGCGCTCAGGCTGAGACGACGGATTTAACCTGCTCACGTTGGACTTGTGAGCCCCGCTGGACGTCAGGGTTGAGCTGTGAGATGCGGCCGTCTCTCGGGGAAAGGACCACGTCAGAAAAACGCAGTAGAACGAGGTCTCAGTTTGAGGAAGTCTCTACCCCAGGTCGGAAGTGGGAGCTATGAGAGTAACGAGAGAAAACCCAGGAAACTGTGATGTCGTGGAAACCGAGGGACGCAGGAGGACCGAAGAAGGTGGAGCTCACCTGTGTTGCATGGCCTTGGCAGACGTCAGGTTGCCAAGAGCCCGGGAAAGGGCTGCCTCGCTCGTAGGAGGAGGTACCGGAGAGCTTTGCCAATTAATACCGTGTCTGGGAACTGCCGGTTAACTGATTGTGAGTCTGCCAAATTGTTTTAGGTCTGGCTCGTGTTTTTGCATCGTCTCAACAGGCTATTATTAGAAAACTTCTGTAAAATAAACTACATATGCAATATTTTCCTGAAATACTGAAAAAGAAATGAAACGAGGGTAACCCTATTAGTGGAGCAACCATATAGCTTGCCGTTCAAAATGAGACGGTGTTCGGAGAGAAAGGGGGAGTTAACCCGACGAGACACTGGGACAGGGGGAGTCTGGGACCGTCCTCAGCTAACTGGGAGGAACGGCCACCCCAGGCTCGGTGGCTTCAGACTGGCGCCCTGTGGTCGCCTGTGTTCGGTATTCACAGACCCTTCCTCATTCAACCCTCACAGCAGCCTTGGTGAACCTAGATCTTCTGACCTCCCTTCTGCCGAGGATTAGAGGGACACCCGAGGTGCGGCAGCCTGGTGTGTCTTTGCCCTCTGTCTAGAGCTTTCTCTAACCCAGACACTTACTCAGAGCTCAGCAAACTTGGGTCCTTCTGCCGTTACCGATTTTGGCCTTCGCGGGCTGGTGAGAATCTGATAGGCCTCCGGCGCAGGGTTCTCCCTTGTCTTTCTGCCAGATCACGATTGGCCGCACGGACCCGGCCTGTCTCCAGCTTTTTGGCGCTAAGACTCATTGAGCCTTTAAGGTCAAGTGAGGACATTTCCACCCACTCCTTTAAAAAAAAAAAAAAAAGAGATCTTTAGTGAAAAAGCTGCTTTTTGTTTGAAGACCGGCCTGGCTTAGGTGGGGACTCGGGCAGGGACTGAGTCTTCTGTCGGGAAAGGCGAAAACCGATGGAGAACAGGAAGAGGAAGGAGCAGGACGCGTGGTGAGCGGAGGGAAGCCGTGTTGCCCGTGTTTCGGGTCCTCACTGAATACACAGCCCTTGGCTCCTACGCAAAAGAGGGACCTTAGCGCAGTGAGGGTCACTGTTCCCGTCCGAGCTGTGCTGCGGCGCCAGCTCCAGAGTCTGCTTGGCTCTGCGTGCACGCGAGCATCTCGCTTCCGGAACATTCTCAGGCTCATCCCTCTTTGTTATTCAGGAGCTACTTCGCTCAAAATGTGGTGATTTCCTCCATCCTACCAACCTGTGTCTTAATCAATATTAACTTCTACGGACTTAGATCACAGGCTTAATCGCTCTCTTTCTAAACAAATTTTATATATATTTATCAGAATGATCAATGGACTTAAAAAAAAAGTAATGACAGGTTTAAGTAGGGGCCGCTTGCAGGATGGATGAGGAACTGGCCCACCCCGCTGCCTGCTTGTGAGATCACATAGTGGATCAGGCTTTGCTTAGATGTGGGAGGATTTAGTAACTCCCCTAATTAATTGTATTTCCTTATTAATCGATTTTTTTGATTGTCTCCAGTGGGCCGTCAGGCCTGGCGGGCTGGTTCCCACAATGCAGTGAGCCACATTCCTGCCTCGACTGTTCTAAATGTTCCCTTTGGTCACCCACAGGAGAGGACCGTGTCCTAAATAGCCTGCCAAGAACCCAGTTTATGAATGGTCTCTTTTTGCAGTTGACTCTACGGGAAATCGATTTCCTTCTTTACATCGAGGGGAGTAGAGTGAAGGCAAGAGACAGGGAAGACCGTGTGTCTGAGTGCTCAGCTCAGGGCCTGCCTTTGCCGAAGCCACCGCAGACTCTGCCGGAGGCTCAACTGTGCCTGGCGCCCGCTTCCCACGAGACGCGGTGTGAGTCGAGTTCTTTTGCCTGGGAGTCAGTGTCCCTCACTGTTTCTGTGTAGCCCGTCTGCACTGTCACCTGCGCTGGCCACGGAGCACGACCCATCATTGCTGCAATTCTCTCTGTGCGTCCTCACTCTGCGCCTTGCGGTGTGCTGTTGGAGCCACCTGGGGTGCTCTCCCCCCGTCCGTTTCCATCTCCCCGAATCCTAAACACACATTGGGTACCTTCCCCTCCAGTGAGGTGTCCTCGCTGACGCACCCTGAATTCGGTCCTCTGAGCACCCGGGGCTGTGACAGCCACACGCCCTACAGGGGACGACAACCTTAGTCTCCAGCGCTCTCTCCCGGCTTCTGGTTTGAAGGGTATTTGGCTGCGTCTAGATGCCTAGAGCAAGTAATTGTCTCTCTCACACTGCTCACGACAAGGCTCTATGTTTTCACTTTCTGTCGGGTTATACATCGTTTGTAGTGATGACAATGACTCACCCGTCTTTGTGCGGCTAACGGCACTCGCGCATGGCAGGCGGGCGGTGAGCCTTCGAAGGGAGGGTGGGAAGAAGAAAGATTATTCCAGAATTAACATTTTTAAAATTATTAATGTGTCTTTAATTAATCAGCAAATGTGTATTAAAACTGCACTATATTAACTCAAAATGGATCATAGACCTAAATGGAAGAGCTATTATAAGACTATATGACTCTTAGAATAAAGCATAGGATTCTACGCTTTCAGTGAGTGAGCTGCACCAATCTGTTACACACACACATATGCACACATACATACACACACATACACACACACATACAGACATACACACGCACATACGCATACATATACACACGCACACATGCACATATACACACGCATACACACACATACACATACACACATATACACACGCACACATGCACATATACACACGCATACACACATATACATATACACACATACACATACACACATACACACGCACACACACATACACATACACACATACGCATACAGACATGCACATACACATACACACGCACACATGCACATATACACACATACACACACGTACACGCATACACATACATATACACATGCACACATACACACATATACACACATGCACATATACACAAATACACACATACATGTACACACATGCATACACACATACACACATGCACACATACACACATACGCACATACACACATACGCACATACACATACACACATATGCACACATACACATACACACAAACACATACCTGCATGTACACACATACACACATGCACACATATGCACACGTGCACACATATGCACACGTACACACATACATATACACACACATACACATGCATACACACGCACATGGGATTTAAAAGTTTTGCTTCAGGTTGTTTAAACGCTGTCTAGAATCTCATTCCCAGCATCATCTGTTCTCTGCTGGATGTGCCAGTATCGTATTGTAATGTGCTCCTCGTGTTTTAGGACTTCATTGAAGAGAACATTCTAGGGATCGATTATATGTGTATGCTACTTCCAAAAGGATGTAAAGAAAATCACAAAAACAAAACTCGGGGAAAGGGCACATGCGTTGCAATCAGAAATGGTACGATGACATCAGGCAAAGCGAGGCCGTGGGCGGGAGGAGGAGGAGATGTCGCCTCAGAGATGCTGCGGCTTCGTCACCAAAGCCCTTGTCTGCCGCGACGAGAGGCTTTGCTTGTTGTCTGATTCCTTCCCTGCCAGGGCCTCTGCCCTGGAGAACACATTCTCGGTTTCTCTGAATAAAACCTCATTTCGTGTCTCTGCCGCACACCCAGGACAACGATGGAGCTGCCCCAGGGGAGGTGGGTGCGGTGCGTTCCGGGTGCATCCGTGTATCCTGTCGTAATCAAGAAAGAAGGACCCGGAGACTTTTTTTTTAATTTCAGAATATTACGGGGGTACAAATGTTTAGGTGGCATAAAGTCATCCACGAGCTAAGGGTCAAAGGCCAGATACCACAATGGCTCGATAGAGAAAACAAAGCAACAAAGTTCGACTCAACAGAAGGGACAGAAATCTGGACCCGACACTTTACTGGTGTCAAACAGCCCCCAAGTCTTCCTTAGGGAGGGGACTCCACCACCCCATCCCCTCTTCCGCAGACCCACGGCAACTTAGCGAAATAATAACTGGTGGGAATGAGCTAGAAGCCTGTTGGGTGGCCCTTCTAAGGTGTGGGTGCTTGAACCCAGCTTTAGTCTTGGTCCTGAGAGAATGATTCATCTGCGATTAACAACAAAACTTGCAAAATTGTTCATTGTTACAGTCCATTGTCGTTTTAAAACTGATGTTTTGGGCTTTCCCAATACTTTGTAATTATTGGTCGTTTCATTATCACTTCACCCACCAAACAAAAATCGTGACCCTACCAAGGATTGGCTCTTGCAGTAGAGCTGGGGTTACAGAGACAATTAACCCTTTGCCCGATGGGGAAGCTGGACAGTTTCTGTGATGTGTGATAAATGGGGAAGCTGAAGATTGTTGGGACTCAGCGATGGGAGATAATGTTTCTACTTAAGAAATGGTTCAGTGAGGAGGTCACATTTAAGCTGGGTTTTGAAGGATGAGTAGGAGTTTGCTAGGGCACAAAGGAGCGAGGGGAGGCCTGTGGGGAAGGCAGGTCGGATAGAGGAAGCATCGAGCATGTGAAAGTGCTCAGCTCTATCACGGGCTTTGCATGTTTGGGACCAGACCTGGGACAAGTGCAAGGTGGGGCAGACGGGAGATGAGAGGTGGATGTTCGGTCACTGTGTGACAGGCCTTGAATAGTGTGTCAAAGAGTTTAATTTATTTCCCCATAGAACTAGTGCTCTCCACAGTCCTGGGTAACTCACACCACACCCGAGACAGTGTCGGCCCCGCCGTGGGGCCAGTCCCGAGGGGGTCGCCGGGCTTAGCTGCCGTGGGGCGCGTGTTCGGTGACGGTGTGCGGAATGAACAGGAAGTAGATTTAGAATTCCGACTGGCCACGCTAGAGCGGACCTCTCCTCTCCGGGACAGCAAAGGACGGCTCTTGGCTTGTCCCCATCATCCTTAGGACGGCGGACGAGGAGGGGAGACAGGAGTTAGAGGACAGGCAGACTCTGACGCAAAGCAGGGCCAGCGCCAGCCGTGGGTGCAGCCGCGGTGCAGCCGAGTGTGTCCCGGGAGCTTCTTGCTGTCTTTCCTTCCTAGCACCCTCCTTCCCTTTCCTTCCTCCCTCCCCATCCCCAGCCTTTCTGTTGCTTGCTCCCTATGCACAGGCCACACCCATGGTGGTCTGTCCTCCAAAAGGATTGACATCGCCTCCCCTCACTTCTGGTCTTGCATCTCTCCCAGCCGAGCTTGCTTAGAGGGGACGTGAGCCAATGGCTGACACATCGGACTTCCACCTTCCACCTGTGGGAGGGCTGGGCAGCTCGGAGGAGATGGTGATAATGCCTGCCATTTATGAAGTGTATGCTACACACCCGGCCTGGGCCAAGTGCATGAAATGCATTGTTTCACTTACATCACACTGTCTCGCTATGACGAGTAGGCATTTTTGTACCCATTTTACAGAGGAGGAAACTGAGGCTCATAGATGCTAAATACTTAAATGACTTGTCAAGTGAGTTCTAGAGCTGGGATTTGAACCCAGGTCTTTCTGTCTCTGGAGGCTCCTGTGCTCTTCCAGTTTCACGGATCCCAGTTCGGGAACTCTTAGTTCTGAGAACTTCTTGCTAAAGAAGTGTTGGGAGCCAGGAGCTGGCTGCTCATCCCCACCCAAGACTGGATGCAGAAGCCCGCGACACATCACGGCGATGTCACTTTTCAGGTTTTCTCTCCACCCTCCTGACAGTGAACCCAGCAATAACCGGTTCTGGCTGCGCCAGAGAAATGCTGATTACAGTCATTGATACATAATCGCTACGTGGCGCTACGAGATTGCACGTGTCACTGCCTGTGTCAGAGTGACTTCGGTCTCCGTTGTATTTGGTGATGCTCAATCCTGTTTGTGTGTTGCCAGCTTTCACGGTTCATTGGTCACACGTGTGTCATCGTGAGCTCGTAGCAGGGAAAACCCGGAGTGGGAGGCATGACAGGAAAGGCGTTTGGGGGGAGGGAGCTTGGTTACCAGGGAAAGGCGTCTGGGGGGTGACCCATGGGCACACACAGGAGCCCGGAAGTCACCGGAAGAGGAAGGACCCGGCCAGGGCCAGGTGTTGGAAGTGGTCGGCTGCGTGCGGGGGCAGGTTGATTAAGACGGCAGAGACCGGGGGCTGGAGATGAGTCACCGAAACGCGAAAAGTGGAACATCGCAGGAAAACACTCGGCCCGGATTAGAAACCCAGGTCCGTGATCCCAACTCTACCACTTAGGAGCTCTGACCTCAGACTTGTGCCTCAACTTCCCCGGATGTCAGTTTGCCTGATCTTTATCCCTCTTCTGGTCCCCGAATTCCATAATTTCCGGACAGCAGGTGTGGTTTTGCAGAGGACAGACTATGAGAGAGGCTGAAATGGATCAAAGGACTCCAAGATATTTAGATAATTGCCCTACGTCCCCGTCCACGCTCATAGACTATTTCATCAGTGTTAGTTTTTTTTAACTATTAAAAATAGGTGTGATGTGCAAGAAGAGCTTTATTTTTCCCTAGAAAATACAGGAAAGTAAAAATCGGTCCATTTGATTACAGCGTCCTAAATGTTAGCTCTTCTTCCTGCTGCTGTCCCAGCAAGATTCCGGGGAAAGGACGCGCCCAGGGGTAGAATTCCACATTTTGGGACAGGATTTTCCTGGGTACGGTTGGCCAAGGCAGGGTCCCATTTTACTGGAAAAAGCCCTACCAGGAAGTTGCGATAGTTCAGGTCGCGCTGGCTGCTGTAATTAATGACCCCTGCATCTCAGTGGTCTAGTACGATGGAAATGCATGTCCACTCCTGTATAGCCTAATTTTGACAGCGGCGAAAGATGCTCCAGGCAGCTACTGAGGGACCCCAGCTCATAGACTCCGTCCTCAACGCATGATTGCCAAGACTTCCCGGGTGTCAACGTCTCACTCATCAATGCAGAGGGACAGAGTAGGGAATTGTAGGGGGCGTTTTCCAGGGCCGGGCCTGGGCATGATATATGTCACTTCTGCCTGCACCGTCCTGGCCAGAACGCTGCTGTATAGATATAGCTACAGCCGACTGCAGAGGAGGCGGGGAAATATGGTTTAGCTGTTCCCAGGGGAGCAGGAGACAAGTGCGGTGAGCCGTCCCTGCCGCGGGTGCCGTGTTAGAATCATAGCACCCCTCCTGAGCCTCTCGCCTTCACAGGGTCAGGCCCAACTCCTTGGAATTCCAAGTCTACAAAGACCTTCTAAAGCTCCTACGATCTCCTCTTAGGTGTGCTCAAGGCAAGCGGCGTAAGTGTGACCTACGTTTGACACATTCGGGGCGATGCGTGACACCCCGCAAACGTTTGGTAGATGCTAATGATGGCAGTTTGCATGCAAACACTATTTCACTCGTAGGAAACTGCTCTTTGTTTCGGCTTTCACATTTCCTTATACTTTAGTAAATTTTTCTTGACCTCGGAGGGTTTATTAATTTTCCTGGTTTTGCCAAGGCAACTCCAAAAAGAAATCTTTAAAAATGACATCTGTAACGGGTTTATGATCAAGGTTAAATCGATCTCATGCTGAGGTTCAAAAACAGACGCCGTGTTAGATTAAATGAAAGTGCGTATACATTCGTCCAGGGCACCTAGTCCAGCCCAGAAAGTGATCGAGGAAACCACTTAGAAAAACACGCTTGAGCCAAATTAAAAGGGACACAAAGTGGGCGGTTTTGTGATCATAGCGCCTCCTGCAGCTGTGCAAACCAAGCTAATGAGACGATGATGTAATCTCCTGTTGCAAAGAATAAAGTGATTTCCCACGAGATTGAACTTGAACTTCCCAACCCCATGTTTAAGGTGTAGATGGTTCCTCTGTTCTCCCCCAAACTCTAGGATAATTATTAGAATTGAATTTCTGAATTGAATGACGTGTGGAGTAAGCTCAATCCTCTTAAAATTTGCAATCCTTTAAAAATGTTGCCTTTAATGTTTGTATTGTAGTCCAATAACATATAAGCTGCCCACTGGTATGATTCCTGACGTCTGGATGGTCTCGTAATGTATTCTTGGTTCTGTGCTCCTTGGAGACCTGTTATACGGGCTGTTGGTAGAGTCCGCATGAAACAGAACCTCTCTCTCCCAGACTAGGGGTTTAAGATGTGTTTTATAAAGGTTGCAGGTAGAAAAAAAATGTCTTCCCTTTGTATTTTATGATCATTGAACAACAGTCGAGAGGCTACCACATGCAGAATGTTGGGGGCATAAAGAGTTATAAAATGCAGAATGTCAGCATCGTTCCTGAGTGTCTCCACAATTGTTTCTTTAAGGAATCTAATTATTAGTCTTTGAAGAACGATTTTCCGTGGAATGTGTCACCGTATCAGAAACTCAAGGTCACTGTGCGTCAGGTGACGTGACAATGAACCGCCTGTGTGCGCGGTTCTGGTGTTCTCGTGGATTCTACGTCTCCTAGTGAGCATGCCCCAGGGGGAGAGACCTGGGTCCTCCCCGTCCTCCTTTCCATCTCTAGCGCCCAGCTTTAGACCAGACACCGCCTACGTCGGTAAATATTTGTTGAGTGCGCGAGGGGACATCTGGATAGCCTTACTTGAAATGGGTCACGGTGTGTTTCAGATTTAGAAAATAAAAGTTTAGTAGACGCCATTCAATTTACATCGTAACATATTTATTTTTGCTTACCCTCCATGCCATTAACTTCTTTCGTAATTGAGGATTATCTAAGACCGTAACTTTTCTTCCTGCTTCTAATTTTTTCTTGCCAGACATGTGCTAGGCAAACTATACACAGTTGTTGATTTGATTCATTTATGCGAGATTTTTGTCCAAAGGTGGCCAGAAAAAGAGAACAGGTAAAATTATTTTAGTCTTTGGCAGCTGGCTGATGAAAAAGGTGAAATAAAATAGCTTGCGTTTACCTAGCAGAAAGGGACATGCTCGGTGCACTAAATGAATAAATATGCAGGTTTTCACTTATCAAATGCTAGCAACAGACCCCATCCCACCGTAATCCCGGGTGGGAGGTGAGGTTTATTTTAGGTCCCCATTTTATTAAAAGGGAAGCTGAGACCTCGATCAAGCGACTTCCCAGTAACCTGGAGCCCAATGTGTTGGGCTTATCTGTTAACTGCTGACTCTAAATTCACTGCCTCTTCCTCCTCATCAAGCTGAATGTTATAAGTTATTAATATTTGTGATGTTTTATTTGTCTATGCTTTCTGATACCTACGATTTTTAATAGGCAGAAAATTTCCATATGGATATCGTTATAAATTTATTTTTATACCTATTTGCAAATGGTGATGTTTTAAAAATGTAGATCAGATCATCTCAGTCTCCATATTAAAAATCTTCTGATGCTTCACACTGAGCTTAGAAAAAAATCTAGACTCCTTACCTGGGCCTGGAGTCACGTACAACAAACACACAGCGTGTACCTGGGGAAGAATCGCTGGATAAACGGTGAATACTAACTATCTGGAAATAGTTCCTACTAACTGGCTCCCACGTCTTGGACATTTTAAATGTCCTTTATTTTTGTTTGTAGTTGTGGGTATTTAGCACGGCAGACATGGATGGTACCGACGCCCAATTGTTCTTTTGCGTAGGGTTATGCCGATTTCCCAGAAACGTCTTTTGATAAATACAAAGATGGTCTGTTACTATCCGGAGAGGGTCAACTACCTGTTCAGGCCTTCGAGCGACAGGTTTTGGGAAGCGTAGACCGCGGCGGGAAGTCGGTGTCCCGCTCTGCTGAGTGGAGTTGTTCTGCCCAGGGGGTGACGGTCTCCTCCCCTCTGGACCTCCCGGTGATGATGTTCAGATCATCCACAGACAGGACCCGGATCCGATGTTTCTCGTACAATAACCGTCTCCCAGCAGACGCTCCTCATTTTCCTTCTCTCCTGCCTGGTGTTGATGTGACCCCATTGCATTTGGATAGCATTTCTTTGCGTTTTTGACTGTTTTGTTTTGAGTTGTGCTTCGGTGGCAGATGCTGAAGCTGGACTTTCTAAAGCACCGAATTGCAGTATAAATGGGTTGGCCGAGAGGGGAACACCGTTCCGGCCGTGCTGCCGACAAGCGGTGTCCGTCTCTGGAGAAGTCTTCACAGCTGTTTGGGGCTCAGTTTTTTCCTTCTACAAAAATGGGGGGACGGACACAGGATCTGTCTCTACAGGGCGGCACTTGGGGGAATAATGAGCCTCAAAAGTTCCATAAATACAAAATAGCGTCATCAGCTTCATCACTTCAAAGAATTTTACCAATACGTATTTATTGAAAATATTTATATTTTAATTTACACGGGAAACCAATAGTAGTTTTTAATAAAATTGCAAGTGAATATAGTTGACTCTTACTCAAAAAAACTCATATACAAAAAATGTTCTCAGTTTAATGCAAAATACGAGATAAGCAGGTGTTGGGCATTTTGACAATGTGAATTCAATGTTATCTTTTGTTGTTGTGTGCTGTAAGCTGTGTACAGGGTTGCAGCAATATTCACATGAAAAAGTACAGCTGCCTCAATCTTGAAAACATTTCAAATGTTTAAGAGTATCATGACTTTTTATTTTTTAACTTATGGTGAAATATTTTGAGAAAGGTTGTAGTTTTTTGTTCTTTCAGGTAAGCTCTAGTGTTGTAATTCAATTGATTGATGATTGATTTTTACAACTTCATGTGATAGGAATGATCCTGCCCTGTAGGGGTCATTTCCCAAAGGATGAATAGGATGAACTATTTCAGACAATTCAAAGAAGCTGAACATGTGGGAAAGTGGAGTTGGAGCCATCATTACTAAAAATATTAATATAGTTCTTAGATACAGAAGAAAAAGGGCGCCTCTTTAAAAGAGAGTGTGTTTTTTTTTTAGATAGTGAATTTTGGAGTGGGGTGTTTTGCTATTGTTTCCACTTTGGCTAATTAGCAACAAGGCTCAGGTATCTGGGAGCAATGGTATTTCATTTCATTAGAAAAATCTGAAATTATTAAAGAAACGATTGATGTAAAATGCTGTGAGTTGAATTGCTATAAAGAAATACTTACACATAAACACAGAGAAACGTTTGCAGAGAACTTACGTGCCAGGCTCTGTGCTTGCTTCTTATATATTTTGTTGCATTTAAGCCGCGTTGGCCCCTGGGCAGCTGGTCCCGCTGTGTTTCTGTGCTACAGGTAAAGACTGAGGTTGGTGGATTTGCCCAGAGCAGCCCCTCCAGTGAGAGCCGGAGCTGGGCTTGGAATTCAGTCCCTTGGACCCCAGAGCCGGTGGTCTTACCTCTCCCCCGGTTCCGTAGGCCCACAGCGATTAAAGAGGACGTGGTTTGTTCTTTATGTGTTATTAGGGTAAAAAAAAAAATACTCAGTTATGCACTGATAAGTCATTCTCTGCAAGGTAAATTGCCCAACCTCCAAAATATATTATTAAGTGGAAAAACAAGGTCTAGGACAGTGCATACTATATGCCACATCTGTTTCTTTTTTAAAAAATTATATGTATTTGTATGAATTTTCCCCTGGAAAGTCTGTCAGGGTGCCTTCAGGAACAGGCTGGGGCCTCGCCATACGGAGGTGACAGTTAGACTTACATTTTCCCGTATCTCCTTTTGATTCTTGCGAACTGTCAACACTGAACACAAATATTATTTTAAAATTCAGTTTAAAATGACACTGTTAAGAACCACTGAGAAAAGTAATGTATCTTAAGAATTTTGTGCATTTAAAAACTTGGCGTTGGAGACACCATATGTATCTGTGTCTTTTAAACCAGAAGGTGTGGGATTTTAACACTGCCTGAGAGAGGCCCTGACCCAATCCTGGGCCTGACCGTGCTCGGGGAGGTTACCCGGCAGCACCAGGCCTCAATTGTATGAGCTGTAAAATGGGAAGAGTGAATAAGTTGCCTTCCAACTTGAGAAACTAGTATCTCCAAAACGAGTTATAAAGAAGCACTTTTTAAAAAGATTAAATTCACGGTTAAAACTAAGTGAGTTCGTGAAAACGGAGCGGCCACCTTGGCTCGCGGAGGACAGAAAGGCACCTGGTCATTCTTGAGTGTGACTCGCCGGCCGCGGCCTGTGGGAATTGCAGTCGAGGTTACCGAGAACCGTCACTTAACCTTGGCTGCAAGAACAGAGTATCTTGTCACAACCGCCGTAGGGACCTTTCTCCATATATTACATATGCAGTGGTGTCAAAGTCAAATATAATCTGAATTGAAGACCATTAAACTATTTCAAAGAAATTTTCTTACTGATTCATAGAAACCCACCAAACAGAATTTATTCATAATTTATTAGAATCTTGAATGACACGAATTGTAATAGAGGTCAGCAAACTTGCCGTAAATGGCCAGATAGCGAAACCTGTGTGCTTTGTGGGCCACGGGTTCTCCGTGGTCACTAGTGAACTCTGCTGTTCTAGCACAAAGGTAGCCGCAGGCAAGACGTAAAGGAAGGGGCATTGCGGTGTTCCAGTAACGCTGTATTTACAAGAACAGGTGTTGGGCCAGATTTGGCTCATGGGTCATAGTTTGCTGACCCCTGAATTATAATAAACTCCTGCCCTAAGTTTCTCTTTGCCTGATGTTCCAAGATAAGTTACCTGGTTGTCTGTGTAATTCCTGAATATAGAAATAAATGCTTCCATTCTACAACCCCTTACTTTCAATTACTGTTTTATGAATAATCAGTTTTGCAAAGACTGTACTCTACCCCATGACCCTGACGCTAACCGTATTTTAGTTTTACAAGTTTTCTTTCTTATTTCTCTTCATCCTGAATCAATATTTCCTGAAGACCAAGAAGTTATGGTTGTTTCTCTTGCATTCCCTTGCTTGTTTCATTTTTTTGCATAATTTCAACCTTTACCCTGAAAATCTTTTGCTCAAATATCTTTCGTGCTTAGGGAATCGTGGTCAGCCTTGTTACAAGTTTTCGGAATATGATTGGTCAACGTCCTATTGAACATACTCTTCCTTTTTTAAAAGAGTGAAGCTCAGCCACATTTAACAAGCCACTCTCCTCCAAGAGCGAAGCGGGTCTGGAGGTGGAATTTGTCTTGGCAGGTCACTTGCAAAGATACATGTTGGCCTCTAAACTCAGCACATCCCTGCAGAGACCCCAGCCTTAGCCAGGAGAATTGGCAACCGGCCTCACCTGACTTGTAATACCTGGCTCCAGTTCTAGACAATTCCCTCCCCACCTCGGTCCAACCTACAGCCTTGCCTTTTCCCCTGAAGCACCTCCCAGTCTCTGCGCTTTCTTCTCTCCAGCATTTCCAGATTCCAAAACCTCACCTGCCGCGGACAAACTTGATGTCAGCAAAGCTCTTTACTTACATGCACGCAGGCTGATAGATTACTGAGATTTACTGCGTGCTCTAAATGCACTGCTTTTCCTATCCAGCAATTTAGCTGTAGCCCTGGATAAAGGTGATTTGTGTGATCCATCTTGCTTTACGTCTCGCTTGACATTCTGCCTTTTTCGTGACAGGTTGCTGAATGCCATAAAGCCAGGACTTGTTAAAAAGATCAATAGATTGCCTACCCCCATTGCAGGATTGGTGAGTATACAGAATTGAGATTTATTTTCCAATATTCCTTTGCTCTAACCTAAGGGTCATGACAGTACCATTTATCACAGTTCTCTCCTGCAAAATATATTTCACTTGAATGGGGACGCATTGAATCCATTAGACTAAGAGGTCGCTTAAAAATGAAAGATTACCGTGGTACCCAAATGGCATCTTAATCTTTGTTTATGTTTTTCCCATGAGTGGTGAAGACCTTCATTCTTAAAGAGGTAAATTTGTTTTGGGGTGAGAGGCTGATAATTAGGTTGACCCCCCCAGGGGAAGAATCTGATTTTAATTATGTTTTCTCATTTCAGTTCTTCACTGCTTTCCCCTGGAATGGAGGGGAGGGTGGGTAGAGAGAGAGTTCCAAGAGAAAGCAGCACTTCCATAATAAATTACGTTTTCGATATTAAAAATCTACGTGGGTTTAAATACCACATTTGTAGACCGGCTATTCTGAAGACATAATGGGGCACTCAGGTGATCGAATGTCGTCTGGAGAACTGTTTAAACAAAGCCCTTGCCCTTCTGAACCTACCTACATAAGACCCATAAAACTCACACGCTCACATGTGGTCAGAAGCAGAATATTTTTCATGCGTTGATACGTTTCATAACTCTTGGCAAGTAATTTTAATTGTTAATCAATGTTGCCCTTTGTGTAGAAAAAGGAAAGAGGTGGAAGATTGGGAAGAGAACCAAATCTTAGTTCTGGAGGGAACCTGGCAAATGCACACACAGACACACACACACACACACAGCTGAGGACGTATGTGGCCTGGTAATAATTCACTGATTGTTTCCATTGTGATCGGCTTCTGTGCAAGTGCTTTTGCAGAAAGCAATGAGAAAAATGTCAAGAATTTAGGCAGGATCCTACGGAGTCTTTGCTGATTGTTGTTAAAAAGTTTCTTAGCTGTATCATGATGACTAATTGAAATTGGATGAGACAGGACAACAATTGTGTTTGAGAACCGTGCAGGTCCTGGTAGGAAGGCTCACGGTTTCAGCAAGTTTAATGAAATAGATGTTTTCTTTAAGAATTACTATTTCTGTGGATGCATTTTATTTCTCATATGGGTAGGTAGTGAGTTGGTGATTTAGTCATTAAAAATCCTTCTGATTTTGTTTGTCAGAATTACGTAGCCGAGTTAATACATAGGAAAATAAATTTGGAAGGAATAGATTTGAATCGTCTTACAAAATAAATAATCAACATATGGGTATTTTATAGATTACACATATTAATGTGTGTATATTTTAATTGCTTTTAAAACTTTTTATTAAATTCACCATGTTAAAGACAGAGTTTTAATGATCCTGACAAATACCTGTTTGGCCCCAAGGCTGTGGCATCCCCCTGACCTTGAAGTTCTGGGGTTTAATGTCATAGAAGAAAATCTTGCAGAGTAAAGTTAAGAAAAAGTCCAGGGAAAAACCCAGATGAGCAGAAACAAGCAGCTTCCAGTCTGGCAGCTAAAGAGAAAAGAGTTTTGAAACCTTAATTTAAGATGTGAATCATAAATACTTTTAGTAAAATTAAGTATTTGGGACACATGCATTTATATTATTTCTTATCGTGCATCGAATGTTTCTTATTGCGGATCAAGTTGCCTCTGTCTTGGAGCCGTCAGGCCATTTGGTGCAAGACAGCAAGATGGCCTCCCTCGCTTTCCTTCCTTCACGGACTGGACTTCTATTCTTCCTCTTTCTTTTTTTCGTGCAGATTTCCTTTCCACTTTGTTCTTTCCATTCTTTCTCCTTTATTTGCCCTTTTTCAACTAACACTTCCCCACTCACCTTCATCCTATATATTACTTATATCTTCTTTACTAATTTAATATCTTTCACCCAAAAAAATACTTTCTTAAGTACAGTCACTACCTATAAAGGGTTCAAATGACGTTAGGTGTTCTAGAGATGCCCTGAGTAATCGCGACAATTCTGAGGAAACAATCGGACAAGTCCAGATTCAGGGACATGACGCCAAACAGCTGGCCTGACTCCTAACATTCTCAGTGTCATTAAGATCCCATTCCATCCCCAAAAACCCTGGAAAACCGTTGCAGATTAAAGGTGACTGAGGCGATATGACAGCCAGATGCAGCGTATGATCCTTGATTGAGAAAAAGAGACCATAATAGACATTACGAGACAATTGGGGAAATTTAAATATGAATCAAATGTTAGCTAACGGTGTTCTCTCAGCGCTGGCGTTCCTGCGTGTGTATATAGGGAAGTACGCTTGCTCTTAGGAGGCTCATGTGCCGGGGTATTTGGAAATGAAGCATCGTGATGGGTACAACCAAGCCTCAAAATGTTCAGCAAAAAGGCTTGTGCGTGTCATGTGTAATTTTATACGCACACGGAGATAGAGGTGGAAGGAAATGTGGCTGTATCTGGATAAAGGGTACACACGTGTTGTAGTACTAGTCTTGC
>NW_012148485.1:603994-620894 GCF_000956105.1 Propithecus coquereli
ATGGGGCACTCAGGTGATCGAATGTCGTCTGGAGAACTGTTTAAACAAAGCCCTTGCCCTTCTGAACCTACCTACATAAGACCCATAAAACTCACACGCTCACATGTGGTCAGAAGCAGAATATTTTTCATGCGTTGATACGTTTCATAACTCTTGGCAAGTAATTTTAATTGTTAATCAATGTTGCCCTTTGTGTAGAAAAAGGAAAGAGGTGGAAGATTGGGAAGAGAACCAAATCTTAGTTCTGGAGGGAACCTGGCAAATGCACACACAGACACACACACACACACAGCTGAGGACGTATGTGGCCTGGTAATAATTCACTGATTGTTTCCATTGTGATCGGCTTCTGTGCAAGTGCTTTTGCACAAAGCAATGAGAAAAATGTCAAGAATTTAGGCAGGATCCTACGGAGTCTTTGCTGATTGTTGTTAAAAAGTTTCTTAGCTGTATCATGATGACTAATTGAAATTGGATGAGACAGGAAAACAATTGTGTTTGAGAACCGTGCAGGTCCTGGTAGGAAGGCTCACGGTTTCAGCAAGTTTAATGAAATAGATGTTTTCTTTAAGAATTACTATTTCTGTGGATGCATTTTATTTCTCATATGGGTAGGTAGTGAGTTGGTGATTTAGTCATTAAAAATCCTTCTGATTTTGTTTGTCAGAATTACGTAGCCGAGTTAATACATAGGAAAATAAATTTGGAAGGAATAGATTTGAATCGTCTTACAAAATAAATAATCAACATATGGGTATTTTATAGATTACACATATTAATGTGTGTATATTTTAATTGCTTTTAAAACTTTTTATTAAATTCACCATGTTAAAGACAGAGTTTTAATGATCCTGACAAATACCTGTTTGGCCCCAAGGCTGTGGCATCCCCCTGACCTTGAAGTTCTGGGGTTTAATGTCATAGAAGAAAATCTTGCAGAGTAAAGTTAAGAAAAAGTCCAGGGAAAAACCCAGATGAGCAGAAACAAGCAGCTTCCAGTCTGGCAGCTAAAGAGAAAAGAGTTTTGAAACCTTAATTTAAGATGTGAATCATAAATACTTTTAGTAAAATTAAGTATTTGGGACACATGCATTTATATTATTTCTTATCGTGCATCGAATGTTTCTTATTGCGGATCAAGTTGCCTCTGTCTTGGAGCCGTCAGGCCATTTGGTGCAAGACAGCAAGATGGCCTCCCTCGCTTTCCTTCCTTCACGGACTGGACTTCTATTCTTCCTCTTTCTTTTTTTCGTGCAGATTTCCTTTCCACTTTGTTCTTTCCATTCTTTCTCCTTTATTTGCCCTTTTTCAACTAACACTTCCCCACTCACCTTCATCCTATATATTACTTATATCTTCTTTACTAATTTAATATCTTTCACCCAAAAAAATACTTTCTTAAGTACAGTCACTACCTATAAAGGGTTCAAATGACGTTAGGTGTTCTAGAGATGCCCTGAGTAATCGCGACAATTCTGAGGAAACAATCGGACAAGTCCAGATTCAGGGACATGACGCCAAACAGCTGGCCTGACTCCTAACATTCTCAGTGTCATTAAGATCCCATTCCATCCCCAAAAACCCTGGAAAACCGTTGCAGATTAAAGGTGACTGAGGCGATATGACAGCCAGATGCAGCGTATGATCCTTGATTGAGAAAAAGAGACCATAATAGACATTACGAGACAATTGGGGAAATTTAAATATGAATCAAATGTTAGCTAACGGTGTTCTCTCAGCGCTGGCGTTCCTGCGTGTGTATATAGGGAAGTACGCTTGCTCTTAGGAGGCTCATGTGCCGGGGTATTTGGAAATGAAGCATCGTGATGGGTACAACCAATCCTCAAAATGTTCAGCAAAAAGGCTTGTGCGTGTCATGTGTAATTTTATACGCACACGGAGATAGAGGTGGAAGGAAATGTGGCTGTATCTGGATAAAGGGTACACACGTGTTGTAGTACTAGTCTTGCAACTTTTTGGTAGGTTTGAAATTTTTCAATATAAAAAGTTGGGGATTGAAATAAATTAATTCTTATTTTTTTGGAAGGGAGTAGGAGAACCTCAAATAAGTGGAGTTTGAAGATGACAGAGACCATCTTGGGTTAGTGGAGGTGCAGCCTTTGTGTGAGTGTATTTTTCACATGACATTTTCTTCTTCCTGCTGTTTATAAAAGGGCAGGTAGAGAATCCCCCAAATGCTTCTAGAGACTTCTATGTTGGTTTGTACTTTGTCAGGGAGTTGGTAGGCCGTTGACCATCTATTGATCAAGAAAGTCCACAGTAGCAGGGGCCAAGGAGATCTGCAAAGTGCAGCCAGAGGGTTTTCCATGCCTGGAACCCGCGCCCGTGCGTCTCAGTGGCCCGGTGTCGAGAAGCCAGTCCAGGAAGATGGCCCAGCTGCCTGAGTTGGAGATAAATAGAAGAGTGTGTTTTCACATACCAACCCCAAATTACAAACACATGTGGATTTACAAAGGCATGAGTAGGTGTATGTCAGCCCCTGCGTTAAACTGTGGTTACAGAGAATTCAGGGGCGAAGGTGTTAAAGCAAAGTAGTTGAAAGTCATTTCCTGGCAAGAATGCAACCTTCTGGGCCTGCATCTCTTCCGTAACAATTGCTGACACACGAAGCCGCGTGCTGACGGCCGGCAGATGCTTGCATTCTTTTTTAGGTGTGAGTGATACTGTTTGCTGTTGCCAGGGAGGAAGACCTCAAATTTAGGTCTTGGCATACCAAAGGCTTTTAAAAATGCTGCCCTTCAGTTTACCAGCTGGTCAGTATTGTACACTCAAGCCACATCCTAAAACGCAATTAATGGTCATTAGAGAGCATGCTAAACATTGTTCCAACCCAGGAACTTTGGGCTTTGTGCAAAAGCCACGAACGTATGGAATCCTTGCTTACCATAAGAGTTTGGGGATTAAGCTTTTTCTTGCCCAGATTTTAATTCTGACAGCCAGGGTGTGTGTGTGTGTGTGTGTGTGCACGTACACATGTGGAGTGTGGCTGGAAGTAGATGCTCTGTGGGGTTCTGCCCAGAGCACCGAACCTTCCTAGAGCTCTCATGAAATACCTGCTTGATCTTTTATGTGAACCCATGAGGATGAAAGTGATCTGAGAAAAAGAGAATTTTACAGGTGAAGGACATCCTAGATATGTTTGTTTTACAGACGAGGACACATGGATCCGTAAAGGGGAAGTTTTTTGCCCAGAATTAGACAGACAGTGAAAGCTGAGATGAATCTCATATCCTGGCTGCCCTTCTCCTTGGTTGTCACGTAGCCACATGTTCCCAGCTGAAGACGGGGCACCTGTTAATGACCAATTATCTCCCCTCTTGTGGAGAAGGGAGGAAGACAGAGACTCATTTTTAAGTTCATCTTTTTTC
This sequence comes from Propithecus coquereli, assembly GCF_000956105.1. Taxonomy (NCBI): domain Eukaryota; kingdom Metazoa; phylum Chordata; class Mammalia; order Primates; family Indriidae; genus Propithecus; species Propithecus coquereli. The sequence goes on from NW_012148485.1 coordinate 607,384, forward strand.
CCTTCCTTATGGCCAATACCTTCAAAATATCTTTCTGAGCTCTGTGAAAGACCTCACTTTAAGGAATTTGACTCTAGCTGAATGAAGTTCAGTGGGATAGAGCAGGAATGTGACCGGTAGAATTAACCTGCCATTTAGTAAACCTAAGCCACTCAGAAACGTATTCTTTGGAAAAGAGATGTATTTTTCACTAATCGAAGATAAGGTTTCAAATATGGTTAGAGCTGAGCTTCCTGAAATGGATAAAAATGTTAAGTTTCCATGGACTCTTTAGACTTTAGGAAGCTTTCAAAGTTATCTGCTTTATTTTATGAAACTGACATTTCGTTTTTTCGAGGGAGATGAGAGCAGGGGAAAGGAGGGGAGGGCTGAAGAGATTTCCGCATTACGAGAAGATTACAAATATTGTTCTGGACAAAAAGTAGACATGCACAGCTGTCGCAAACTGAAAGGCAGAAGGGAACAGCCTTCAGGCAAACGTCATCTTTGCAGGAAGACGACGATGCAATAAATCTGGGTCCCAGGTGTGGGTATCCACCTGCCACCGAGAGGTTTCCTGAACATCCTTCCTAGAGTTTAGCTCTTGTGTGTCTCAGCCCATCCTTATCCATGTCTTCTATTTTAGGTTTGTATTCTACAACTTCCTTTAGAATTTCTAGAGCCTTTACCTTCCCTTCAATGGTTCGTCTTATGGGTTACCTCAGAAAAATCCGGTCCGAGTTCTGTTCCCTGCCTCTGTCTCTCTTCCAGCTGAAGGTATTGTTTCAGGCCAGGGGGAGGCCAGGGGCATGAGCCTCTGCAGCGGTAGCTGTCACACGTTAAATACCTACTGTGTGCCAGGTGCAGCGCTAGACTATCCTAACCTTACAGTAGCCTGCGGTGTAGTTATTGCCGTACCCTTACTGCAGCTCAGGAAGCCAGAGTCCAGAGAAATAAGTCACCAGCTTTCTGTCTAATAAAAGGCAGATTGAGATTTGAACCTGGGTTTTCCCAGCTTTGGGGTCTACGCCTTTTCTGCTGTGTTACACGATCTCCGTTTGCTCTTATATTAATAATACATCATCGAATCTCAGTGCTTTCAGAACATCGGTTTGGAGGTATCAACCCCTAAGGAGATGTTATATGTTTTAGAAGGCAACTTCTTACCCTTCTCATTTAAAATCTATCACTTTAACCACACTGAGCCAGTGTCCTATTTTAAAACGCACTGCTGAAGGTGACAATTCCATTATCATCACTGTAAAATCAAGGTCCATGTGGCCGCACTGCAAGTATCACAGTCCATGAAACACCAGTCTGACAGCCAGTAACAGGAAAGCACCAGAAAACTCTACTGAGCTCTTTCAAGAAAAATGTCTGGACGATTCTATTCGTAACACGCAGCAACATTTCCTAAAAGGCCTTCCTCGTCTAGGCACACACACACCTGCTCCCTCACACACAAATCTCACGCTTGCAACCTCCCAGACTTCTCCCCACCCTCAGTGACCCCAAGTCTTCCAGACTCACGCGTTGCTAGTTCTCAGCTTTCTCACTTCTTTGCCCTTTTCTCTGCTGTTACTAACGGTTCGTCTTTTCCGGTGCAAATCGGCCCAGCTAGACTCGACTGCCTTTGCCCTTGGTTCTGATTCTGGACAACAAAGACTCAGAAAGGGGAAGACACAGAACCTCCTTCATGGGTAGGGGAGGAGGAGTGACTTGGAACATCACCCTTATGTGTTTTCCCTGCCACTCGCTGCCTTTTTTTTTTTTTTTTTGAGACAGAGTCTCACTCTTTTTGCCCGGGCTAGAGTGCTATGGCGTCATCCTAGCTCACAGCAACCTCAAACTCCTGGGCTCAAGCGATCCTCCTGCCTCAGCCTCCCGAGTAGCTGGGACTACAGGCATGCGCCACCATGCCCGGCTAATTTTTTCTATATATTTTTAGCTGTCCAACTAATTTCTTTCTATTTTTAGTAGAGACGGGGTCTTGCTCTTGCTCAGGCTGGTCTCGAACTCCTGAGCTCAAACAATCCGCCCGCCTCGGCCTCCCAGAGAGCTAGGATTACAGGCATGAGCCACCGCGCCCGGCCCACTCGCTGCTTTTCGTGGTGGTTGCGTGGTGTGATCTGGGATCTCCAGGGATCGTCCCACTCTTCTTTGGGGGGACAAGTAAGACCCCGTTGCCGCGCGATGTTCCGTGCGAAGGAGGAAATGAATTTCACGGAAGGAAATGAATAGACCTCATGCAGTATCTCAGCCAAAATGGAATCGAGTGACACACTTCCCTTTATCCTCGTCCCCGACACAGTGTGAGAAACCTCGGTTGTGTCCCACACCACGCACAGAAGGAAGGCTCGATGCGCTGCGCTTGGCTCGGGTGCCAAAGCCAAGCGAGAGTAGGACAGTGGTTAGCACATCAGCAGATTTAGACATAAAGGAGCGCAGACTGTAGGGAAAACCAGCGAAACACAGGAGGTCTTTGGTGCATTCAGCCTGAGTTCAGGCGAACGATGCAGCAGGAACCCAGGGGCGTCTTCGTTTATTTCACGCCTCCCTGGTCCATGTGGCCCGTGTCCTGCTGGTCGTGACGTCCTCCAGAGCTGACCTGTGAAGGCACACAGCGTCTCCTGTCCCTCCTCTTCTCAGATTACTCTGTGTGGCTCCCCGCGGCCCACGGAGTAAAGTCCAGACACCCCAGAGAGGCATTTGAGCCTCTTCCTGAGCTCAGGCAACGTTCAAGGTTTATCTCCCACCACGCAGATCCCCAGTTTTAGAAACCGAAAGACGGGCCGCACAGCAGACGCAGCGGTGGGACTGTGTGAGGCAGTGAGGGTCGTTGTCCTCAGGAAGTCGGGAGGGGTGGAGGGGAATTCCGACGCCCACTGGGGCAGGCTGGCTCTTGGCTTTTCTCTGCCTCTCTCTGCCAGTTGACGTTGATATGCTTAGATCAGACCGACGAGTTAGTCCCCCTCATCCGTCGTTTGTGGGTACTCTGGAAGACTCAGTAAGAGTTTTCTGTCCCCTCCACTCGTCCTGTGCTTGTTATCTCCCTTCTGGTTTTCTTATTTGGTGAGTGTATTAGTTATCCATTGCTGCATAACAAATGACACCCCCGCAAAAAAACTTAGTGGCTTAAAATGACATTTATTATCTCCTAGTGCCTGTGGGTCAGGAATCGGAGCAAGGTTTGGCTGGGTCCCCGGTTCAAGGTCTCCCACAAGGCTGCCTTCAAGGTACTGGTCAGGGCCATTTTGAGACTGGACCAGGGAAGAATCCACGTCTGAGCTGACGCGCATGAATATTGACAGCATTCGGGTCCTCGCAGGCTGCTGGCTAAAGCCGTGCCTGGTTCCTTGCCACGGGGGCCTTTCTATAGAGCAGCTGACGGTGTTGCAACTTGCTTTGTCAGAGTGAGCGAGCGAGAAGAGCCAGAGAGAGAGAGAAAGTGAGACAGAGAATGAGAGAGAGAGAGAGAGAGAGAGAGAGAGAAGAGAGACAAAGAATGAGAGAGAAACAAGATGGAAGTCACGGTCCTTTATAACCTAATCTCTGAAGTGACATTTTATCGCTTCTACCTTATGAATTAGAAGCAAGTCACGAGGTCCAGCCCACACTCAAGGGAATGAGATTCTGTAAGGTCCTGAATACCAGCAAGAAGGGACCTCTGGGAGCTATTCAGAAGCTGCTCACCACAGTGAGTGAAATGGTTGTATCAGTCTACTGAGAAGTCAGGGATAGATATTCTCCTGAAAACATGTTCCTTATGGTTATAGAACTTTAGAGATAACACAGTTTTCCTGACTCAGCCTCTCTTGTATGACATCCAGGGTCTGCTTCCCACGTTTCTTCTGCACGTATGCACCAAAGAGAGATGGTGTGTTCTCTCTTGCCTTCCAAGTGAACAGCCTCTTACGAGTCAAGACATAATTCTTGCCTTTGAGATTACCTTATAAAACACAAATATACAAGTAAGGTCTAATATCAGGTAGACTGTAAAATGCTAATGAACAAAGTATAATATGCAAGGAAAAACAAGGGAGAAATTTTGGTTTGAGATGAAGAGCTTTGGAAGAGGTGTGATTTGAACATGGCATCTACCAATAGCAAAGACCTAGAGTTGGAAGAAGAACATTCTAGCTTCAAGGCTTAGAATGAGAACGGCTCAGAGCCAGAAGAACCGAAGTCTTATCGGGGAGTGGCTATTATTTGCATTTGACTGCAGCTGGAGCCCAGGGTCCCTGCGGGAAATCCATGCTGCGGAAAGTGGACCAGGAATAGTAAGGTGAGACCAGAAATGCCACCTGGAGGGGGCTGGGCTCATTTTGTATACAGTGAGAGCCACTGAAAACAAGGGAATCTTTGTTCCAGAAAACCGAGTGGCCCCGTGGAAAGCTGACTCTGGCAAGAGACTGTCTGTAAAAGTCAAGCAGTAGACGAGCGGTCCAAATGCTGATGATCTTCACCCGAACCTTGGTAGAAGCAGCAGGGTTGAGATGGGGAGATGTGACTTGCTTGTCCCTAAATGTGATATGCCATCGATGACAAGACACACCATTTTTTATAGTATAACTAATTTTAAAAAGTTGACAGTTCAGTTATGACATGATGCTAAGACACCAGCCATGAAAAGATGCATCTTTACTTCAGAGGTAAAAAAGTGTACGTCTTAAAATTGATGAAATACAATAAATAGCATTAGAAAGATGACATTTACATTTTGGACTTAAGCAACTTGGAGGAGACTGATGTCATTAATAGGAATCATGGGAGCAGAGGAATGACAAACGGGCTCCGAAAGAAAAGATGAATTCTCTTCTGGACGTCCTGAGTTGGCCGTCTCTAGAGCTATTCACATGCAGATGTCTGGCAGGCGATCGGGAACGCTGGTTTGGAACTCAGGGAAAAAGTTATAAAAAAAATTGGACTAGGTTTATGAGTGGATTATTTTGGAGATAAATCTTTATGCCTAAGTACATATGAAGACAAATTATTTCTTTTTCTATAACCACAAACTGTGAAGTTCCCCCTGCCCCAAACCGTGGTCCTATCTTTGGAGCGTTTGATCTACGGTGGAAGGGACTGAGGGAAAGAGGAAGGCGTGATTGGAGGAGTTTGAGCCCATTGGATAAGTCATTAGCAATCGCACTTAGGTTTGGAAATCGTGACAAATAACAGCTTAGATCTTCGTACAATTGACAATTCATTGAGATATAATATCCGCCCAACCGTGTACCCTGTAGCCTCTCTTATACCCCCGGACATTTCATTCTTAGTACTGGGTACTAAGTACCCATTCTTAGTACTTAGTACTACTCAGGCTGCCGTAACAAAGCCCCACAAATTGGGTGGCTTAAACAATAGAAATTTGTTTTGCCAATTCTGGAGGCTGGAAGTCCGAGATCAAGGTGTGAGCGGCGTTGGTTTCTTCGGAGGCCTCTCTCCTTGGCTTGCAGAGGGTCTTTCCTCTGTATATGTCTGTGTCCACACTTTTTTCTTGTTATAAGGACACTGTCATATTGGATTGGGGCCCACCCAGATGACCTCATATAACTTAATGACCCCTTTAAAGTCAACATAGTCACATTCTGAGTTCTAGGGGGTTAGGACTTCAAAACACAAATTGGAGTGGGGGAGAGGATACAATTTAGCCCATAGCAGTGGGTAAGCTAGCCAAGCACTTAACTTCTTATTCACATGTGTTTCGAATGCCTAGACTTGCTAGCTGGAGTCTAATATCCTCTTCATACACCACAAATTATTTTTCCAAGCTTGTTTCCATAACTATTTTGTGTCTCTGCAGAGGTGGAAGGTTATATATAGCAATATAGCCGTGCCGTGAAGCTTTTTTTTTTCCCCCGCTTTAGGTTTTTTTTTTCTTTCCTGTTCCTGAAAAAAAAAAGAAAATGCCATTCTTTGCAGAAAGAAACCTTATTCTTCGTTTGTGACATTACATTAATTCCTCACTTTTTCCCTTAGGAATAGACCTTCAATTAGGAACTGTGAGGAAACAGTAAATAATAGCAGGAAACACATATTCCAGCCTAAGTCTTATCTCTTTTTTTCATAGTTATAGCTTCCCTAAAGAAGAAATTTCTGCGTACCTAATTCTTAGCATCAACTCCCAACACACGTGTGTAGGGTTTCTGTCTTTTGGGAACAGGAAAAAATTTCACCAAATATTTGGAAGCATCGTAGGAAACAGGAGACCAAGCTAAGCTGAACCAGCACTTCTCCTAAAACGGGCCTTCCTCTGAGATTGTTTTTATGGGAAGTTTGTCTTGGCAAGCATTTCTAAAGAACTTGCTAGACACCTCTCTTGCAATTAGTTGACTTCCTGCTAGAATCTTTGGTCTACCCTCATCTCAGATGGGTGCGAACATTGGTCCACAGTATAAAATACTGGATTCCTGAGTAAATAAATTGATATTTACCTTTTCTAAAATTTAACTTCATTCAGTTTAAAGTTTTGGTTTGACGTAAACATACATTTTTTAAAAATAGGATAATCGAGATAACATTAGGAGCATGGTACTTTACCTCAGCAGTCTTCCTCACAAAAACTCATAATCCCAGTCCAACCGTGAAAAAAATACCAGACAAACCCAAAATGAGGGACATTCTACAAAATTCCTGACCAATACTCTTCAAAACGGTCAAGATCATCAAAAACAAGGCAAATCTGAGAAACAAGGAAAGTCCAGAAGAAGCTGAGAAGACATAATAACTAAACATAAAATATCCCGGATGGGGTCTTAGAACACAAAAAGTACGTTAGGGAAAAACAATGAAATCCAAATAAAACACTATGTTTAGTTAATAGCAGTAGACCTATGTTCGTTCGTTAATTGTGATAAATGCACCATAGAAATGTGAGATGCAAGGTCTGAGTTATATTGAAACTCTGCATATTATTTTTGTGATTTTTCTGTAAATCTAAAAACTATCTAAAATAAAACGTTTACTTAAAAGTTGAATGAACGGCAATAAAGATAAAAGAGCGTAATGCAAAGAAATTATGAAACAGGAAAGAAAATGCAGACGTTATTAATAAATATTAAATGTCCACCGACCATTCGATGTATTGGGATCAATAAATGGCAGGATACCAGCGAGTCACTTGGTATAACAATCTAATAAACTTTTATAAATGACGAATTGGTTATAAACACTGCGTTTTACAGCATTTGAAAACTCCAAATGATAACTCCACACACGACGTTTCTGCTCACATATTTCAGGATCCCGTTTTTAAAATCTGCACAAAGAAATATTTCGTGTCCTTTAGGGAGGTAAAATAAAAAACAACAGGTGGAAAATGAATTTTGCAGTAGCAGGAACAGCCATAACCATAAATACTAGTTTCTCTGAATTCTACCGGCAGAGAACTATAAACACATTAATCACCCAACGGTGCAGAAATTCCATTCTCAGATGTCATCTCGATTTCAGGCACAAAGATGAAATGCTTCCATTTAAATTCAAAACACTGAATGGGTATGATGATCCTTTATTTCCAGGGGGACCCACGGATTGAGTTAGCCAGTTTCCTTATCTGTAAAATGGGGTTGATACGTCTCATCTCAGCGTTGCGGGATGAAATGAAATGATTTACATAAAGTACCTAATACGGTGGTTGGTACATAGTATGTTTTCAATAAATTGTAGCTTGCCGGGCACAGTGGCTCACGCCTGTAATCCTAGCACTCTGGGAGGCCGAGGCGGGAGGATCGCTTGAGGTCAGGCGTTCGAGACCAGCCTGAGCAAGAACGAGACCCTGTCTCTACTAAAAATAGAAAGAAATTAGCTGGGCAACTAAAAATATATAGAAAAAATTAGCCAGGCATGGTGGCACATGCCTGTAGTCCCAGCTACTCGGGAGGGTGAGGCAGGAGGATCGCTTGAGCCCAGGAGTTTGAGGTTGCTGTGAGCTAGGCTAACGCCACGGCACTCTAGCCTAGGCAAGAAAGTAAGACTCTGTCTCAAAAAAAAAATAATAAAAATAAATAAATTATAGCTGTGCTTATTAATATTTATTATGCTCATGAGTATTACGATGGCCTTAGAATTTCACAACTGAGAGCCACTTAGAGATTTGTTTTTGAAACATCCTTATTTCACAAACAAGGAAACCAACACTCAGAAAGCCATAACTTGCCCTGGGTCATTGCAGCTGCTTTGTTCCAGAGCTGGGACTTGAGTTCCTGTCCCTCAGGTCCCACTTGGGTGCTTCCTGCAGATCCAGATTTGCTGACGGCACCGCAAGCCTACTGTGCGCTCGCAGCTGCCGCAGGGCTGTGCTGCAGAATTCCGCCCGGGCATCTCCACCTCCCGTGATGCGGTTCCCGTCCTCAGGGAGCGGCATTCCCCGCCTCCCTGCCCAGGCGGCGTGGCAACCGGCTCCCTTCCTCTGCATCAGCATTTCGGCTCCCGCAGCCTGCGCGGTCAGGGCCGGGGGTGGCGGTGGGAGGACGGAAGGGGGACCGGCATGTGAGGGCCTCCGGCTGCTGTGCGGGGCTGTCTTGCAGCAGACAGGAGAGATGCCCCTCCCGTCTGCAGGGCGGGCGTGCTGGACTTCAAGTAAGTAAAATTCTACTGAGTAAGTAAAATGTATTGTGAGGAAAGCACTTGCTTGTGGATGTCCCTGAGAGAAGGAAGGAAGCTGTTTAGATTTTAACACATTGTTAAAAAAAGAAGTTACTTTTTAATGCACTTAGTGGCTAAGCTAATACCAAAATTACTTTCCTTTGGACTCACCTTGTTCCCTGATATTTTTACCACCTGTTGCTTTTAATTGAGCTTTTTAAAAATTCTGTAATGTAAGCGTTGTTTTTAATTTTCGAGGGTGTGGTGGAAGACACATAGCTACATTCGTTTAGCGAAAATAAGGATTGTTCAGGAATTCTGTGGATGAGAAGCAACTCTGTTGTGTCTTGACGATCTGTTCCAACAGCACGCTGTGGTGTCATGGGGACAGGTGACTGCGTACGCGGCACGTGCTGGTCACCCGAGCCCCTCTCATCATCCCCTCTTGATCCTACCACCCATCTGCTTTCTAAATATCTCTATTTCTTAAAATGAGGAGGGAAGGGGGTGAGGAGAAAACCAGGAGCAGAGAGGAGGCCGCGAGAGGAGGCTGCTTCTCCTCCCGGCCTGCACAGCCCTGCCCTTCCGAGCAGTATCTGCTGCAGGCCGGGGAGGGCTGTGGGACGTTCTGGACAATTCTCTAGTAAAGTCCCGTCAGACCTGTCTGAGCACGGAGCACGTCGTGGCAGCGGCTATCTAGGGGAAAGAAGTTTCCTTAGTCAAATTTACGAGGCTGGGTTGAAAACCAAGCTGAAACGGAGCCTGGCGAATCCCCACGGCAAAGCGATTCATCTTTGCAGGGTCGGAAAATCTATTTTTTGTCGCCTTTATTCAGCCAGCTCCTCGTTTTTATTCTCTCTGAACGACTGCTGTTTCCTCCACGCTGCTGAATAGAGCAAGTGTCCCAGGAGTCTGGAACTTCTCTCCGGCTGTTCCCAGTGTGGCTGAGTCAGCAGCCCGGGGACAGGGGGATGGAGGGGATGGCTCTGCCCTGCCTGGGTGGGTGCCACACAGAGTGGGGGTCGCTGCGTGGGTGGGGGTCGCTGCGTGGGTGGGTACCACGGCGTGGAGGTCAAAGCCTTGAGCTCGGGAGTGCTGCCTGGAGTAGGTGCCACTCTGCGCCCGGCTCTCCGTACGAGGGCGTAGAGGGCCACTGGGCAGCCTCAACTCTTCCAGCCCTGAAGACCTTCCCCAGGGAAGAAGGGGCAAGAACGCAGCGCTGTCCTGGCGGCTTACCGTTTGACCGTTAAGCAGGGCACGGAAAAGTTGCCAGAGCATCTTGATCTCATGAAGAGCAGAAAGGGACGTCCTGACACCATTTTATTCAATTCCCTGTTTCCGTTCGGTGCCATAACTACACCATTCCAGGCGGTCGCATATTCCCAGCTGGTTCTTGCTGGAGTCCCAGGTAATGCCGAGAGGAACGGTGGTTGTTTTCCGTAATGAGAGTTTACAAGATAAAGCTACGGAGAAAGAACCCGCTCTCACGGAGTTTCCTTGTCTGACGGATTCAGTACGCGTACTCGTGGGGAGATGCGACACCCGGCAGGTAGGGAAGCAGCAGGAATGTTGACTGCACAGGAACGGTGTCCAGGGGTGTCGGGGGAATTGTCAGCACCTGGTATGCAGTAGGCACTCACAGTTCCTCGTAGCCCTCTGTTAGCCACCTTAACGGGAATTATCACGTGGTGGTTAGGAGCCGACATCCCAGGGTTAGATGGCCTAAGTTCAATCCTGGACTTGCACCTTCTTAGTTGTGTGCTCTTTGGTAGGTTATTTAAGTATTTGAGGCCTCTGTTTCCTTGTCTGTAAAATGGGCGTGCTATAGGAACTACCTTATGTGGTTTTTATGAGGAGCAAATTAATTAATATGGATAAAGAGCCTAGATTGTTTCTTGTCCTGTGGCTCAAGATATGAAGAGGACAAGCAGGAGCTGGGAAAGGAGGAAGAAGAGGAGGAGGAAAAAGAACATTGGTTATTAGGATGAATTTGGGACTCTGAGATTTTGGCCCTGTCTTTTGGGTTCAACAATTTCTCTGAAACCATGATTTTAGTGACTTATAAACCTTCCTTTGTCCAGTAGAGAGAATAATTTGAGAATAAAAGAATAAAATGGAATTCAGAATAAAATAAGGTTACTTCTAATCTCTCAACAAACAGTTACTGAGTTCCTACTCCATGCCAGGTACAAAAGCAAACATCGGATAGTCAGTGTTGAAACAAACACTGTCCTCCCAGTGGATGCTACAGTTGAATCCAGAAGGCTGTTGGGCTCTATGAATTCAGAGTCTCCACGAACACGGTTGCTACGTTAGCCGGGCACGGTGGCTCATGCCTGTAGTCCCAGCGGCAGGGGAGGCTGAGGCAGGAAGATCGCAGTTTGAGGCTGCAATGAGCTATGATCGTGCCACTGCACTCTAGCCTGGGCAGCAGAGCAAGACCTCATCTCTTAAAAAAAACAAAAAGGAGTGTTAAGTAGACCTGGGAGGATGAGGTTTTCAGATTTGGCTCCCAGCAGGCAGTGAGGGTGAGGAAGTTGGGGGGGAATTTCGTGCGTGTAGAGGGGCAAGCACAACCCAACCGCATGGCAGTGGGAAGGCAGCGAAGGATATCTAGCCGTGGGCATTGGCTTGAACCATGGACTGGAGGGAAATCCAAAGCAGCGATGTGTCTGACCAACCCGTGAGACGTAGAGGAGCGTGGGTGAGTCGTAAAAACAGGAGAGGACGAGAGCAGGTGTTATATGATATGATGTAAGAGCTGTAGCTTATCAGACCCCCAAGGGTCCCAAAGCCCAACCCTGAGAGGGTAGACTGAGGAAGGCTGGGTTCCTTTGGGGTCCTCCTCTCTCTCCAGGTCTCCGTACTGCCGTGGCAGGTGAGCTTGTGTTTGCAGCCTGGAGCCCCCACCTCTGGAAAGACAAGGGTCTGTGTGAGCTGCCGATTTCCATCTGGCTTTGCCAGTCTGTAGAACAGTCAGATATTTTTTTTTTTTTTTGAGACAGAGTTTCACTCTGTTGCCCGGGCTAGAGTGAGTGCCGTGGCGTCAGCCTAGCTCACAGCAACCTCACACCCCTGGGCTCAAGCGATCCTCCTGCCTCAGCCTCCCAAGTAGCTGGGACTACAGGCATGAGCCACCGTGCCTGGCTAATTTTTTCTACATATATTTTTAGCTGTCCAATTAATTTCTTTCCATTTTTTGGTAGAGACGGGGTCTCGCTCTTGCTCAGGCTGGTCTCGAACTCCTGAGCTCAGAACGATCCGCCCGCCTCGGCCTCCCAGAGTGCCAGGATTACAGGCGTGAGCCACCGCGCCCGGCCTAGTCAGATATTTTAATTTGGTGCATCCTTTCTTGACTTCGGAGATCGTCAGCAGCACCTGCCCTGGACACCCTTCACTCCCCTTCGCCAGGTCTGTTTTGAGTGGCGGTTCTATCCCTAGATGTCTCATGGCCCAGACCCGATGAGCCGCCGATGTGAGTTACGAAATGGAATAATTCATTTTTATTCTGCTTTCGTTCCAGTGGCTGGATTAATTCCTTGGGTCTCTGTTTTCTGTGAGCCGTCATTTCTCCCAGGGCAGCTCTCTGTGAAAAAGCGGAGCTGACCGAACGACTGGGCCACGTTTTGCATGGCCGTGTCCGGTCCCTTCTGTTGGGTTCCCACGTCAGCTTTGGCAGTGACCCCCACGGCGATTCTGCGGGAGGTGCAGGGAATGGCTTTGGTAAACAGCCCCCCGGCTGCTGTTGGCTGCGTCCCTGCAAATCCCGTAAAGCACACAACTTGAAAAGTCACTGCGGTTTCCCGGCCCCTCCTAGGGCTGACCCCAGGGCTGACATCCGAAAACCCGACCTCAGCCATAGCCGTGGCGTGAGCCGTGGTCTGGAGTGGGTCTGTGTGTGCTGGCTGCTTCTCGCCTGCTCTGTGCCAAGCAGAGGTCTGCTGTGTTGAGTTTACTCTCCTCCTCTCCTTGTACATCCTAGAATGTTCCCTCTAGCCCTGAATCCGCTGGAGTCTTTTTTTGATAGAATCTCATTTCACCTTCCTCATTTCTGTTTCAATTTTTCACTCCCCGAAAAACTAGCCAGCCTTAGAAGTTTCCAATTTAGTGACATTATTTACAGTGCTATGCTACAGTTTGCTTTTAGGAGTAGTATGGAAAAGCTTAGGAAATTTTTGGACGTGTGCGTGCACATACATAATTTTTTCTGAGAAATGACAACTGGCAGGAGGCTTCTGCTCTCAAATTATTCAATCAAGGTAACTGAGTACTAAAAAAATTTAAATATGTGAATTTAGCACTAAAAACTTGTAGGAAGAAAAAAACTACCTAAGAGAAAGATTGATATAAAAGTAGACTTAGTAGAAAGAAAGAAAGAGAAAAATGATTAGCAACTGAGCATGTTTTGTTTTCTGATTTTTTTTTTTTTTTGCCTTTAAATAGCCTGTGCTACCTGCTTCCTGAGATTGACCTCTTTTCCTTGTTTCTGTCTTCCTCTATTTCCTTAAAGCAAATATTTTTAAGGTGTGTTCTACATTGGTGTCTCAGTTGTTGCCAGAAAGCCACCCCACCACAGTAGCTCACCTTCTCTTAGACCATGAAGGAACCTGGTCTAGGTATTTCCTCAAGTCGGAGACAGCCTTGCATCACTGCACATGTGAACAGTAAGAGAGAAAAACGTGCTTATACCAATCAACTCCAATGCACCGAAAATAGGAACTAAACAAATTATCAAATAGTCCTAACATTATTTTTAAAGAATGATCTTTTCTGATGCTGGCAAACTGATTACCATATGTAATAGTCAAGGGATCTGTTCCCTTTCAGGAAATAAGTAACTTGCCTTTCTTTCTTATCATCAACACGTTTTTTGGTGCATAATGTGTTGGTTTGATGAAAGCACAAAATGTGTGGTTTGTGGGGAAGAAAGTAACACGTGGGACTGA
>NW_012148485.1:622595-625175 GCF_000956105.1 Propithecus coquereli
GTTACCCAGCTGTTCTGTCACCAGTTACCCAGCTCTTCTGTTACCTAGTTACCTAGTTGTTCTGTTACCTATTCTGTTACCTAGTTACCCAACTCTTCTGTTACCTAGTTACCCAGCTATTCTGTTACCTAGTTACCTAGTTGTTTTGTTACCTATTCTGTTACCTAGTTACCTAGCTGTTCTGTCACCTAATTACCTAGCTGTTCTGTCACCTAATTACCCAGCTGTTCCGTCACCTAGTTACCCAGCTGTTCCGTCACCTAGTTACCCAGCTGTTCTGTCACCTAGTTACCCAGCTGTTCTGTTACCTAGTCACCCAGCTGTTCCATCACATTCAGCCTCCCCCCCGAGCACGGCCGAGCTTTTCTTTCCTTCTCATCACTTCTCCCGCGTCCCCGCCGCTGCGGGGCTGTCACCCTGGAGCCCGCCCTGGACCACACAGGTCTTCTGTAGCCACCACATTCGTCCGAACATGGGGACAGCCCTGCTGCTATTGGGGGGCTGTGCTTCCTAGGGAGCCCCGTCTTTCTGTGCCGGGGCAGCTCCTGAGGACCGCACACGCTTTGCTGTCGTGGGTTTAGCCTTCAGGGACTCCCCGACTTCCTAAGTTCCCTCTTGGGTCCTCCATCCAAACTCCGGTTGCCAGATCATGAAGATGCGAATACTCCAGGCTGGCGAATGCCCGTGGGGACGTCAGTGTCACAGGACAGCTCGCTTTGACTCCTTCGTACAACCTCAGAGTGACGCCAATGCAGGGTGAAACCGATTTTGTTCACCACGCTGAATTTCAGTGCGCTACGGGTTGGAATGCGAAGAACAACTTAAGAGATATTTTTAGCAACATGAAATATTTTGATGCATATCTCTCACCTGAAAATTTTCCCAGATTTGCCATTTCTACATTCTTAGCAGCTTCACAAAGGGGTATTGTATTTGAGTCAGAAGAGAAAAATATTTTTATTTCCTGCCCTTGACGTTGAGTGGAATTTTGATAAGAAAGCATCAGGGCTCTTTGAGTTCTGGATCTCCAGCAAAAAAACACATTATGTAAGAAAGAACTTGAGTGGTTTTTTCCTGTTTGTCAGTATGAGGCGGGGGTGCTGTGGAAAGTGAAGGGCAGTCGTCAGCAGGAATGAAAAACAAAGAGCTTTGCTAGAAAATCACAGCAAGAGAGACTGGCAGCCGCCATGTCCCGTGGCTCTAACTTAACGTTGACCTTGACTGATGGCTTTTGCCTTCGAAGAAACTGTTGCAACTTGACTTGTAGGGTGTCGGAGCTACCCAGTGTTTTATTAAATGGTTACTTAATCAATAGATGAGTGTCTGATAGTCTTTTATGGTTGATCAGAAAATATTCACTAAAGGCCAGGTGCGGTGGCTCACACCTGTAATCCTAGCACTCTGGGAGGCCAGGGCGGGAGGATCACACTCAGGTCAGATTGTAGGCCAAGTTTATCGTATATGACAACTAAACTGCAAGCCCATTTTGCCCCAAATTGAAGCTTTCTCCTTTGTCTTCGTGCACAAGGATGAAGGCTCACGTACCGTCCAGTAGACTGACATGTAGCCTCATGGTCCTTCTGTCTGCATTGTGAGCACGACCAATGGAGCAACATGTTGTCACTGTCTTAGTTCCTCCGTCCCGGTCTCAGCTCCCTGGTCCGGGCTCTGAGCCCCAGAGCAGCACGCCACTCCGGGGCCTGACATCTTGGCCGGGTTTCTGATAGGAAAACAAGGGCGTCTCTGTGTTATACTTCGACAGAGAGCATGTAGTGTGCATTTATTTTGTGATAGGTTTTTATCACCTGGTAGAAAGATGTCACCGTATGTTAAGTGAATGGTCACTTCACCCCATCATTCCGCAGATCCTAATTGGTTTTCTGTTTTGCTTTTTTTTTGCGTGAGTGACAGATTTGGGGGCATGCTGACGAGCCTGCCATGAAAATCTTCCTTCTTTCCATGTTGACTTCTGTACTCTTATCTGAAATCCAACCTTTCCACCCACGGGCATGCTTTCCTGCAGAACGATACAGCGAATTCTTGGTCTTATATTTCGCACTCCCCTTCCCGGCCCCGAGCCTGCTAAGCACCAACCCTACAATTATGCTGGATGCTTTAGTGCTATGCTTGGGCTCGTAATGGGCCAGCTGAAAGATAAACTGCAATTAAATAAAGCTATGACCCTTTCGAGAACAAATAGAGCTGTTGAAAGAGTTTTAGAACATAGCAACTGCTTGAGAGACTGTGAACATGCTTGAACCCTGTGAATACAAGTGAATTTTCATGTGTGTGTGTGTGTGTGTGTGTGTGTGTGTACATGGAAACTTTTTAAAAAGAACCTCAGTAGCAAGATATTTGAAGCCTTTTGTGTTCTTAACCCTGCAAGGCTTTTCTTGGCAGGACTTGAAGAAAACGTAGCTGTCGTCCATTTTCCGCTCCTGTTGGGGGGGGCGGTTGGTTCTGGGAGGCTCTGATGTGGCGGGAGGACACCCGCGGGGGAGGGGAGAGCCCAGGGCCTGTGGATGCCCAGTGGCTCCCTAGTTAGCTGTTCTGTTACCTAGTTACCCAGCTGTTCTGTTA
>NW_012148485.1:627175-634355 GCF_000956105.1 Propithecus coquereli
AGTCACTTTGAGCCACTTGCTCTCTTTGTTTCTATCTCTCGTTGGTAGAATAAGAGTGTGGAACTAAGTACGCAGAATAGTTTCTTCCTTTAAAGTTTTTAGCAATGATCATATCGTTCAACTATTTTTAAAAATACCTGTTAATGAGAAAGTCATCCAGGAGAACTTCTTTCCCTGCCCCCAGTCAAAAACCTTACTAAATTAGTCTCTTTAGTCTCTAGGTAAATTTTCTCTTAATCAAAAAATTGGGCTGTTTTGTTTGATTAACGACGCCATCAACTGGCCCTATCCCAAGGTGTAATTGGTCAGTCTATTATTCCCCAAAGTCATTCGTATTTCCTTTGGTTATATTTTTAATTTATAAACCTTTGGCCCGTTTCACCAAAAATCAAATCCTGATGCCTTCCAGATACATGTTCCGTGTACCGAGGAGCAGTGCGCAATTTCGTTCCTTTGCCAACGGCTGCTCCCACCTTGCCCAGCCCCCAAATCCCCACCTCTCGCTTCTTTCCTTTTGGAGAACAGTCATGAAAAACTGGTTTCCATTATGATCCCGTCGCCCCTAGAGACAGGAAGACTGAGTGTGCAGTGTGGTTTCAGGCCAAGGACGCTGGACCGGGAGCCCAAAGACCCGGGGTGCATTCCAAGCTCTGCCTCCAGAGCGGAGGGCGTTGAGAAGGAGACTCTCGGTTGCTCTATTTTGTCCTTCGCTTTACATCTGTGAAATGAAAGAAAAGACTGAAGGATTCCTCCGACCTTTGTAGCTGTGAAGACTTACGGTCCCTAAACCTTCCCCTTTTGTCCCCTGCTGTTAATGTTAACCACCTTTTATTTAGTACCTGCAGTATGCCAGACATTATTCTAATAATGGCTAACGTTTATCATGTGCTCATGATATGCCAAGCGCTTTATGTCTGTTATTTCCTCCTCACAATAACCCAACAAGGTAACGCAACCAGCATCCTCCTGTTACAGGTGCAGAAGCTGAGACACGGGGATGTTAGGTCCATGCTCAGGGGTGCGCTGAGTGGAGGTTAGAGCTAGCATTCGAATCCAGGACTCTGATACCATCCCCTTTGCCCTTAGTCATTTTATTACATGACATTTCTAAGCACTTTATTTTCCTCCCCCTTTTCCTTTCCACAACAATGCTAGGAAGGACATAAGAGTCCCCTCATTTTAGAAAGAAGTGTAGGGAGGCTAAACAATTTGGCCAAAGTAACCCAGCCGGAGTGCGGCAGAGCTGGGATCCAACCCAAGCCCGGCTCTTACACGCTGCGTTCTGTGGTCCGAGGGGATCTCTCACGACTCTCACAGCTACCTCGGTGAGTTAGTGCAAAGCTAAGCACGGTACGTTTTGAAAGGAAGGATGCTTTTGCCTTTCGTTTAACTTTTTTAAGCGTCTAAGATAGAAGCTTTGCTAGATTTACTTGCAGAAACAGATATGAGTCACTTTGCAATCAACACATTATCCGTAGATAGATTCCTTTTCTGTAGGAAGATATTACAGTTTGATGTAGTTCCTGTCTGATTTGTCTTATATTTTAAATAATCCTGTCTGAAATAATAAATCTCCGTCGTATACCCAAATGGCAATAGATAGCAACGATGGCCGGTATCCTTGGGGTGCCTGTCATTACTTACGTCCTCTGTCTCTCACCCTGCTATTTAAAAATCGACTTCCTGTTTACGGGAAGGTGACTCAAAATTTTATATAGACCCCGATTGGTTAATTTTGTATTGTACATCTGACACGTACCAAGTGCTCAATTAATAGCTGTGAACTGAATCAGTAGGAAAAAAAATATCTGCTACCTTTAGCTCACTGTGCTCTCCTAGGCATTGAAAAATGAGGCTTCCACTTTCAAAATGATCTGGAATAAATGACTCAAGGCCTTCTCATCCCACCATCTCTGGGCACATCAAGTTGGAACCAATCACACACCACTTGGCCTGAAATTCTAAGTAATAGTTGACAAGAAGTGGGCAGGAATTGTTCCCCTGCTTTTTATTGTTTGTGTAAATATTAAGTGCCATGGCAACAAAAACTAACAGCCAGATGAAGAATAGAAACATATGGAGAGGTGAAGACAACCTTGAAAAACAGGATATTTGAAAGAAATGCTTTGGCTCATCTTAACATGAGTATATTGCTAACACAGTTTACTGTGTTTCTAGGTAAAACTGTAAGTATTGAATATTGAGTAACAATATAAGATTAGAGAACTGCTAAGATTAGAGAGTTAGTTAATTGGGACCACTTTTTATTCTACAAAGGACTTGAAACATGTTACAAAAATAGAAAGATATACTTGGGGAAAAATAAAAGCTTTGACCATGGAAAATATCAATATAACAAAAAAATATCATATAATTTTTATAGTTGGGGCACACACTTGACTCTTGAGTTTCCTGGCAGCCACAGCAAAAAGGGAAATATGATTAATTATAAAGCTTTCAACTTCCCTGAGGCATAATCATACTAATTTCTCATAAGGAAGAAAATTATTCTTAACATTTAGGTTTTAAAAAAAATTCCTTTTATAGGTATTCGTATAGGAAACTAATGCTTTGATTCCAAAAATTCAGAATGTTTCTTCTGTCTTTCTACCTCCATGATAGGAAATTGCCACCCTTCGAGATAAGTAAGTTATTAAAGTCATTTTCAGGCCAGCCATGTAAGTAGATGTGAATACAGATGAGCTGTGAGAAGAAATAATGCGTCTTCCATCCCTCCAGCGCTCTCTATAGAGCTCGCAAGTTTAGCTGAATTTTCATAATTATGGATATTTATAACAGTCTTGTCTTTTATTGCCAAAATCGTTAGTGACCATTCAAAGCTGCGTTTGATCCTTGAAATTTCCTAAGGTGGTTGCTTGGGACAAAGTAGCCCTAGTGAGGCTTGCTTTTCTTTATGCTGCTGTATTATGAAATTAAAAGTTACTTTGATCAAATCAAAATGGTCAGTACTGAGAATCTGCCAAGGGCAGGTTGTTTTGCTGGCGTTGGGCAGCAGGAAGGTGCAAACGTGAGAAGAAATTAGTGCTCACATACAGCGGAGGTCGGCAAGCAGCCTGCTCCCTTTTGTTCGTGGTCTCTGGGCTAAGAATGGCTTTTATATCTTTAAATGGTTGGGAAAAAGTAAAAGAATATTTGGTAACACATGGAAAATAAGTGAAATTCTGATTTCAATGTCTGTAAATAGAGCTTTACTGGAATATAGCCAGGCTCATTCACTGGCGTAATATCTGTGGCTACTTTCATACTACAGTGGCAGTGGTTACAACAGAAAACATATGGTCCACAAACCCTGAAATCGGTACTATTTGGCCCTTTTGGGAAAAGTTGGCCAACTCCTGTGATAGTGAAAGACTTTCTGTGTGTTCCTGAGCTATGTGAAGAGTTTGTTAAAGGAAGAAATGTCCTCTTACAGGCATATAAGTCCTCCTTTATCTCTCTCTATGCGGATCTTTCTTTTTATTTATTTATTTTTTTTTTTATTTTTTTTTTTTGAGACAGAGTCTCACTGTGTTGCCCGGGCTAGAGTGCCGTGGCGTCGTCTTAGCTCACAGCAACCTCAAACTCCTGGGCTCAAGCGATCCTCCTGCCTCAGCCTCCCGAGTAGCTGGGACTACAGGCATGCGCCACCATGCCCGGCTAGTTTTTTTTTTTATATATATTTTTAGTTGTCCGATTAATTTCTTTCTATTTTTAGTAGAGACAGGGTCTCGCTCTTGCTCAGGCTGGTCTCGAACTCCTGAGCTCAAACAATCCGCCCGCCTCGGCCTCCCAGAGAGCTAGGATTACAGGCGTGAGCCACCGCGCCTGGCCCTATGCGGATCTTTAAAACACGGCATCTGCTAAGCCTGCATCAGGATCCACCTGAGAGGAAGAATGTTCCAGAAGGCTGGAATCATGAGCCCAAGGCCCAACATAAATGCCGTCGCTTTGCTCTTGAAGCCTTTCCCGACCCGCTCTTGTCCGCTTGGAATCAGTGACTTTTCCTTTTCCCTTGTTTCTTGTTCTCCTAGGCGGTTTCTCGGTAGTCTGTAGAAATTATAAACATGAATATTTTAAATTTCTGTGCCACAAAATATTCAAATCGCCCTACTTCTACCTCTCCTGGACCCTCAGCCTGTTCTTTATTAATGCTGTCCTGTTTCCAGGAGCTTAAATGAAATAGTTCTTTTAAATATTTGCTTATATCTGTTTGCTTTTCTGCTAGACTCTGCATTTTCTGTCCTTACTGTTTAATGATGATAATTTTAAAGCCTTATGTAGTCAGAGGTAAGACAGACTTTAAGAATTATGACTGAAAGTTCAGCTTCCTGGCTCATGGAAGTAATATATAAATTATCTCCTTAAGAATTTTTATTCTTTGAGGTGAGCTGTTTGAAAACTAAAAGTGCAAAGTGTATATATGTTTAATTCCCATTCCAATTCCCAGAATGTGAATGGAGATTTGTAAAATTATGTAATTATGGGGTCAAAGTGACCATAGGTACCTTTCGTGTGATCAGGCTTGCAGGCAATACAAGATCTCTTCTCTGCCTTCTGGACCAAGGGCTGGCTGGTCTCTGTGTGATTCCTTCCCAGGGACGGGCGGCTGCCCGACCCCCGTTTAGTTCGGTTATCACGTGAACGTCTCCTGTGTCCGCCATTGTACATTTGGGGTTACGGCCATGAATGACGTGGTCTCTACCTTTGAAGAACTGTCTGGTGGGGTCGGCAGACAATTTCACCTTAGCATGGTAGGTGTTAAGATGGAAATATTCACCCAGTGCTATGGGAATACAGAGGGGGACCTTAACTGAGCCCACTTGAGAATCTGGAGAAAGCTTCCTGCAGCAGATAACTCATGATCCGAATCTTGAAGGATAATTGAGTTCACCAGGCTGAAAGAGAAAGGTGGTGTGTGTGTTCCTGGCAGATGCAGCGGCTTGAGGGAAGGCGCGGAAAGGTGGAGAACAATAAGCAAAGGGACCACTAGACCTCACGGGTGAGGGGGCATGGTGAGAGATGAGGAGGGCAGGTAGATTCGCACGAAGTCGTGAGAGTCCCGTGTACCTGCTGAAGGGCGGGAGAGCCCTTCTGCCGGCAATTAAAAGAAAGGAAGTGGTGACTCTCAGCGATGGGGACGGAAGGATGGAGGAATGGGCTGACCTCAAGGTTCCCGGGGGATGTTGGTGTCCGTGGACCAGACTTCATGGTGCCTAGTGGTGACCTCTAATTAAAGATTCTGGAACCAATTGCAGCAATTTTTCCTCTTGGATTCGGGGACCGGAGGCCAGTTTTGGCAAGCTCCATCCGGTTTTGGTTTACCAAATATTTATCGTATACCTACCATCTGCTAGACCCTGTGCCGTTCTCTGAATGTGTAGGGATAGAAACACAAACAGACACCGACCCTGACCTAAGAGAATCCTCAAGCTCAGCAATATTGGGCCAGGGCAGGCCCGATGGAGCAGCCTGGTCCTGGGGTGGTCGGCTCTGCTGGTTTCCAAGCTCCAAATTCAGTAAAACCTATGCGTTTGATGGATGGCTGCAATTCTCATAAAGCGACAATTTTTCTAAAGACAAAGTTTTCTTTTTGAGAGCCATTCGAATCAACTCTTCCATTCCCGTCTTCTAACGGAAAAGAACTATTTTGCTTCCTCTTACATATAATAAAAAACACCTTCCACTGTTTCTCTTTGTATCTGTTATCTATTGCTGCAAATGAACTATGTAAACAAATGATCGCAAAACCCCAGGGGTCTAAAACGCGGGTTTGTTGCTCATGCATCTGGGGTGGTCAGCCTGGTGGCTGTGCCGAGGCTGGCCAAGGTGCTGGGGGACCTGGCGCTGGTCCACCTGCCTCTCTCGCTCGGGGTGGCTATCCCGGCATGTTCTCTGACTACCCGGTTCCCTCCACCATTACCTGTGAGACTCTGTTTCTGGGCTGCTCACCAGCATGTCAGGATTTTTTCTTAAAATGTGCACCTGGACTTGTACCGCTGTCTTCTAGGTGTCATCTGACGAGTGAAAACTGCAGGAGAACCGTTATTTCTCACCCTGTCGATACACTGCTTCCGTCAGCTGTCAGTTTACGGCGTTAGCTTATTTAGCACACGAATTGCACAGTTGGTTCTCATCTCACGTCAAGCTTGAGAAAAATAAAACTTGTCAGATCTTTGTCCACATGTACCGCTGCCAAGCGTCATCCATCCTGTTGAACAAAATCTCTGTCTTTCGCGTCTAGTCCTCGAACCGTGTCAACTGGGTTTTGTGAAGGGTCTTTGTAACGCATATTGCATTACCTAAGTTCGTTCATTCATTCAGTAAATATTTGCTGTGTGCCTGCTGGCTGCCAGGCAGTGTGCAAGGGGCAGGATCTGAACATGGTCCTTGCTCTCGTGGAATTTACGCCCTAATCGTGGAAGGGTGGGTGGGTGTTAAAGAATTAGCAGTCAGGATTAAAAGGCATCACGAGCTTCATAGCATCTTTTTTGCTGTGGAGGCTTCTCCATTCCATTTGAGAACCCTTGTAGTGGATGAAAATACCAGTCATTGCCATTTGAGTGATATTTGGGGTTTTGGTGAGATGTTGACACAAGGCATGAATAGTTTGGGGATGTGGAAACTGTTCACAAATTGCAAAAAGCAGGTTTCCGTTGAACATTACGAACTTGATCGACACCATTCCTGCTGTTTTCATTGCGAGTTCAAACGTCTTCCCCGTGCCGCTTGATGGGCGCAATGCGTGAAGGATTTTAGGCACGAGAGCGTGGGTGCATACGTGAGCCTAGCCCAGAAAAGCTTCTGTCACTCATACTACACGTGGTGGGCCTGTCGGAGCCAGCCAAATGCCCTCCATTGGCTCTGGACGCCCGTTAGCAAATGCGCTCAGTGTTGCCCTGATCTTAAAGCCGCTGTGTGAGCTCTGGGAGGAGGCGTCACGGTGCAAAACAAATCCAAGTGAAGTTCTCTCATTCATTCATCAAACATCAAGAATTCACAAGGTGCTGAAAATGCATCGGTGACAAAACACCTGCCCTTGAGAAGCTTATATTATCATAATAACAGTAATTAGAGAGAATAAGAATTTTAAAAACTAATAAATAAGAAAATTATGTAGTATGTCAGGCAATACGTGGTATAAATAAGGACGTAAAATGCTGGGATGAGAGATTGTAGGGGG
>NW_012148485.1:637345-639479 GCF_000956105.1 Propithecus coquereli
CACGTTCTTCCTCTTTACCTGAACATTCCTCGTAGCCTGTGTCCTGCTCTCCTTCCCCAGTCTTGGAGGAAGTAGGGCCCTCCTCATCGTCCTGGTCCTGCTTGCTTCCGGACCGGCTCTCTCACCTTTCCCCTCCCTCACCTCAGCCTGAGCTCCCGCCCTTCAGTCTACAAACCTCCCAACCCCCTTTCCTGGACCTGCCTGCCTCCTCCAACCTCCACGTCCTCCATCCTCTTCTTCAGGAGCAAACTCGTTGCGAACATGGTCTGTGCTTACATGGCCCACCTCCTCTTCCTCTCTTCCCATCTTAAGCTCTCACTAGTCTGACTTCCTCCTCCTCCTCCGCTGTGTTACACCTACTCTCTGAGTGTCTGACGGCCGTCAGCTGCCTTCCACATGATTGACACCTGGCCAGTCCCTCCTTGGAACTGACATTTATCCTGGCTATGGCTACAGCCTCCAGTTCTCCTTTATTTCCTTAACCTGCACCCTGCCCCCGCCCCGTGCAGACACTTGCTCGGGTCTGTCTTGGGTCCTCGTGTACCTCTCTCTGCCTTCCTTCCCTTGGCAGCCCTGACCCCTCCCTTCATGTCGGCCACTGTCTACATGCTAAGGACCCCCATGTCTGCATGCCAAGGGCTCCCCCGTCTCTCTTGACCGTCCCAGTCTCTCCCCAGGGCTTCGTTGCCTTAGAATTGCGACCTGGACTTCTTTTCCCATGTTCCTGACAATTCCTCAACTGTATTCTTTTTTTCCTTTTCTTTTTTTTAATTTCAGGGTATTATGAGGGTACAAACATTATGGTTACATTTTATGACTTTGCCTCACCCAAGCGAGGATTAGAGGCATGCCCTTCCCCTCTACAACGCTCACCACGTCCATTAGTTGTGAGTTTACCCCCCCATCCCCCAAATCCCTGGAGGATATTACTACCGAGTGAGCACCATAGTGTTGATCAGTCAGTGCCAATTTGATGGCGAGTACAAGTGGAGCCCATTCTTCCAATCTTGTGGTGTCTCACTTTGGAAAATGGGCTCAAGTTCAATCCAGGAAAATATAAGAGGTTCTACATCACCGTCGTTTCTTATGATTGAGTAATATTCCATGGTGTATATATATACCAAATTTTAATAATCCACTCATGGATTGACGGGCACTTGGGTTGTTTCCACGTCCTCCTCAACTGTATTCCGTCCAAAGCGTAGCTGATCTCACAGCTCCGTCCTCCTTTGGCAAAACCGATTCCCCTTAACACCGTATTTCCCGTGCTGGCAGCACGGTCCTTCCAGACGTCATCCTTGAGGCGTTCCCCGCACTCGACCCTCCATCCAGTGGTTCCAGAGTCCCGGAGAGGCTACTGCCTACGTCCTCTCCCACCTCCGTCTCTTCGTCTCCCTTCCCGCTGGCCTTTGCCGAAGGTCCTGAGTCCAAGCGCAGGTGGGATCGTGTTTCTCTCCTGCCCTCTCGCTGCGACAGTGACAGACTCCAAATCCCTTCACGAGGTTTCGAGGCCACACGAGTCCGACCGTCCTTTACCTGCTGTAATTATGCGGGCACAGTGGGAAGCGGTGCCCCGTAGACGGTACGAGTCCAGACTTCTGAGGCAGAGAGACGTGAATGAAAATGTTTTTCCTCCCCCCTCCATCCATGCAGTTCCTTCTCCCTAAGCTCCATCCTCACGCACCCCCCTTTCTGTTGTCTTTCCTGGGGTTGGGTAAAAACCGTTCCAACTCTTTCCCACCCCCGGAGGTTTTAGACCCGTGAGAAGACCCTGGAGCTCTCGAAGCTGCCAGACTCTTTCTGACCCCGTATTGCTTCATCCAACCTAAATGTGAAAGGAAAAGAAACAATGCCGTCCTAACACATATTTAACCTCTTTAAAAATTATTCTCCCTTCCTGTTTTTCTCTCTAGTTTAGAAATGCCATGCTTAAATTTAGTCTTGCTTCCTTGGCTGTATTTTGTTGGTTTTTTTTTTCCAGAACTGCATGGATTTTTCTGTAGGTGTTAGAAAATCTAGATTCCAATTAACTTAACCGCTGATTGCCTTGTAAATCTTGGTGAGTCAGGGCTTGTTCGTAAGTGACGATGAAAATTTTAAAGTCCTTTGAGCACGCGGGGCGTGCGCGGAATAC